>NW_020838041.1:305610-711346 GCF_003676395.1 Aethalodelphis obliquidens
TGAGAGGCCCGCGTAAAAAAAAAAAAAAAAAAAAAAAAAAAAAAAGTTTCATGTATTAAGTAGATGATTAGGTAAGCTTTATTGTATCTTTCAATCCTGAAATTTTATGATTCTTTAAACAGAGCACAGTGTCCAACGTGGTCTTTTTACTAGTGGCTGTTTACAGCATCTGTATTATAACTGCATGAAGACTGGGGCCATGACGGCAAACATTTACCAGGTGTGCTAGGAAAGCGCCTGCAATTTCAAAATAATTCTATTCCAGAGTGAAATAAAAGCTGCTTCATCTTTCTCAGAAGTATAAAAATAAAACTTAAAAAAAATAACCTTTAATCGGGGAATAGTTTTAGATTCACAGAAAAGTTGCAAAGAGAGTTCCCATTTACTTTTCACTCAGCTTCCTCTAATTTTAGCATGTTACATAACCACGGTCCATTTGTCAAAACTGAGAAATAGTCGTTTGGATTTCACCGATTTTTCCACCAATGTCCTTTTTCTGCTGCAGTGTCTAATCCGGAATACCACACTGATTACGCGTTATGCCTCTTTAGTCTCCTTGGATCTGGGACAGTTCTTAAGTCTTTCCTTGTGTTTCATGATCTGGAAATTTTTGAAGAGTTACCAGTCAGATGTTTTGTAGAACGGCTTTGAATCGGGGTTTGTCTGATGGACCGGTTGAGTTGTGTTGCTCTTTCCTGAACATAGATGCTAATCATAAGTAATTTTCAAGAGAATTTTATTATTAAAACTAACTTCATTTAGGACTAATTTACAATAGTATCACTCAGCGTATGCGATTTCATTCTCACAGTGGTGCTGAAGCCTGGGGTTCTGTGACTCCCAATGACATATTTTCCACTCTGCAGCTAGACTGTTAACACAGGGCTCTGTCCTCATCTATGTGGCATTGGCCTCCCCTCTGCAAAATTCATGCAGTACCTACATCACAGATCCACTTACACAGACATTAATGAATACAGATTTCCTTATAGAAACTTCCAGCCAGTATTTGCTGTAGCCTTTCTGTAGCTGTTGTTTCCTGCCTCAAATTTGCATCCCTGGCAATGAAAACAGCTACCTATTATTTGGAATGTTTACTATGACTCTGAGGCTTTACACATCCCTAATCTTCACCACACCACTGCCAGATAAGTCTTACCCACCCAGTTTTTAGATAAGAAGGCAAAGCTTACTCCCAGGACCTAAATCAAGGGGTGCGAGGCAGAGCCTCTGAGTCCCCTGCCCTGTTACCCTGGACCGCAGGAGCCCGCATTTTGTCTACGTGGCCATCCGGTCCACGATAATTCTATTATGCCTCCTGCCTAGCCCCCCACAGGACATATATTAAAGAAATAGTGATCTTGAAGAGATACTGCTTGGGAGAGAACTAGTGGAGCAGCGAGAGAGGGAAATGACCCATGTCAGTCAGAGACTGAGTAGAGAGTGTCAGGATGCTACACAAAGGGAGGACTAGGTAACTAAGCACCTCAGGGCCAGACTAGCAGGGTGAGGGCTTAATTGACATTAACTACTGTCGTCATCATCACTATTATTATCCCTGCTGCCATGTCTACCCTTGGAGGGAAGCTGCGAGTGATTTCAAGTATTTTCTCATTTTCCTAATGCTTCATTTTATATTCTTCATTTTTAAAAGATGTGGCTGTGTGTTCTAAGATACTCAATGGGTCCACTGTTCTGATTTATTATAAATATATCGGCACAGTATTTAAGCATCCACAAGTTTAGGGTGTTGTATAATGCGATCCTTACCTTCTGAAAACATAGCTGCTGTGTTCCTTTTTATATTTTTTCAATCTTTGTCTCAAAACCAATTAGCAGGAAATATAGAGATTAAATGTAGTTTTAAATAAATTTCTCTCAGACACACACGATTAATATTAATTTTCTAATTACAAATAGAATGGATTCATGATAACAATATAGACACAGAAATGTGTGAGTTAGATGGATAATAATGTAAATAGTTGATAATACTTAATAGTTGACATAATGAGGCATATGCTTCTAGACTCCTTTCCCCATGCATACACCAAAGTGACTGTATTTAATTTACCCCAAATTTTAATTGTACCATGTGCTGCAAAACCACACTATCAGAATTCCCACTCCATTTCTGGAGACTCTGCAGTGCCCCATTAGTTTGCATAATTCTATAAAATAATGTATTAACAGTCATATAGCATGTGAATTTCACCTAACTGTTTCTCTAATCTGAATGCCTGATTTCAGTGATAACAATTTTTTTCCAGTCATCCTTGGAAAACTTTAAATATTTCTCAGTTCTACTCACTTTAAGGACAGTAGTTTTTGACATGGAATTAACTTTTGTGAGAAACAGACGTCTAAGTTTTAAAGAAAATGTAATTTTGTTGAGGTAGGCGAGAGGTTGTGAAAGAAGTATTTATTATAGGGGAAAAAAAAGCCCAGCACTTTCTCACTAAATGTGCCTCAAATTTACCTTTATCTCATTCACATTTAACTTTCATTCTTTAAAAAGGTATATGACATTGATAATAACTCATTAACCATAAGAATCTACCTAATTTTGGCTTCACCTTCCTTCTCACTAGGATCAACGGGAATAGATTCTCATAAAGAGACAAAATGATGTAAAAAAAAATGACAATAAATCTATGAGATTTCCCATAAGAATGATCTCAGCCCAAGTATGCTTTTGGTTCTGTGATATTAACTGATATATTGGGCCAAGATCTGGATTTCCTTTGTCATACATCAGGCATAAAAATTATTTTTCTCTCTCTGTAAATTAGGTATGTCATGAAAATATGTTAATGAATTGATAATTCAAAACTCACGTGGTCTGTTTTCCCTGGACAGTTTTATCACTACAAAAAGAAGGCAGGCATCCCTATCCTATTTTATTTTATTTTATTATATATATATATATATATATATATATATATATACATACACACATATATGTATTTATACATGTATATTTTTTGGCCGTGCAGCTTGCGGGATCTTAGTTCCCTGACCAGGGATCGAACCCGTGCCCCGTGCAGTGGAAGTGTGGAGTGTTAACCACTGGACCACCAGGGAAGTCCCCAGGCATCCCTACCCTTAATGCCCCCCCAGTGGCTACATTCCTGGTTCTAAAATGGGTGGGTTAATTTCTGTTGTTACTGCTGAATTCACTTAAAAGCGTCACTAAAGCATATGAGAAGCATGATTCCAGAACTTTGCCACTGACGAGAATATCATTCCTGCGTCAGAATTGAGGACTACACCTCAAACTTGAGGTTATAGATGCTCTGTGAGATTAAAATTGCACCTCAGTGTGAAAAGTAAGTAAGACATGGTTACAATGAGAAACAGACCAGTAACAAGTCATTTTATCTAGGCCACTGCACATCCACCCTCCAATGTTGTAATCGTTGTTGCTGTGTTTTTTAACAACTTGATTCAGTCCAACCAGTTTCAGTTCAATACATTGAGAGTTGACGTGCTGTCTGGGCACCCAGGCTGGCACTGCACATGTCAAAGACTCAGGCCTAAGGAAGCCATGCCCTGAGGTTTTAAAAGGGTGACAATTTTAGCATAGCTTGAACCTAAGCCTACGGTGTTCTTTTGACTTTGGGGAATGCCTCAGCCCGTCGGTAAGGAGAAACAGTGAGCTGAATGTGAGTCTGGAAAGAGGCCATGCCTCTTTTGTACAATTGTCAAACTTAAGATCTGTGTCAGTGAGTGAGGGGTTCTGGAGTCGTGTGCTGGGTGATGGCCAGGAAGCTGGGTCCCAGATAGCATGGCACTGGTGTCTGAGCGCCTTTGGGAAGGGGCACCTGGGATTCAGAACCCATAGGACCCAGCCGTTTCCACTGCTTGCCCCGAGATGGAAATCGCAGATGATCGGTCATTGGGAAACCACGTGTTTTTGAGGTCTGGTATCTTCATGGTCACTCATAAGCCTTGCTTTGATAAAATTTTTTCAAAGCCCTCCAAGGGATGGGGGGCATGCAAAAGGAATATAGAAAATGCAGCATTGGATATGAAAAGCACATCCAAGCTAAGGGAACACGGAATGCTAATATTCTGGGTGTGGAACTCAGATTCTTTCCTTTCTTGCCCAGTACAAGTTGCATTAACCATAGAAAAAGTCTGCAAACCATAGAAAAAGTCTGCAAACATTCAAGACAGTAGGCACATATAGATTCTTACCCGACCCATGATGAAAACTAAAAGGAGATTTTGTGTGCCAATTAAATAAACAGATGGTTCAGCCCTGAGAGCCTCTTAAAATGGTAGTTTTAACTACCACTGGATTCCTGACTCTCATCTGAAAATGATGACCACTGATGGCCACTGAGTGTGAAAGGCAGAGGGGTGGATGGGTGTTGCTGTACTGAACATTTATTCAACATCACCTGTGTGCTTGCTGTCCATTTTGGGAAGCCCTCTGCAAGTATTACTCCATCTAATCTCCTATGTACCTGTACATACATGAGGTGTGGTGGTTCTGTCTCTACATACAAGGAGAACAAAGCTCGCAAATACTGTTTAGCCTGTACAAGGTCCTAACTGGCTGAGCTAGGATTCAAAACCAGGTCAGTGTGAATACAATGCAAAGCCCAGTTCGTTATGGGTATAGTTTTACATTCTGTTCTTCAATGCATGACATAAATAGAGATGTACGTGAAAATTCAAAAGCACATGAAAATGACAAGAGGAACCACAATACCATTTCATCTTATGAAATGAGAAATGACACATACCATATATTACAATGAGTTTCAAAATTATATTGCTCAATGTTGTCTTACCAAGTACAAAATATACTAAGACTAAAACCCAAGATATTTATTATTTACCTTCCATAAATTAGCCACTGTATAAAATACAAGGGATGACGATTCACCAGCACCTTTAAGAAACACAAATAGAGTTAACAAGTCAAATGCCCAAAGGTGATAATCATGGTGATGATGATAAAAACAGTGATTAGTATCATTTTTTGAGTTCCTAAGTGAGGAAGGGCTCAATGACTACTTAAGGGTTCAGTGCACTTAAGGGCTTCACAGACATTGTCTTACCTAATAGCCATACAGCCCTAGGAGCAGATATTATAGATTAACGGGAGAAGAACTGAGGTTCAGAGAGGGTATGTCACTTTTCCAAGGTCACACAGCTAGAGAGTGGCAATGGAGAGATTCAAACCCTCCTGTGCTGGTTCCAAACATCTATGATCTTAACTGGAACATTCCATGTAAAGAGATAACTAACTAGATAAGTCGATCTATGATATGCATCCCCAAGAGTGCTACACATTATTATTATTCTAAATGTTAGAAGACTTTGGTGGCCTGAGGGGACCAGGAAAATTGTCATGAAGTTGGATTTTGAATCAAGTCTTGGGAAAGGCTATGAATCAGGGTCATTCAAAGAAGGAAAGATATCCCAGACTAGGGTAAAATTAAACTGAAAGGGAGAGAGGCGGCGTGTGCTGAAATCCTATTGGGTGACAATAAATTGCGTTTGAACTGAATTTGAAATGAAATAAGTGATTTCATTAAAGAATATTGATAATGTTATTGAAAAGGCAACTTGGAGTTAGAGTGGGAAGGACTTTCAATAATAATAGTAAAGATTCTGGAATCTTCTACTAAAATATTTTAGCAAGAATGAAGCATATCACTACATGGTAAAAGTGGACTCGCGACACTACCTAAAATGCACGGGGAGTGGAGGGGGACTTCCCTGGTGGTCCAGTGGTTAAGACTCCACGCTCCCAGTGCAGGGGGCACAGTTTTGATCCTTGGTCCAGGAACTAAGATCCCACGTGCCACATGGTGTGGCCAAAAAAATAAAATGCATGGGGAACGGGGGAGTCACGGTTTAGAGCTGAGTATAAAGGTTGGTGAAATAGGATAGGATAAGTAGTCAGACTAGGGGAAAGCACAGGGAAAAGGACAGAAGCCCAGACCCCAGATACTAGATATTCACGGACTATGTACCAAAGTTCGAGAATAAAGTGAAATGGTTACCCTGTATCCTGCAGTCCCAGGAGGTGGCCTTATGTGGTTAGTAAAAACATGCAAGAGCTTTGGTGTCTGGTAGGCCTGGGCTTGAGTTTCTGCACTGTTACTTATCACTCTACGTATTCATTGAATTCAATTTATACAAACTGTCAGCCGCCTTATTTCTAAAACAAGCGTAATAACACCACCCAGAGATATTCTGAGGAGAGTAGGTATTCCAAAAACATTCCTCTTTTTACTCAAGAGAGAGAAGGTTCCTGACATAAAAAGCCACGAGAAACCGACCCAATATGAATCTTTCTGAAAATGTTCAATACAAATGATCTCGTGACCTTTTCCAGGGTAGTTAATTTATGGATGTTCATATATTATTTTAATATTTTCTATATCATAAGCTAATTATCTTTAGCTAAGACCTAAGACCGTTGGTAGAAATACTCAGCATGGAAAATGGTTACCGACCAGGGCTGAAGTGTGTCGGTTAACATGGCAAAGGTAGCAAAGCTCACCTGTACCTTTCTGTGTTCTCAGGCGTGAACTTTCAGGAGACTTCAAGTGTGATATTAAGGAAGTTACTTAACTTATTTAGCTCAGAACATTTGCTTGCAAAGGGTGGTATGTGGTATGTCATAGTGGGAGAGTAACATCTGTAAGTGATGATAAAGAGCTGTGTGCTTTGTGAAATATCCTCACCTCCACTCTGGTCATTTCATAATCTTGAGGTTAAAGGAGTGTGAATTCTATTTACAAATAAGCACGTTTGTCTTACTTTTCTCTTTGGAACCTGTTTTTTCCAAGTTGCATTATGTAATGAATGAATCCAGTTTCACTGCGAGCCCAAGAGAGGGTGACTTTTTATGTTACTGAAGAGACGATTGGATTTAACTTTTTTTTTCTCACTAAAATATGATTTGCGGGCTTCCCTGGTAGCGCAGTGGTTAAGAGTCCGCCTGCAGAAGCAGGGGACACGGGTTCGTGCCCCGGTCCGGGAAGATCCCACATGCCGCGGAGCGGCTGGGCCCGTGAGCCATGGCCGCTGAGCCTGCGCGTCTGGAGCCTGTGCTCCACAACGGGAGAGGCCACAACAGTGAGAGGTCCGCGTACCGCAAAACAAACAAACGAACAACAACAAAAAAAAGAAAAAAACATATGATTTGCAAATGCCTTTCAAAACGAAGTGCTTCCAAGCGAAACAAATCATCGTCCTAATCCTCAATCTTCTCTTTGAAACACCTTTCCACTGAAACAAAAACAAATCACCCTGAACTTCAGTTTTGCTGCAGGAGCTCATTGTCTTATCAGCCGGCTTCACCATAAACTATAAACTAGAGAAGTTGTGGTTTAACTCCGAGATGGGGCTGCTGCGGCCGTTGCCATGGCAACCCGCTGCACCATTTGCAAAGGCTTGTGCGCTTAACCGCACCAGCTACACCTCTTCCTTTCCTATAAAGACTCAGAAAAAGAAAAACAGAAGTACCCCGAGGAGGAGAAACCACAAGAGCAGAAAAGCCACCGGTGTGCTCTTCACTGTGCAAACAGCCGTCTGGCGAGGAGAGCGTGTTGAAAACCTATTCTATCTGAAAGGGGAGCTTTTCCCGTTAGGCGCGGTTCCTTTAATGATTTTGAAAGTCAGTCGAGTGTTTCTCTTCGGAGTTTTCAGCAAGGGGAAATGAGAAGAAGTTAGTAGCGCGTGTATCAGACTTTGCTTTTATTTCCCTTCCCTTCTGGGCAGCCTCGGCCGACCCTGGGATGCTGTTTGCAACTCTGCTCCAATAAAAATTCATTTAAAATAAATAAATAAATAAACCAACGGAAGACCAGTTGGTTAGGCGGAGTCCCTACAGTCTAGCGTGGATCTTCTGTTTAGCTCTTGTTATCTTGTACTTAGTTCACCAAAAAAAAGAGTATGATTTAGATTTCACTCCTGATTCGTCTAAAACAATCTGCGGATGGTGTTGCCGGTCTCTGGCCTTGACGCAGAACTGAGTCAACGCGCAGCCCCGCCCCCAGCTTTCAATGACCCGCCAACCGGGAACCTGCCCACCGTGTCTCTCCCTCTCCCCACTTGTTTTAGGAAACGTAGGTTTGATCAGCACGGTCTTTTTTGTTTGTTTGTTTAGTTTTAAAGCATGCCCGTAATAACAGTAAACCATTTTCAGGCGTGTTCTATTTTTCCTTCCTTGAGGATTTGGGTAAAAATACTGAAGGATAAGGTCCCAGCTTGGTTTTAGTTTGTCTGAGGTCTGTTCACATCCCCTCCCCGCCTTCCCAGCTTCTCCACCCTCCAACTTTTCTCTAAATAAGAATCTACCTCTTTTAATTTGCACTTTTTAAAAACACATTTCAATGTGGGACTTAACTCTGAATCCCATTTTGATGGTCCACACGTGATATTTGACTCATTTGGGGTCTGTTTAGAGTAACTGCTGGATTTAGCGTTAAATATCTTTCCCTTATGGCAGTGTGTAGTTGAACAAGTGTGACGCTCTTTAAAGTCAGATCTGCATTTAAAACCAAACTCCTCTTGCAATGAGCTCTTTAGCCTTGCATAGATTTATTTATTGAGCCTTCCTCTGCAAAAAGAGGACAATGCTATCTACTTTGTGGGGTGTCTGATTAAATGAAGTAATACATACATTTATTTATCATAGTGCCATTCACACAGGAGCCGGTTATTAAATAGTAAAAACTATTAATAGTACTAAAGACACTAGTAAAATAATTTCACGACTTGTGCAAACATCCTTCGATGACTCTTTGAATTTCTTTGACTACGATCTTACCCTATCCTAGAGAAAGCAAAGAGCTACAAAAGCATGCTTACTAAGAGATTAATACAATTAAAAAGTTTTTGCTATCTGGAGTATATTTTATAAATGTGGTGTTTATCCCTGGATTTCAATAAAGGAAAACAGACTTTTTCATAAGAAATAAAAAGACATTTAATACATAAATAAACCTATTCTGAGAAATGTTTTTACAGAGTCAATGTGTGAGGAAGTATTTTCACCAATTATTCTTAACCCTGGTTCCCCACCATCATCAGAGCTTTAAGAACATACCAGCCCACAGATCCCTGCACACGTGGAAAAAAATGGGTTTTTGTCAAATGCTTTTGAGAGATTCTGGGTTAAACAGCTGCATAAATTTTCTCTTTGCCTTTACTATATTAACACACTTTATATATCTCTCCAGGGGACATGTAGCATGAAGTACTTCTGAAAAAAAAATTGACTATGGGCCATTTTAAGACATTCAAGTCTGAATCAAAGACTCCAGGTTGGCCATCAATACCCAAGAAGTGATAATCTCGTTTATTTTTTCCCCCATGACTTATAGATACATATTTTAAGATAGAAAGTAAGGCAAAATAACCAATCTTTTATAGATGGTTATCTTGCATTTATTATTATTTTTTTTATTTGTTAGTTAATTACAATGGCTAAAATTGATAGCATGTTTTAAGCCAAATATAAAAGACATGTAAATGCACGCCTAGTTTTAGAGGTGGATGTGTGTGTACTCACACGTGCTCACGTGTGAACAAGAATATTTGTGATGTGGCACATGACAGTTGTTTGGGAGACAGCCAGATATGATTGGTTTATTTATTTATTTAAAATTAATTTTTATTGGAGTAGAGTTGATGTACAATGTTGTGTTAGTTTCTGCTGTACAGCAAAGTGGATCAGTTATGCATACAAATATATCCACTCTTTTTAAGATTCTTTTCCCATATAGGTCATTACAGAGTATTGAGCAAAGTTCCCTGTGCTATACAGTAGGTCCTTATTAGTTATCTATTTTATATATAGTAGCATGTATGTGTCAATCCCCATCTCCCAATTTATCCCTCCCCCACCCCCTTTCCCCCTTGGTAACCGTAAGTTTGTTTTCTACATCTGTGACTCTATTTCTGTTTTGTAAATAAGTTCATTTGTACCACTTTTTAGGATTCCACGTATAAGCGATATCATATGATATTTGTCTTTCTCTGTCTGACTTACTTCACTAAGTATGACAACCTCTAGATAGCTAGATATGATTGCTGTATTTAAAAAATTAAGAATTTAAAAATTTTATTCCACTCAAAGGCCAAGTGCATTTGCCTTATTTATCCTTAACTGAATTTTACAAATTGATACCTTTCTTTCTTATTTGTGTTTTTTTTCAAGTGTGTGTGTGTGTGTGTGTGTGTGTGTGTGTGTGTGTGGAGAGTTTACACAGGACTGTAAGTTCTATAGTAAAAGACAATCCTTTGCCCCCATCCCACCCCTCATCCTCCATCTTTCCAGAAGCAAACACAAAGATATTTCACCATTTCTAAATGGTGTTGTCTGTTGTTCTGCAGTTTCTTTTTCTTTTTTCCAAAGATTTTAGCCAGTATCCATTGACTTCCTTTCTTCTTCTTGGAATGTTGCTTTTTAATACCCCTTGTTTTGTTCACGCATGCAACGTTGTCTCATTTCTGAGAAGATGAATTATAGTTGGTTTTAGCGGTTTGTGTTCTCCTTGAACTGTCTTGTTCCTCCCAGGTCTGTCTTCTGTTTATCTTGATCTCAGTCCTTCTTCTTAGAGGCTTCAGTCTAAGTTTCTTGGAAGTCCATTGTATTTCAGAGTGAGGTTCCCCAATAGGTATGTTGAAATTCTGTCATAATTGATGGAGCTTATAAGTCATGGGTCTTACTAAATTGCATGAAATCAGAAAGGCATTTAAACTCAATGAGACTTAGTTTCCTTATCTATCAAAGGAGCTACATGTCAATAGATATTAAAATCCTATGTTTCTATACCAGTTGAAATGTCTAAAATTATTTTCTGGTGGTCAGCAGCAACTATTTTATCTGCAGGACTCCAGGCACTTATAACAATACAAGCAATGTTTTAACACAAATCCTGCATGAAGCATAAGAAAACTAGTATTGGATAGACTCCTGCACACCTACCACTTCCTAGGTGTGTGACTGATGAAGCTCCTTGAAGTATCAGTTTTGTTCCCTATAAAATAGGAAAAGTAATTGCTAACTCATTGACTTGCTGGGATGATTAAGGGCAAAAACATGTAAAGAGGTTTGCATGGTGTCTGATACGTAACATTTCAGAAAACTCTTGCTATAATTATTATATTTACTGGTGGAGGGAAGGAAAGGCTACTTCCTATGATTCTCTGAAATCCAGCTAACGCTTTGTTTGTCATTTGCACGAAGGACTTACTCCACAGGTCCTTAGTAATTTCACGCATTTATTGGATTTGCTGTTTGTGGACCATATATCACATTTACAGAATAAGTAAAGGTAGAATCCTTTTATTTTTCTTTATCTGCTTTATTATTATCCTGCCTTAGTAAGCAAGGAAAACCATACATATCTGTTTTAGTTGACCTGTGTTTTTTGTCTTGATCTGTTTTTTCCATGTTTGTATTGCCTTTATGTTTATGGAGGTCAGGTGTGCATTCTCAACCTTCAAAACATGAGACCACTCATTTTAGGCTGGATGCTGAAAATCAGCATTTATTTCATCTCTTCTGTTTCACCCTTCTGTCCTTGTACTTTTCTCAGATTTGCTGAACTAGACAGATTTAATTCTCTTTGGAAATGGTGTTCCATTCCTTCTGAGGAAGTGGGGGGTCAGGGTGGTGGGCGGTGATGGGAACAGTTGGTATTCAAAGCCCAAGCATGTCTTTTGAAATGTCATTTTCACTCAATTGATTCCTAGTTTTTGCTGAAATCTCTGATGGGGGACTTAGGGGTGCAACTTCAAGGTAGCTTTGATTTGCAATCACTTGAACATTTTGAGTTGTAAAAGAAACATATTGGGAAAGGTAAATTCAATAACAAGACACGTGTTAGAATAACACAGCTCTGAAGATCAAGTGGTCTGTTAACTACATTTTCATTTGTTTAATGTACCTAGTCAATTCCATGGGTGATTCACAACAGCAGGATTATAACGCTGGGAAATGGTTTGCAGATTTTTGGTGCTATGGTGCCACCTACTGGAAGATTTATAAATAGTCCTTTGTCTAAATAATGAAAACAGGCACTTAACGTATGTTAAAAAATGGTGTCAAAAATATTATCCCCAGAGGAGTAAAAGTCAAAGGATAATATATAGAAACACAAGGTATATAACAGTGCTCTCTTTTATTATATTTATTGGATGTGATGTGTGTGTAGAATCTAAGAGACCATTCAATGCAGTTCACACTTTGAGAAATCCTGACACCTTCTCTTTACTGTCACACCCTAAGCCTGTGACCTCCTATTTCCTGCCGCTATTTCACATATTTTTCTTTACCTGTTTTCCACACCCTCACAGCATTGTTCGCATATAATGTCTACACATATTGTAATGCTATTTATATTAATACAATCTCCTAATTTTAAATAGGTATTTATTGTACATAGTTATTAAGTGCTTTAGGTAGATGTTTTATTTGCTTTTCCAGGTCTATTTGACTCCACTATCAGTAGATGATTGCTTTCTAGTCATACATAAACTTGGGTATAAAGACAGCAGGGCTGTCCACCTACATCAGGCAACAGACGTAACCACATTAACTCTGCTGGCCGAGCAGATCCCTCTGTGACCAAACCCAGCAGCTAAGTGGGTAGATCGCGACACAGTTAAATACCTCATACAACCCGTCTCATCTCATCTCTTCCTGTTTGGTGATGAGAATTCAGCACAGTCCCCTCTGTCTATGATTTTGCTAACGTTCTGATAATGTCTGAAATGCAACGGACACTTGAAGAATTACAAAACGTGATGAGACATTGACAAATTATGCAGACATATGGTAATATTGTCTCCTCTAAATATTTAAGTAACTTCACCCATCCTCTACTTTATCAGGTTTTTGTTTGTTTGTTTTTGTTTATTTTTCGCCAGACCTCGGGGCTTGTGGCATCTTAGTTCCCTGATCAGGGATTGAACCTGGGTCCTCGGCAGTGAGGGCGGGGAGTCCTAACCATTGGACCACCAGGGAATTCCCATCTGCTACTTTATCTTGTGTGGCGAGACAGCCTCTGCAGAAGTATTTGTCAGTGCACATTAATATAAAAGTCAGCACATTATTTGGGGGCTGGATATGTCCTTTAGATATTACTTAGATTTATAACTAGTCTATTTCATGTAGATTGTCTTTATATGTGTTCCTACTTTCTGAATTGTAGTTAATTTTTTGATGTTTTAAAAACTAATTGAAATATTTTTTAAAAATGTATGTAGTCTAGTGGATATAGCTTATTGAAATGAAAGTGTCATTTCCAGTTACATTGCTGTAGTGCCTGAATATTTTCTTAAAAATGTTGGCTTAAATTTGGGAATGGCTTACATTTGTAAAATTTTATTTTCAAGTGCTTCTATCCTATATTTTGAGTGCTTAAATAATTTTCACATGATTTATCATGTTGACTAAAATTGTTACAGGGACTGCAAATCTGCTTATAGGGATTTTGTGACCATGAGAACAAGCGGTTTTAATCTTACACTGAGTATAAACTGTGTTGCCGAGGGCTTGGAATTTTCTTTCAAAAAGATAGAAGGCTCTGTGTGTGTGTGTGTGTGTGTAATACTCTATAAAAAAATGAAATAAAACATAAGCATCTGTGTTTTAATACACTAAAATCACTGAGTGGACAAATTTAGAATCAGCTTCTGAGATAAATGGATAGAAAAGAAAATGCATATTCAATGTGAGAAGCTTTTGTGGGAAGTAAACAGGAACAGAGAAGAAAGGAAGTGTGATCAATGTTTAGATATTATGTTGTGTTCCATGGACGCTGAATTTTGTTGCATTGAAGGTTAAAGGATTTGGGGAAATGTTAGATATGAGACCATGATTAGACCAGAAATATGTAGATATAGGTACAGATAGATAACTTATAGATATATAGATATACAGATATGTTATTATTCTATTCCCAAACTCCAGAAACCTCTTCACAGCTAAACAAGAGATGTGTGAGTTGTAATTCTTTTGATGTTACTGTTGTTTGGTTGCCTTTCCTGTCAAAATAATATCCTGTAGTAAGTTAAATTGACACACCACTGGATTTTCTGATATTGGTCTGTACCATACAGAGAGCATTCACTTAGCAAACTATAATTTAGTCTGAACGTCTCTATTTAGGGTCAAGTTTATTTTAGCCTTCGTAACACTATGAGTCATTTACTCTGAGGTCCGATCCTGATTAAGATGCTTTTTTACTCAGCTTCTGAGCTTTTCATAAACACTGACCTCTATGGAACCTAAAACACTGGCTAAAAGAATTTCCTGGCTGAAAGGTCAAATGGAGAGAAAGGCTAGAGGGCCAAGTTGATGGGGAAAGCAGGATGCCGGAGGGTGGAGAGATGGCCTGCGGAGTCAGACGGGCTCAGGGTCAAGCCCTGGCTAGCCTGGACCAGCCCCGAGAGCTTGGTCAAGGCATCCGTCTTCTCTGAGCTCCTGAGGGTTGCTTTGATGCTTCAGAAAGAAAATACAAGCAAAAGGCTTAGCGTACTGCCTGGTACCCAGTAAACACTCAATACACATTAGTAATTAGTAATAAAATATTATTTCTGAAATGTTCTTTAAAAAAGACAAATCTCTAGTAACTGTCTTCTTCATTTTGGTGACTTAACTTGCTCTCATTTTCCAAACTTAGACTAAAATACTGAACATCATCTATTTCCTTTAAAGAAATGCATTGCTTTCAAACCAGTTAGAATTAAATGAGTATCTCTGGGGCATTTGACACAAATGTGGCCTGATAAGTGGTCTACTGGTTGGAAACATTTCTAGCAGATTTATTCTAGTCTTCATAGTTCTTAGGTGAAAAAGAAATAGCTTCCTTGTTGTGCCATCATTTCTTTTCTCATGTCCACAATAAATATGTGATAAATTATAATTCCCTGTTATAAAATGCTCTATGTCATTTGTGTTACGTATTTTAGTGGCAAAAAATTAATAGATCAGAACAATAGATTAGAGTGGTCTGTGGAATTAGTGATGGAGCTAGTATGGGTACCATTAAGATTTCTCTTTTCTCTGTCATCAAATCTACTATTTGATTTTTCCTCTATATTAATTGATTCCATCACTCAGGACAACATTCAGTCTCCTCACCTAGTCTCTAATGCTCGCTCTTGGCTTTTGTCCCAAAGCTGCTGTTTTCAGGTCTGATTTCTCCCTTGCATTTACTCATGCTCAGAATCATTCAGTAATGACTTGTGGACCACACACTATGCGCAAGACTCTTTGCTATGTAGCCAAAGCTTCTTCTCTTCTTCAGCATCCTCATCTTGTGGGATTCTTGCTGACCTCAGGTGGACAGGATTTTATTTATTAGTCATAATAAAGTACATCTATGACTTAAATGTCTGTGCAGACCACTGAAGATTAAATCTCTATCTCTATCTCTATGTCTTATGGGTTATGAGCTTTTCCAGGGAAAAGGACCATACCTTCATCATGTTCAAAAGCAGCCACTAATAGCATGCCAGCAAAACGATACATCTTTCTGGGACCTGACTGAATCAAGTGAACTTGTCTGAAGTTCCAAGGATTTAAGTGTTTATACCGAGAAGCGGCACATCAGAATAGCTTTAGATACTTAAAACCTTATAGATTTCTCAGATGAAGAAGAGGGGTGTCTTCTATGACATGTGTTCATACACTTAAACTAACTTGAATATTTTGAATGTGGCAATATGCTAAATTCTTTATGAACAATTACCACGAGGGCTATTTTTTCTTCACTTAAAACACAAGACGTTAGTTACTGATAGGCTGATATTTTATGTCTCTTATTACTTTTTTTTTTTTTTTACAAATCAACACAATTCTAAGAACTTTATTTAGAAGGAAATAAGAATAAACGAGAGGAAAGGGAAGACTATTAACAGGAAGATAAAAACTTTAAAAAAAACTTTAAAAAAGTCATTTTATATTATGGGATAGAAAGATAAAAGCTGACTAAAGAGGAGGGACAAAAATGCAAATAATATAAATTTAAAACAATATTAAGTATGAATGGTTAAGAAAAAGTAGAATCAACTATACTTCAATAAAATAAATTTAAAGAAAAGGAAGAAAACATAGAGTACTATAATAAGAAAGTATTTTATATATTTTTAAAAATATATTTTAATTACACATATTTATATAATATATATTTTACATATACATATATAAAATACAAAAATACATTTTATTTTGAGGAATAAGCCAGGAAATGTGATTGACGAATACTGGGTCATATACCTCTGATGGTGCTTCTGAGGGGAGAGAGTTTTTTCAGATCAGTTTATTCTCAGAAAATAAAATCTCAAGGCAGGAAGTACCTTAAATACTCACGCACCCATACTTCCATCTGCTGCTTGCCGCCCTTTCACAAGGTGAGTTGACTGTCATTTGGGGGAGAACTTTATGATCTCTTTATTTAATTGTCTCTTACTAAGATGGCGGATGGATCCACGTCTTACTCGATGTGGATGGAATCCAGTTCCCATCACGCCAATAAAGCCGGTTTTCCCAACATTCCCACAGACCCTAGTGATCAATCCAGTGACCCATGTTAGTACTCGTCTTAGTTCAATCATTTCCTTCTTGAAACAACCCTCGCTCTGAAGTCTTGTTGACTTCGGTCTCTCCGCTGCATGGAATGTTAGGTCGCCTTTGCTGGGCTCTCCTTCAACATTAACCTTTAGGGTTCTATCCTGGATGCTCCTCTTTTATATGACTTGGAATCGTCACCTCCACAGCTGTAATATCTGTCCATATGCTGATCTGCAGCCTCAGCCCAGCTGTATAGCCTGAGCTGCTCACCTCCACAGATAGCGCTGCTAAGCGTTTTCACACAGAAGTCTCAGGCGTATCAGATGCTCCCCTCCCACCTGCTTTCCTTTCTTCTTTCACTCAATGAAAGCATCCACAGTCTCCCTACTGCAGTTCACTAAGGTGTTCAGTTACCAACTTGAGTGTCTTTCCAATGATTCCTCCTCCTCCTTGCATTCAAAGCTTTACAAAACCTTGATGACTACTTCCTAAGTGTTTCATGAATCCCATTTTTTTTTTTTTGAGTTGTGGGTACCATTTTCCTCACGTAGGACATCATCCTTCTCATATGCTTTTCTTTAAGTCTCCTCATTTTCCTGTTCCCAGCTTTGCCTTCTGATAATCTATCTTCCATTTCATAACAAGACTGATCGAAAATTGAAATGCTTCTCCATTAGACCTCCCCTTAACACCTCTTGCCGATGGCTAAAGCCTGCAAGATAAATCCCAACTTCTTCTTATTCTAGGACTAAGGTAGCTGTCCATAATCCTTGAGGTCACAGACTAAATGTACCCACGAGACCCTCTCTAACACCTCCTCCACCAGCCAGCCACCAACCCTGGGAGTCTGAATTAGGTGATCCTCATACTTGTTTCTGTATCACATTTCTTCTCATCTGTCATCACACTGTATGGCTTTCTTTCTTTTCTTTTCTTTCTTTCTTTCTTTCTTTCCTTCCTTCTTTCTCTTTTTGTCTCTCTTCCTTCCTTCCTCCTTCCTTCCTTCTTTCTTTCTTTTTTCTTTTTCTTTCTTTCTTTCTTTCTTTCTTTCTTTCTTTCTTTCTTTCTTTCTTCTTTCTCTTCCTTCCTCCTTCCTTCCTTCTTTCTCTCTTTTCTTTTTTTTGTTCTATATCTCACATTGAACTAAGCTCACTAGGGGCAGAGAATTTCTATAACTCGATCATATTTTATCCTAGAATGTGGTATAATGTCTAGAATATAGTAAGTACTCAATCAATAATCATCATCTCAGTAAAGGAATGCATTTGGGAAAATTTTTCCAGAAGTCTTTTCAAAGTCTTTTGCAGACTTGAAGTTAATTCCAAAGCTCTCCTTTTTTTCTATTATTTTTATTTTACCTGAGAATTCAAAAACTAATAGCATAGTTTTGACATACTTGGGCTTTGTAAGCATGATATTAAGAGAAGGACTATGGTTTCACCGGGGTAAAATGTACTGAAAATTGTCACTTTGTGAATGTGAATTAACATAGGGATGCTGTTTGTATATACATATATATATATATATATATACACATAAATCTAACTTATATTTACATATGTATGTATGAAGTTTGAAACTTTCTAAGAGATGTTTGTTTTCCTTTTTGCAGAACAACAAGCCTTTTCTTCCACTCAAGGTATTTACATTTTACTTATTCTTACCAAGTTTATATATTTAACATTGATAGAATTTTCTATTATTTTCTTGGGAAATCGTTTTGTAAGGACAACTTTATAATCATGAATAGTCCTTGACATTCTCTTGTTCTTAACATTCCTGCTTGTAAGATATAAAGTTTGATAACTACCTGAACATATTTTTATTTGTAGACATATTATTGTGTATAAATTATAGCTTTTCTTACACCTGACAGTAAATCACATAGCAGGTTTCCAATCTCTTTTTAAACTTTGCCACTATAAATAAATCAATTTATTTTAGTTAGATTGCAAAACTTCATAGTTAAGGAACTATATGAGAAATTAGAATTCTAAACGTAACTTTATATATCTATATAAATTCCTGCAAGAGAAAAGTTTTGACAATATTGAGATATTTTGTAATAATCATTTCTAAATTCGATTGTACAACTGAATTGCCTTAACAAGTGTCCTAATCCTGAGATAAATTTAAGCAATGAAGATGCTGACAATAAATTCATATATATGAAGTGTCAAAGAAGAAAGAAAAATTAGATCTGGTTAAAAATAAATTACACCACTTAAATGATATTGTTATTGAAATTATATTATTGATGTCCTGATTAATCATATGGTTGACATTATGCATTAAGAAGATAAGTAAAGCCCTTAAGATAACCCTGATTTAACAATTATAATGCACAGTTCTAATGAGGCACATTCAAAATATTCTGAGAAGTGGATTATTAAAGAAACTCTACCATGGCAGAGAGGTTTTATAAATATGTTAAAGTCATTGATGCATAGCAGATTGTGATTGGTTTATGCCACCTAAAGACATGCAACTCAGCATCTCCACCTTTTACAGAAGAGTAAATTCATCTCCACCATAGAAACAGGTTACTTTTGCAGAAGGGAAATGGGAGGGAGTAGAAAGGGGACTGAAGGTTTAAAACAGTAGGTGACCCTCACCTTACTGAGAGTGTCCTGATCTCTGCCCAGACTCGATCACAGCAAGCCCCCAAATGGTGAAACCAGGTAAGTTAAAATAGTGGCCCCCAATGCAAATCAGAACGTTCTCTCCCAAATACTGCCTAGGAGAATGTGGTCAGTGGAAACCAGTATCTCTCCAAAGCGGGAGCACAGGGGCAATGTGGAATTGGCAACTGAAGCATGCTTTCTCATCCTAAATTCAGTTCTTATTTATGAAGTGAGGGAATGTGCATGGAGCTTTAGAATGTCTGCAAGGATGTTAAGGCTTCTAGGTGGAGGGTGGTTCTCCAAACACCCTTTCTTCATACACCATGAATTGAATTTGCTCTTGACTAGAAGTAATCCTTAGGAATGCTACTCTTCAAAACAGTAAAGCACTGTTATATGAGATATTTGCAGTGATTTTCCCTCTTTGGTATTCAAATCTAGCAAAGGCATGGAGGGGGTGATAAAGGGAAAAAGTTGCAACAGTTTCCTCAAAGCAAATGAGATCATTGGAACTTCGCTGACACTAAAATTAGTTTAACCTGAAAACAACAAACGAATAATTGGTCGTCTATAATGTTGAACGTGAATGAATGTTATTGGACAGAATTTTAAGCTCCTCCCACCCTTCCATCTTGTCTCTCTCCCCATCCCTGTCTCCCTCCAGTCTCTTCCCCACCAGCCCACCTCCCCTCCTTTTATTCAGTGTATACTGTAACGATGAGAGAAAACACTGAAGTTAGATTTAGGATTTGACACTGAAGACAGGAAGGCACCATTTGCTTGTTACTTAGTTGAACATGTTGACATGTAATTATGGGTAAAAGTTTGTTAATAAAAACATTTATTTGTGAGTTATTAGGCTATGAAATTTTAGGGATTGGAATTTTTCTTTGGAAAAGAACACATATAACAGCTGTCCTATCTCTTTGGATTTCTGTAATCATACAATAGTTCTGTGATCTTTCGTGTACACTGACGTCGAGGCAATTCCATGCAGCTCAGATGGGTTTTACGGGTACTTAGTAAAAATGGATTTCACATCACCTTCAACATTAATGAATAAAGCTGGGACTTCCTTGTGTCGTTTCTGTTTCCATTTCTTAATTCTCTACTCAGTGATCTTCCATTTCCGTTCTTAGTTCTGCCCTTCTTAGCACTTCTGCTCCTTTTCTGATTCGCCCCCCATTCTGTCCCTTTTCCCATATTTGTGCTATTCTCGCTTGTCCAATCTTATTGAACTGAGTTAATTAAAATGCTTGTGTGATATAACTCAATTTTTTATTAATTAGATATTGCAAAACAAAATTTGCTATTCATAGAAGTAAACACATGTTAAACAGAAAATTCAGAAAAAAATGCACCTGTATAATCCTAATATTCAGAGAGCACAACATGTTTCTTTTTTTAAACTGGTGTACTTCAGCATTCTTCGAGATAAAGAAATCCACTTTCTGAATAAGAGAGCACACAAATGTAAAGGCCTTTAGTACACGGTGCTCATTTGCTCTGCAGGCACGTTTTTCCATTTGTGTGCTCATCTCAGCTGTGCACAGACCTACTTCACCACGCCCTCGCTACAGTTTTCTTTTCTCTTGCCACAGTTTTCTTTTTCCTGAAGTGAACTGAAACTGGGGGAAAAGTTATATCAGTATCTCAAATTGTGTTTCTTTGGTTATCATGAAAAAAACATTTTTGTAGACTTGGGTCATCTGTATACTTGTTTGTGAATTTTGTTTTCCAGTCTTTTGCTTGGGCTTTGCTTTGTTTGAATTTGATTGATTAAGGAAAAAAAAAACAGTGTGTGCGTCTAGAACTCTTGTCTTTCATTTTCTTCTCCTGGAATGCCTAGCCCTCCTAATAATCCCCTTCCAAATTTATCTTTCTTTATTCTTGTCTTCGTTGATCAGGTTTCCACAATTTCTTTTAATCCTCTTTACGCCTGGTGTTTCATCCTTCTGAACCCAATTGCTTTGGACAGTTGAGAATCCACCAGTGAAGTGAGAAGAGTGCAGGGAATAGCTGCTTTCACCTCATTTCCCCATTTTCACCTTTAGCCCCTGTTCTGCAGCTTGCTATCTAAGTCTATATATTCCATCTGTCCCTCTGGATGCATCTATATTTGTACATATGCATGTGCATACATGTGTACGCATTGTCAAATATACACACACCCCATATACACACACACACCATAACTCATATCTGTATGGTGTGTGTGTGTGTATATACACACGTATAGGTAAGTATATTTATGTACATGCGATAATGGGCTGGGGAGTTAGCCGGCTCAGATGATATGATTCAGGGTGTGACTCACATGTTTATTTTCTCCCCCCTCCATCTCCCATGAATGTGACAGGAATGAACACAACAGAAGAGCCCTCTACTCTGCCTGCAGGTGATCCCTTACCTGCTCACACCACTGCATTCTCACTCGCAAGCATCTCTGAACGAGGAAATGACTCCTCAGAGACCACGCCTCCTCCTAGCCCAGAAAGTACCACCACGGAAGCATCCCTGAACTCTTGGGATAATGATAGTTCTCTTGCTGTGACAGGTTGGCAGCGACCTTAACTGAGACGGGATTAGGGAAAAACTTGTCTCTCTTTGTTTTTACTTTTTAAATTTTAAAGTTATCAGAACAGTTTAAATTATGTTCAGTTTCTACGTGTGAGATTTTACTAAAGTGTGTAAAACGTAGAACATCTAGGTGTTCATGAAATATTGGCCAGCATAAGTAATGAAGCCTGTTGTTAGGGAGACGGGGAGGGAGGGAAGTCCCCCTAAGTAAAATCAGGGTGTGTTGACGGGGACAGAGGCGGTTCTCGGTGTCCTCTGATCCCCACGTGCTGCATCATTTTCCTGGTTCCTGCTCACCTAAGTTTTCTGTAGCCCCGGGGAGGTCAGAATGTCCTCTTTCAGGTCTTTGTTGGTGTCACACTCCCAGGCTCTTACCCCAAAGTAGAAATTTTCTTGGTTCAATCCCAGATCCTCAATAGCAGAAAATGATTGGAGACAGACAATTTATTATTTTTTTAAAAAAAACACACTGAGGATTAATAATTCAGCTTTGCTATTTGGATTTCTTCCAGGGATATTTGCACTGTTTTTTTTTTTTTAAAAAAAGTATTTAATTAGGGTTGTGAGTCCCAGTGGTAGAATTTAAGATGACGTGGTCCTGTTCGTAGCAAAATATCAGAGTGACATGGGAGGTATTTCTGCTGGGGAAAACCTCTGATGCTCCTAGAATCCAGGGACACCATTGATCCACTCGTTCTCTGTTTAATGTTAGGTCCACAAGTGTATCTGGTACATAAACTGACCATCCTGAGATTGGTTCCTGCCTTTTCCTAAATAATGTGCTGTGTGCCACTTTCTGAGGCAAACTGGTTAATAGATATGTTCTGTTTAAAAAGACTAAGATATTTGTTCAATAAGGTCATCAATCTTAGCTTGAAACACAAGCACGGGTAACACCATCACATTCCTGGGTGATGGGTACACGCAGTGTTTTGAGTACCAACCGGATGAAGTTTATTGGCTGTGGTAAGTGGTTGAATAAATGTTCAGTGCCTTTTATATCAATTACAGTAATGTATATTTAATCTTTATCCCATTTTCCCTCCTACCATAGGGCAGCGGAGGCGGCTGGGACCTATCTAAACATTGCAAGTGTTGGAATTCCTTTTAACAAAAGGAATGTGAGGATGAGGGAACTGATGGCTACGTAGAACTTTTCATGCTAAACTTTTTTATTGACTGAATAACATCACACAGAGTTTTCTATTTCAAAGCTTCCACATTTCACCTCACATGCACAAATACACACATACAGCGTTCCTACCTTTTTATTTCCCAAATTTTTTCCCCTGAAAACGTTAAAGCCAGAGATTTACATATGAAGCAAAGTGCGAGAAAAAAAGGTTTAAAATGAAATAGATTGGACATATGGATGAATTATTTAAAAATACTAACTTGCTCTGGCTCAGTAATACTAGTAATAAAATTAGCTTGGAAAATTTCTTATGCTTTCAAACAATACAACACATTTTCTTTTCTGGAAAATAATCTTGGTGATATTTCAATTTTCTACTGGGCTAAAACCTATAGGTGTTATTTATTTTATGTTTATGATTGATTTGTACTGTGGAATGGAATGTAATCAAATTTTTCTTGCTTACTAATATATGAAGGGGAAAACTATGCCTCAATCCATTTTTGTAACAGTATAATATACACCATTTCAAAAATTAAAAAAATATTACAATAAGCATTCACATGCATAACACTAAATTTAATTTTGTAATATTATCTCTATAAAATTAATGTATGCATGTTGCAAAACAGCATTATAGAAGCATTACACACACACACACACACACACACATACAATGAAAATACACTCTCCCCAAACACTGTTCCTTAAAAAGTTGTCTATCTTCCAGACTCTCAGCATATAATTCTGTGAGTGTGTTTCCTCATATCACTTCTGATACTAGCTATTATCAATCTTTTAAAACTCTGTCAGTATGATAAACATTTTTCATTTTGATTTATGCTTTGATTTACATTAAACTTTTTTTCATAATAATGAGCATCCTTGCATATACTATTTGGCCATTGCCTCTCATATCTCTCGCACATTTTTCTGGTCTTTTCCTCGTGTAAGAGATTCTTGTATATTGGGGGATTCTTTGCTTATTCTGCCTACAAAGAAATGTCCTCACTTTCAGTTGTGGAGTTGATGGAGAATTCCAAAAGCTCATAGTGACCCGAAAGTCACAAAAGCCACCTGGAAACATGAGCCACCTATGGCTGCATCAACCCAGACAGGCTCCGAGATGTGTAAACGAGCACGCGGGTGCTTCTGGCAGGTGAACTTAAAGACGAGCAGACTTGCACTTGAACAGGCTGGGCCATTTCACAGTTTGGTAAACTATAATAACAGTGTGCTCCTTATAACTTCCTGGTATTTAAAATTTTCCCCTGCCATGGGGACATATTGATACAATGATCTCGCTTTCCTACCTTAGAGTTTAACCAGCCCAGACGCCTCACCTGCCGTCTCCCGCAGACCCGCGGGTGCCTCTCTGCACTCACCCCAGCTCTGGGCAGGAATGTCAGGTCCAGTTTGTTGGCTCCTTCAGACTTGTGCAAATACAAAGAGCAAATGAACACCGTCTAAGTACGGAGTGAGGGACTCCAACCACTGTTCCACGTGTAGCATTTGCTGGTGGATGGATTTGGAATTTCAAACTTTCATAGTCACCCCTATTCCAAGAGGGCACCTAACAAAGGTCCTTGTAATAGTGATGAATTGAAAAAGAATGAGAATTATGAGAATACAGGAAAGACCTGTTCAGGGGGTTAGTCAGGGCTTTATATGTTTGTTTATATTTTAGGCAAGTATAATTCTGCAGTGAAAACTTCTTGCTAGTAATAAAGAATATATGCACAGATTCTTTCCTTAAAGACCTCCTACCTAAACAAAACAGGGAAGAGTAGATGGTGTACATTATCAATAAAGGGCACTGAGAAGTTATGACCACAAATACATCGGTTTTAAAAGAATGAAAAAAAAAAGGATGCTCATATTTTCCATTCAAACATCAAGATTCTTTCAGTTCAGCATCTCTATTTATAAAAACTGCAAAATATCCTCTCCCTGATCTTTCCAAAACTCGTGTCTAATCAGTTCACGGTGCCCCTTTTTATCCTAAAAAACAAGCATGTTTCTCAGGTTGCAAATGCACACAGCCACATGTATACACTTAGTGACCTGAGTGCCTGAAAATTAAAGATATGAATGGGGAGCCTGGCAGGGAAGTGGCCTTGCTTTAAGTATGGCTCCAACGAGGAAGCCAAGTGTATCAGATAGAATAATTATTATTTTGAAGTATTAAAACTGCTCCTTCGGCATCAAAATCATGACAGGCAATCCAGGAAGCATAAACAGCTGGGGAAAGAGCTGCCCTTGTCTCCCTGCCCCATTTCACTCACTCTGGCTGCCATGGGAACAGCAGTAAAAAGATCTGGAGCTTTTAGCAAATCCACAGAAGTTGTGGATGGGAAGGATGTGGGAAAAAGCTAAGGAGGGTTGACCTGGGAGGCTGGTCGTCACACAATTTAGTCTGCTTTGCCCCATCAAGGACTTCTTCCTCTCCCAGTGGTTAATTCCACTAATTAAACATCTATTAGGATTAATTAACCTCATTCAAATTGTAATTGCCATTCCTAAGCCATCGCTGAGATTACTAAACCAGGGAACGTAGTTTTCCTATGAAGAGGGAAGGTCAGGGATGTGCAGAGGGTGAGGGTGGGAGACCTCAGAATGGCATGAGGACCAAGGACCTTGGGGAGGGGCAGAGAGAATGAGCTAGTGAAGCGAGGAGTAGAAAAAAGTGTGGAGGAAGGCTAAAGCCAAGCCTAGCTGATTTCAAAATTTGCAGAGGGCCAGTTGTGTGCCTACCATTTTTTTTCAAAGGATTAAAAAAATGCATCTTCTCCTCTTCTCCTGGTTCTGTGGGAGGCTTCCACTGAGGAGCCCGACCTGAAGAACTGATGTTTAAGCTATTTGTCCTGTTCCGCAGTTTAGCTAAATTTGGGGTTCAGTGGTATTTGAAGACTGAGCTGAGAACCCAAACTGAAAATTTAGCAGATGCATGTTCGGTCCTAGTGGCATGGATGTGTGTGACTGGAGGGTGCCTGAGGGCTCACGTCAGAGCCATCTGGGGGATGCGCATGCGTGTGTCACTCGGCTGAAACACTGAGCATCTGACTGCAGATGCAGGACCCACCTCATACCCTTGAACCGGTGACCCCAGGGATCGTGACAGTGAAATAACCACACAAAGCTCAACTAGGAGCTAGCCCTATTTCTTTGGCTTCTGCCAGGACCACTAGCATAGTGCTAGGCGTCTAGTTGGCACCCAGTGAATACACGTTGCTCCCTTGTGCTTTGATTCTGGGTGTGGTGTCTGTGCGTGGGAGGAAAGATGTGACATGCGGTGGGTGCTTTGAACCTTGACCATGAAAAGTCCTAACCGAATACAGTGTGGGCTTTTATCGGCGACAACCCTTGATTCTATACCCACTAGCTCATCTGTAATTGGAAACGAAGGGGATGCTGTCAATATAATGGGAAGTCCCTGGGCTCTGAACCAGTTTGCTTTTTCCTGGCAAGGGGAGCTTTCATAGTGAAGGTAGTATGGTGACCTTCAGCTGGAAGGAAAACAATCCCCCAGTTCAGCAACTGCACAGGCGGGATCCCCTTCAGCTCTATTTTCAGAAAATCGGAAGGAAACACCTGCACCCAGGGATCCCTCCAGAGAGGTGCACCTCACCCACGGCACTTGGCAGGGGCGGGCGACAGTTCCTCTTGTGGTAACCTCACCGCAGCAGCCTTTTGCCCTCAGAGCTCACGTCCATCTCTGTGGTCCCTGCGCCAGCCAGCGGCACCCACTCTGTGCATTTTCAGTATTGCTTAAGGCAGCCCCCCGCCAGGAGGCTTGGCCTCCCTGGGCAGTCCAGGCTTTCTCCCGAGGTCCCAGATACTTTTAAAATGTGTGCTGTGATGCCAAAGCTGCATAGGTTCTGAGGTGTCTGCCTTTAAACTCATCTCTCCCATAAGCCGTGTTATTTTTCATCCCATTTTGTAGACGCGTAGGTTATGAGGTAGCAGGAGTGCTTGAGTGTTTACTGCCCGGCCTTAGCTTCTAAAGTGATTTTTTTTTTTAATTTATTTTTGGCTACCTTCGGTCTTCGTTGCTGAGCGCGGGCTTTCTCTAGTTGCTAGCGAACGGGGGGCTACACTTCGTTGCGGTGCGTGGGCTTCTCATTGCAGTGGCTTCTCCTGTTGCGGAGCTCAGGCTCTAGGTGCGTGGGCTTCAGTAGTTGTGGCACGTGGGCTCAGTAGTTGTGGCATGTGGGCTCAGTAGTTGTGGCATGTGGGCTCAGTAGTTGTAGCTCGTGGGCTCTAGAGTGCAGGCTCAGTAGTTGTGGTGCATGGGCTTCGTTGCTCCGTGGCATGTGGGATCTTCCTGGACCAGGGTTCAAACCCGTGCCCCCTGCCTTGGTAGGCAGGTTCTTAACCCCTGCACCACTAGGGAAGCCCTGGCCTTAGCCTCTATTAATAAACATGCCTCTGTGGGCTGTGTGGCCTCTGCCCTTGCAGGGCAGGAAGGCTGATGGCCTTTGTGATTACAGGGGCTCCAGGAGAGAGGACTGCACCGAGCAGCTTGCCTGCAGACACAACTTTCCCACCAGTAACCACTCTCAGCCCTGCACACAGCAGTCCCGCTGCCTCACCTGCACACATCTCCAACTCGACCACCCAAGACAATGCCTCAGGTTTGACCGTGATGCTCTAGGTGTTTTAGGTTCTGGATGATGAAATGGAAACTTGAAAACTGTCATGCGGCTCTTTTATTTCACACCAGATATGACTGTGGGTTTGCTGTTTTACAAATTTTCACACAGTGATACTAAATTAGGAGAAAAAAAAAAAAACCTTACCAGTAAGCTTTCTATGGGCATATTTAATTTTATTATTTATATTATAAAAGTTCATGGTGAAGAAGAAAGATAACAAACTTTAATGTCCTATAGCCCTGAGATCAAATACAGCCTCTTCAACTTTCTAGTTGACTTTAGGACAAGTTACTTAGAGTTTCTGTGTGTCAATTTTTCTTTCTGTAAAAATGGGTATAATAATACTCATTTCATAGGATTGATAGGAAGACGGAATATGTAAAAAGTCTGGTATGAACTGAATAGTACAAAAGGGTAACGGGTATCCTTGTTAGTAATTAAAATAAGGATAGCTGTAACAGGATGAGAGGTAGTTTGAGGGAGACTGCACACGTCAGAGTTATACTAAGGAATGAATAGTTTCTTCTCAACATATACAATGTCTAGTTCCAATTGTTTGCACTCTTAGTCATCTTAAACGGCCACGTGTAGACAAATCTTTGACTCACTTTCTTATTTTAAAAACAAGCAAGTGTCAGTTCAAACAAGGAGGAAGCCTCTAGCAAAGATTCAGTTAAGAAATCATCTTTGCTAAAGAGTTTTCCCCTCGACCCTCGATATGACAAACTCATTAACCGTGACCCTCTGTTCATTTCCTTGCAGATACGTTCAGTGCGTCCACTACACCATCCTCTCTGACCTCTGCAAAAGGTATTATCTCTACAACTGATCTCACAACAACAGGTGACAACCTGACCCCCAGTCATGCAGTCACACCACCACCATGTGCTTTGGACATGCTCATTGAAGGGTCTTCCGTTGACTCCACCCTGGGCTCTTTCTTCGAGAAGTTCAATTGAGTGTTCTAATCCTGAGGGCTGTGGAAGGGCAGTTGGTCCAAAACACAGATCAGTTTCCGCAGTGCAACAGCCGATGAGATCAGGGCCGGTGTTACTGTGATAACCTCTTACATCATTGTCGTAGCATCCCCCAAGAGTTGTGTATTCTATGAAAACTCGTAGAAATGACCAGCTATACTAGGATTTCTAAGAGTGGGTTTCGGTGTTGGTATGAAAAAGAACAATTCTCTCAGTGGAGCTCTCTGTTCCAAGAGGTCAGTGGCAGAGGAGTGATCGCAGAGCCCCAGACACACACGTGGGATGTGGAGATGGAGGTGGGGGGCTCCATGCAGGGAACGAACGTCCAGGAGGTGGTAGAGTCTGCAATGGGTCAGCCATTCAGAGCCCGCCAGGACACTATTCTCCCTGCAAGTTCTCCATCTCAAAGACCAGATTAGCAGAGATCTATTAGCTTCCACAAACCCCATTTCCATCCAATTCTTCAGTTAAATACATATGCTCACACAAGATAGTTCTCAGTTGGTGGACGGAACGATGTGTTACCGTGGATTTAGTATATGGGCAAAGAGCTTACAAAAGTTAAACCAGACAATGAAGCAGCCCTTGCCTATTTTCTGATTTTTTTTTTAATAAACAAAGGAGTAAACTGAACTTTCTAGGGATTATAATTATATAAACCTATTTTGAGATTAATCAAGGGGAGGAAGACTTTTAAAATATTTCTGGCTGCGTAAATAGTCAACCACATCACCATTACATAATCAGATGTGTGCCCCAAAGTCTTCATATTGTATTATCACAGTTGTGTTTATTGGGTGAATTTATGAAAACGTTTTATAGAACTAGCTTGTTGGTTTACAACCTTTGAAGTTTTGAGATCCAAACATGAGAACAGGCACTGCAAACTCTGCATTATCTGTTAAACCTAACTCGGTAGATTCTATAATTTATGAAGACGAAACATTGTAAACCACCCTTCCTCAGAATGACTAGAGCAGAGATACTCTAAAATGCAATTTTAATAATTTGCATTTTCTTTTTTTTCTATTACAGATCCTAATACTACACATAAGACATCATGTGGTAAGTTTGTCTACCTAGAGGCAACATATATCACTTTAATGATTTCCTTCTTTATTACAAGCTTTCAAGACCCCCCAGCAGGCTAAACTCACTGGCTCTAATTTCTCACCAACAATTAGCGCCAACTATTAAGAGCCAGGGTCCTTCAGGGCAAGAAGCTTTGATGTCACAGTCAGACCTAGTTTTGAGGATTACGATTGATAATTACTAGCAAAACAACCTTGGTGGTGCCACTTAACTTCAGTTTGCGTATTTGTAAAGTGGGATGATAGCAAGGTTGTTTAGCGGTTGGGAGAGGATTCTGTGTAATGATAAATATGAAATGTGAATAATACCTTCAAGGCTCACCAAGAAGAAAAAGTCTCTCTGTCTCGCCAGGGTTAGGCTCAAAGCAGATGCTTGAGAACAGTTTGTATCCATCCTTTTCCCATTTTCTTCCTCTGTTCTCAGTGGAAGCAGAGTCCTTCTTCGTGGCCAGGGCTCATCCCTCCACGTGTTTCTAAATCTCACCACTGGAATCCCGACCTTCAGTGGCTCTCTGTATATTTAGTGCAGACATCAGCCTTTGTATGTTTGATTAATGAATATGATCTGGATGACTAGGTTCTTCTTGCACTGTTGCCTCCTCACACTTTTCACTTAAGTAACGTGGAAGTGCTCAGTTTCTTAAAACATGTTTCTTCCTGCCCCTGTGTTCACCCCTGTTCTTCCTCTACACTTGGAATGCAACCTCATCCGCCACCTCCCTCCCCCATCAATTTTTCTATGTCCTGCTCATATTTTAAATGCAAACTGACTCACCTCTCTGGAGGACCCCTCCTGGTCCTGCAATCTGAACAGACTTCTCTGCCTCTTTACCCCTGTATTATTTTGTGCATCATCTTATTTTGGTGTTTTCTGTAGTTCATGCCTGTGCCTGTCTGCACGTTAGATTCTATAGTTCCAAAAGCGGATCATTTGTATTCCTAGTGCTTGGGACAGTGTCTTAAGCAAAATAAAGCCTTCATAATTTTTTGGTACTAAAAATGAGTGAATAAGTGAATGTGTGTTGAAAAGATATTTTTACAAGTCAATGGAGTCTGTTTAAATAAAGGGAAGAGTGTGAGATGACACTCAGAGAAAGTGCTTAGGAGGAGTTGTTATCAATAATCTTACACAAGTAGAGGAATAACGAGGCCTCTGCTCCCTAAGTAATTAATGTTCCCCGTATCGAGAGAAAGAGATAATCAAATACTACACTTTAGAAAGCAAGGGAAATGATAGAGCAAGAAGAAGAAATTTGTCAGATGCGTTGTTCATTTCTGTGTAATTCAACCATTTTTGAGCCCTTTCTGATGACAGGTTTTACACAAGGATCTGGATTTATGGCGATGGTCAAAATTGATGGGATTTTTCTCTCATGGAATTTACAGTCCAGTTAGGAAGACAGACATTAATCCAATTATCATCCAAATACAAACTCACAAGCTGAGGTCTTTGATGCGACAGTGATGAAAAGGGAATCACGAAAGAATAACATGGAGGCACTGATCTGTCCCTTCTCTTTTTTATGTTCCTGGGGTTATTTTGTTGGAGATTGGATATTTTTAAAAATATACATTAAGGAGTTTGTATTTAATAGAGGTTTATTCATTCTGAAAAATAAAAGATAAGCTTCACTATTTTATTTTCTTTCAGAAGACAAATATGCAGTTACCTCTGTGCACTACGTTTATAACAATGAGAGTGAAACATATAATGCAACACTTAGTGACGAGAACGGTAACCCTTTTAAGTCTGAAGAGCCTCTCCATGGCCTAAAGGAATGTGAAAAGAAGAATATCAATATAACACATCCTTCATGTTACCTTCCATTTAAATATTTATTAGAGGTACCACCAGGTAAATATCCGTTGATTTCTGTTCGTGCATTTACAGCAACACTGCAGTTTTGTGTGTGATGTGTCCTACTGGTCACAGGAGTTAGTAGGCAGGGGAACAGGGCTGAGGGAAAGATGGCGGCAGGAGGCCAGTGTGTGGACTTCTGCTCTCCAGACCCAGTGAAAATGGTAACCTCAGAGAAGCCTTACCTGCCTCCTTACACCTCTTTTACAGAGTGCTTCATGTCGATTGGATCTAATTTATCCCACTGAGTGGTTATTCACAAGCCTTCTTTTTTCTCCGCTACTGAATTCAAGTCATTATATATGTGTGTGTGTGTGTGTGTGTGTGTGTGTGTGTGTGTGTGTGTGTATAAATCCTTTTAAATACAAGTGTGTCTAGAATATCTTGGGGGAATAACACAAAGTCAAAGGTTTGATGTTTGTGGAAAGAACTAAAGTACTTTCACCAAAAAAAAAAAAAAAAAAAGGGGAGCGTTATAGTCATGTTAAGGTGATCAAGATGGTTTTAGTACCTAAGCTACTGCTGGGAAAGAGGAGACTAAGGTACCAAGCTGACTTCAGAGAAGCTACCTTCACAAAATGCATTTTCTAAAAGGGATTCAGGGACTATGTAAGTTTGTTGAATCTCTCACATCTTTTAATAATTCAAGATCATTGATTGACTTATTAACATTTAAATAGGTTAAATATCTGATGTTTTTGAAAAATGCCATTTAACTTATTCATTTTTCTCTAAATGTTACTGGAATAAATGATCAATTAAAAACAGAAAATGACAATTTAAAACAATACATTGCCCAGAGTGAAGCCCCCATGCTCTGTGTAATGATCATGCAATGAAAAAAATCAAAGAGTAAATGAAAAATTGAAGATACAAATAAGAAAACAAAATGGAGTATCTTTTAAAATGTGCAAAAAATGCAATTTTATCTAGATGTTTCCTTGGGTTCCATTTTTTTAAAGTAGCATAAATTCTAAGTGAAATGCTACCAATATGTGTGATGTTAAAAAAAGAATAAACTAAAGAATCAAGAAATTCAACACCCTGAGAGTTATTAGACTTTTTTCAAAAGTAATCTAAATTCTTGCCAGATTCTGTATCATGAATATAATTTCAATGACTGTAATTGAGCATAAGGCACACATTATGAAATATTAATCATCTATTTTTGTATCTTTTTCTTAACAGATCGTAAACATTTTCAGCTGAATGAGTGTGTAGAACCTGAAAAGGCAAATACTTCTCTTTGTTTACGTTGGGAAATCAGTAAAAATTTTACTTGTGATAAAAAGAATATAACATATAAATTTAAATGTGGTAAGAATTTAACATTGATCAGAGGAGTTTTTTTCCTATAGTGGGATGTTTTTCTAGATATTCTCTAATCCTTCCTTCCTTTCTTCTTCCTTCCTTCCTTCTTCCATTCTCTCTTTTTCACTCGCTCTCTTTCTCTCTCTCTCTCTCTCACACACACACGCATAGTCCATGATATGTTTGGAATCAAATCATTGTATTCTCTATACAACTCAAATTCACAAAATAGACAAACACTCCACCTGAAAAATAATGTTTGAAATAGCAATATCAGATAATTCATAAGAATTTTCGTGGCAACTGCTATACACGAGGTATTGTTGAAAATATTATCAGAGAAGAGAGTTATGAAAAATTATGGTACACATACTCTTAGAATGAAAGGGAAAACAACCATAATTTCACGTGATTCCAAGAGTTTTCTTTGTCAGCCCTCCATCAACAACATTTATAAACAACTACAAGAAGACTTAGATAAAATGAAAGTAGAGAAAGAATAGTAAGTGCTTCTAGGAATATGAATTTGAGTTCAGGGAAGGGGGAATAATTGAGATAGCATTTCTTTTTAATGATTTAATAACTTTTAATTTATTTTCATTTGCATTTATTGGGATGAAATCTCCCCCCTTGGCATAAAGCTATCTGCTAGGCCATATTTGGCAAGACAGACAAACAAAGACACACAGACTCTCACACGAAGGATGGAGTATGATACTGCTTATAATCATCATGTTACGGGGAAGGTGCTCAGCTCGGACACGAGCAGGGTGAGGAAAGCAAGGACAAACATATGACAGACTGATGATTAAACAAGATATCTTTGAGGTAAAGGCTATGTCAAGTGCAATCTCAATTTCTGAACAGAGAACAATGAACTAAGGCCTCATTTTATCAGCTAAATTAGAGACACTCTCAAATTCAGTTCTACGTCTTAATGTTTTCTTTAAAATTGAGTGTAGCAAAATCATGCAGCATTATAGCTGATAGCAGGTCCTTTTACTTATTGTTTTGACCATTTGCATAGGTTTTCAATCTAATACATATTAATTATAGATATAAAACCGAAATGAAATTTAAGTGTGATATATTGTATTCATATACTCATATGCAATACTTATTTCTTTTAGATGGCCTTTCTCCATATAATGAAAGTGGCAGATTTGAAAAGTTCAACCTTCAGCCCGAAAGTAATTATACTTGTAGTTCAGAAGTATCTTATAATAACAAGATTCTTACTAGCCAAAATACAACTATTAAAACAGATTTTGGAGGTGAGTATATCACTTACATTTATATGTTAAATTTCTTTCCTTTTTATATTCTTATGATTCGTTGAGAATCACAGAAAAAGATGTTATGGATTTGGAGAAAGGGTTTCAGAAAATGGCTTTGTGTCCGTTTTAAAGTAAGAATTTAGAAATAAATGACAGCGAATCCAAACCTTCATCAAGTTTTTTGCAAACTGTAGGCTGTTGTGAGGTCGGGGTGGAAACAAAACTGTGAGGTAAGTGAAATGCTTGTTCACGTGTTTTCCATTTTACTTCCCCTTTCTTCCTGTAGCAGCATTCTCTTCTTGGTGTGTCCTGCATCTTTTGCCCCCTCTATCAAATCCTGCCGCTGATAGGAGTAAAATGAGCACAGAAGCTCACTTTAAGAAGCTAATAAAACGCAATGGTAAAGCTAAGTGTTGATGGCAAAATAACAATTGTTATTACTAAAATGTCAGCAATATAAATAATAACCAGACTATCATAACTAATAACAACTGGAAAGTAAAATTCTGGAAAGTAATAGCATTTGGAAGATGGAGGGGAGAAGGAAGTGAAAAGTGCTAACATTTCAGTTGTATTTAGTGGAACAGGGGTCCCCAACCCCTGGGTACTGGTCCTCAGCCTGTTAGGAACCAGGCTGCACAGCAGGAGGTGAGCACCCGGTGAGCAAGTGAAGCTGCATCTGCCTCTCCTCATCGCTCCCATCACCGCCTGAACCAACCCCCCAACCCCAGTCCGTGGAAAAATTGTCTCCCACGAAACTTGTCTCTGGTTCCAAAAGGCTGGGGACCGCTGTAGTAGAAGTAAAGACATTCCAGTTAAATTTAGAATCTGCTAGGAAACTATGTTAATTGTGCATAAGACAACTTCTGAGTAACCACTAAAAACGTGAAAGACAGATAAATAGATGGCTTTTCCTATCAGCAGTAGAAGGAAGTTATGGAATAAAAAAAAAATTCTTCATGTTAAAGGAGGAAAAGGAGAAAGAAGGGAAAGGAAGGAGGAAGAAGAGGGAGAGAGATTGTGAGAGAGAGAGGGAGAGAGGGAGAAGGAGAAGAAGAAGAAAGGGGGGAGGGGGAAGGGAAGGAAGAAGAAAAACGTGGCAGGAAGGGAGGGAGAGAGAGACTACTAAGTAGGAAACAATAGGTAAAATAGCAGAAACATGTCAAAGTATCAAAAGTCACTAAATATAGATGGCTTAAATTTACCTTTGGGAACAAAGATATTCAGACTTGAGTAAAGTAAAGACATATTTGCGGGGAGGAATTTGTAGCCTTAAGTAAGATCAAGTGACATTTTACGGAAACTTTTTTTTTTTTTTTTTTGGTGGTACGCGGGCCTCTCACTGCTGTGACCTCTCGCATTGCGGAGCAACAGGCTCCGGACGCGCAGGCTCAGTGGCCATGGCTCACGGTCCCAGCCGCTCCGTGACATGTGGTATCTTCCCGGACCGGGGCACGAACCCGTGTCACCTGCATCGGCAGGCGGACTCTCAACCACTGCGCCACCAGGGAAGCCCTATGGGAACTTTTATCACTTTGTTCTCTATTGAATGAAAATCATTGGAGAGTGCTTGGAAAAGAACCAGAAAACAAAAGCAGAGAAAGCAGAAAATAACAAAGTTTAGAGTACAGATTATTGAAAGAAAGAACAAACAAAAATTGCAGGAATTTACTAACCAATTTAAAGGCTTGGTTTTGAAAAGAATAATACAATAGTTAGACCTCTAGCAAAACAACCTTCCCCCATGCATTATAAAAAGGAAATTAAAAATACAGTAGAAATTTTACAGATTATAAAGAAATTTGCATCCAATATGAAAAGTTAGATAAAAATGGATAATTTTCTAGAACATAGGAATTATGGACATTTGCCTAGGAAGAATTAGAAAATTGGTGTTGTATATAAAATAATAGTCTAATACCTCTCTAATCTCTTCACACTCGTTGTCTGCTTACCTCACCTGCCCTTTAAAAAAGAAAAACCAGAAAGGTAAGTTTACAGTTAGTTCCTATCCTATTCAAAGTGTTCCACAGTGTAGAAATCATGGAAATCTATCTACTAATTTTGATTATTGTTAGGGTGGGGGATAAACTAGGGTTACTGTTATGTGGATACCAAACTTGGGCAGAGCTGAGGCAACTATAGGCCAGTCTCTCCTATGAACATAGATAGTAAATAGTAAATGAACTGTTAGCAAAGTGGATCCTTTAGTACATTATAAAATATGTAATTACAGAAGAAGTTCTATGGATGGCAAATAAGCCTATGAGAAGATGCTCCACGTCACATGTAATTGGGGAAATTAAAATAACAATGAGATATCACTGCACACCTTTAGAATGGGCAGAATCTAGAACACTGACAATACCAAATGTCGGCAAGGATGGGGGGCAACAGGAATTCTCATTCATTGATGGTAGGAATGCAAAATGGTACAGTCACTTTGGAAGAGATTTTGAGGGTTTCTATAAAACTAAACATCATCTTACAATGCAATCCAACCATCACACTCCTTGGTATTTACTCAAAGGAGATGAAAACTCATGACCACATAAAAACCTGCACATGGATGTTTATAGCAGCTTTATTCATCATTGCCCAAACTTGGAAGCAACCAAGATGTACTTCAGGAGGTGAATGGTAAATAAACTGTGGTCCATCCAGACAATGGAATATTATTTAGCACTAAAAAGAAATGAGCTATAAAGACATAGAGGAACCTTAAATGCACATCACTAAGTGAACAAAGCCAGTCTGAAAAGGCTACATACCATATGGTTTCACTATATGATATTCTGGAAAAGGCAAAACTATGGAGACAATAAAGAGATCAGTGGTTGCCAGGAGTTGTAAGGGAGGGAGGGAAGGATGAATAGGCAGAACACAGAGGATTTTAGGTCAGTGAAAGTACTCTGTATGATACCATAATAATGGATACATGCCATGTAATATATTAGTCCAAATCCATCGAATGTACAACATCGAGTGAACCCTAATGTAAACTATGGACTCAGGTGATAATGACGTGTCAGTGTAGGTTCATAAATTGTAACATAAGTACCACTCAAGTGGAGGATGTTGGTAAGAGGGGATGCTGTGCATATCTCTGTGCCTTCTCCTCAATTTTGCTGTGAATTCAAAAATGCTGTAAAAAAGTAAGGTCTTAAAAAAACCCACCATTATTGAGTTTGTTCCAGTAATGCAGGAATCCTGCAGCCTTTGAAAATAGCAATTTAACCATTTTACATGTCATTTTATTCAGGCAACAGGGGAAATTTTTCAAGACCATTGCCAAAGAAGCCACATTCTTAAAAAAAACAAACCCACAAACTTTTGTTCGTTCACCTACTGTATGATTCACCCATGTAAAGTATAGAAGTCAGTGGTTTTTAATATATTTAGAGTTGTAAATCATCACCTGAATCAACTTTAAAACATTTTCTTCACACCAAAAAAAATAAAATAAAATAAAACCTACAAAAAAACAAGCAACAGCAAAAAGCTGGTATATTTTAACAGTCACTCCCCATTTCCCTCCGGCTCCCATATCTAGGCAATTATCAATTTACTTTCTGCTTTGATGGATTTGCCTAATCTGGACATTTCATATAATATGTTGTCTTTTGTGTCTGGCTTCTTTCACTTGGTGTACTGTTTTCAGGGTGCATCCATGTTGTAACGTATCAATACTTCCATTTTTTTATTGTCTAATAATATTCCATTTTATGAATGTACCTTGTTTTGTTTGTCCCTTTATCAGTTGAGTGACATTGAAGCTGTTTCCACTTTTTGACTATTATAGATAATGCTGCTATGAACATTTGTGTACAAGTTTTGTGTAGATATATGTCTTCGTTTCTGTTGTGTTTATACCTAGGATTGGAATTTGGGGGTTATATGGCAACTTTATGTTTTGCATTTTGAAGAACTGCCAATCAGTTTTCCAAAGTAGCCGCATCATTTTACATTCCCACCAACAACGTATGTGTTCTTATTTCTTCACTTCTTCACCAACACTTATTGTCTTTTTTATTTTAGCCATTCCAGTGGGTGTGAAGTGGTATCTCATTGTGATTTGAATTAATGACTAATGATCTTGAGCATAGCTTCAGCTGTTTATTTGCCATTTGTATATCTTTTATCACTATTTGCCCATTCTTAAAAGTTGGGTGATTTTTCACTGAGTTGTAACAGTTCTTTATATATTCTAGACACAATTCAGATATATGACTTGCAAATATCTTCTCCAGTTCTCTGGGTTGTCATTTTAATTTGTTGATAGCTTTTGAAGCTTATAAGTTTTTAATTTTGATGAGGTCCAATTTATTAAATTTTACCTTTGTTACTCATGTTTTTGATGTCACAACTAAAATTTCATTGCCAAATCCAAGGTTATGCAGAGTTATCCCTATGTTTTCTTCTAAGAATATTTTAGTTTTAAGTCTAAAAATTAGCTCTATTAATCCACTTGAGTTAATATTCATTTATGATTTGAGGTAAGGGTCCAATTTCATTATTTTGATGTCCTAGCACAATTTAGTGAAAAAACTATTCTTTTCCCATTGAATGTTCTTTACATCCTTGTCAAAATTAATTAACAATAATGATGGGCTTATTTCTGGACTCTTCCATTCCATTAATCTATACATCTAATGCCAGTACCACACTGTTGGTTAGTGTTGCTTTGTGTAAGTTTTGAAATCAGAAAGTGTGAGTCCTTCAACTTTGTTCTTCTTCAAGATTGTTTGGGATATTTGAGGTCCCTTGAAATTCCATATGAATTTTGAGATCAACTTGTCAATTTCTACGAAGAAGCCAGCCAGGATTCTGACAGAGGTTAAGTTAAATCTGTAGATCTATTTGAAGTGTTGCCATCCTAACAATGTTAGTTTTCTGGTCCATGAATATGGAGTGTCTTTCCATTAATTTAGGTATTCTTTAATTTTCTTGGAGAATGTTTTGTAGTTCTCAGTGTGCAAGTCTTATAGTTCTTTTGTTAAATTCACTCCTAGGTTTAAATTTATTCCTGCTTATAATGGTGGTGTTTTCTTAATTCCATTTTCAGATTGTTCATTGTCAGTGTGTGGACATACAATGGGCTTTTCTGTATTGATCCTGAAATCTGTCTCAGTGCTGAAGTTGTTTATTAATTATAATATTACAGGACTTTTGACAGAACATACTAAAGTGATTCTGAATTTCATGTGGAAGGGATAGCTAGCTGAGAGTAAGGCAGCTTCCTAAATCCATGTCTCCAGTAGCCCCCCAAACAACTCAAAGCCATTAGAAAATAAATGAACCTACAGAAATACTATGTCTTCATGTAACTAGCAAAAATTTAATGCTTTTTGGATACAAATACTAAAATTAGTACAGTCTTTATAAATCACTGTGACAAAATAGAAATCCCAGGAAAAAAAATATTTTATTGTTTATAAAAGTGCAAAGGCAATTCAGTGGAGGGAAGGATTTTTTTTTTGGTTATTTATTTATTTGGATATTTATTTCATTATTAGATTTTTTTTTAGTTATCCCTATAGAAAAAATAAATACATCAGCCTTTATCTCTCAACAAACACAAAGATTAACTCAAAATGGATTGCAGAGCTAAACACTAAATCTAAAACTATAAAATGTCTAGACAAAGACATTAGAAAAATCTTTGCTAGTTTAGCTTAAGCAATGGTTCCTTAGATGGACACAAAAAGCAAGAATCATAAAAGAAAAACATTTAGAAATCAAACTTCATAAAAATTAAACATTCTTGCTCTTTGAATAAAGTCACTAAGGAAATAAAATTTTTTCACAATTCATACATTGTGAAAAAATATCCACAATTAATTTTTTCAACAGAGAGTTTTGGGAGAATATATAGAGAATTCTTCCAAATACAAAATAAGACATCAAGTAACCCAATTAAAAATGGACAAGAATTTTGATCATATGCTTCACAGGAAAAGATACACAAATGGTCAATAAGCACATAAAAATTTTCCCAATATCATTAGTCAACTGGGAAATGCAACTTAAAACAACAAACGGATGTTGATGCCATCACACACCAACTAAAATGGCTAAAATGAAAAAGACTGACAATACTATTGGTGAGAAGGCAAAGTAATAACTCAGCACTTTCACTCCAGGTATTTACCAAAGAAAAAAGGACATGTCCTTTCCACAGAAAGGCTTCTGCACAAATATCCATAGTAGATTCACTCATAGTAGCCAAAAGCCTGGAAACAACCCAGATGTCCATCAACAGTTGAATGAATAGATGAAATGTGGTCTATCCTTAGAATGGAATACTACTCACAAATAAAAAGGACTAACTACTGACACATACAGTGTGAATGAATGAATATGAATGAATCTCCAGAACATTCTGTTAAGTGCAATATGCTGGACGTAAAAATGTACCCACCGTTTGATTTTATCTATATGATATGAAAGAAAAGATTAATTTAATCTATAGTAATAGAAGGCAGTACAGAGGGTGTTTGGGGGTGGGCAAGGGAACTGGGTGGACTGGGAGGGGGCACAGAAGAACTTCCAAGGTTGGATAGAAATGTTTTATATCTGATTGCGATGGTGGTTATATCGATGCATATATTTGTCAAAACCCATCCAACTATACCCCAAACGGGCAGGTTTTCATATAAATTATACCTTGTAGTTTTGATTTAAGCATTTATTACATTCTTCACCTCAAGTTCTGATGACTAGTTACTGGAAGTGATGACAAGTGTTACTCCAGTACTGACTGTTAATTTTATCAGCCCTACCAGTGACAGATTTCCAGCATAGGGAAATCTAGACATCCCAAGATAGCTGGACAATAATATAAATGAGAGGAAGAGGGGCTTTCAGATCTCGTCAAGTCAGTGGAACATTTAAGCTCCACAATGTCACCCTGGAGTGACACTCTGTTACATGACCATATCAAATTTAACAAGACCAGATATCTTTCTTTTACTTTCATCATCAATTCATAATTAATCAAAATATGGCTATTAATAATGCATGCTGATAATATGAAGAACGTTTTCTCCATGTCTTGTTTCTTACATTTTATATTCTTATTCTTTCAACAGTTCCAGGAATCCCTCAGAATATGAATTGTTCTAACTTCAGTGCAGATAAAGGATGGGTTACCTGGGAACCACCAGAAAATTTTTTTCATACGTTCACTCTTTGTTATCGGAATTCTTCAGGTAACTTTTATAGAATTTAATTCCATATCAGGAAAGATAAATCAAAAATTGGAAAGCGCACTCCACATATGGATGGAGCTAGTGAGCCACGGAGCTCTCTACATTACAACCGTGATGAGCATCCTGTATGCCTTGGTTTTAGAACTACCTCCACTCACTACAGGCTCCCTAGCCTCTGAAATGACTAAATCTCAGAGTATCCCCCAATACTCATTTCTCGTTCTTGATCTTCTTAGTTCTAATTGTTACACTCCAAAGCTTAGAGAAAGAAAATCTCTGGAAGATAATACTCATATCTGTCTTCCAAAAACTCATCATTCTGGACTACAAACAACAACTTCCAAAATGTGCCCCAGCTAATACACACAAAAAATTGGGTGAACAAAAATGAACATATGCCCACTTAGCTACAGAGTTTGATGGCAGGTGGAATCTTGGAACATAGTTCTAGTTAGCATTAACTAACTTCTGCAGAACTTGTGCAGAAATAAAGACAGCCCAAAAAATGTGCTATGACTAGTTCAACCATTGGCCTAGTCCCTCCAAATGAGACACTATTTAAGAGACCAGACATCTCCTGGACGATGTGAAGTATCTAAAATACTTGTAGAAAACAGTGGGGACTGTGGACCACCTCAGAACAGATTCAGCACACGGAATAGCCCACTTGTCAATCCTTTACCTGCAGCTTAAAGTAGTATTGAGTTGGACATCTCACAGAATTCCATCTCTTTGTTTGGTGCATAGGAACCAGACATAAATTTTCAAATTTTGAAAAGTAGAAAGCCACTTATCTCCAGTGTGTTATTTTATATTTTGATAGCATATTGTTTTTGCTTGTTGTTTGAATCTTAATAATCAAACTACTACAGCAAAGTTCAATACACATGTAGTTTTCAAATTAGCATAAGAGGACTCAAATTCTATGGAGAAGAAATACAGGCAATGTATTTGAGGTTATGGTAATTCGAAAAGTTATGTCTATGAGAAAGGAAAAATGGAACTTACAGGAAGATGAAAAATGGAAATTACAGGAAAACAATCTGTAATCTGACATATTACAGGAGTACAGTCTGCCTTGCTGGACACCTCTCCTACAAACTTTCTTTGCTTGGTTTCTGTGTGAGCACATTGTTTTGTTTTCTCTTTTTTCTGAAATTTCTTCTCACTCTCTCTTTCTGTATTCCTTACTTTCTATATTCTCTCTCTACTATGGAGTATTTTGTATGCCAGAATATATGGTGGAAATTTATGGAGCAATATTTATTGCTTCTTTGTATTCTATACTATTTAAAAAACCTGTATTTGAATAATTAGGCTTAGAAGGACGTAATGTGTTAGTTATTGCAGTCAGATGAGTTTTTGTTTGATTTTTGCAATGAGTACAGCTCCTTCTTATTCAGTGCTACCCAAATTTATGACTCTCCAAATATAACACTTGAACAGAATGGGTGGGGAGGGAAGGGGCAGGTAGGCAACATCTGGCTGTGTGTCCTCTCCAAAAGTTGGTGGGTAACTAACTGAACCCAGTCTCCACTGTGGCTCATGCACTGACTCTGCTCAAAGGGCCCTTTGGAAACAGCTCATCCCCAGTTCTCTGTCTCTTGTTGCTATCATCCTCCACTGCTGAGAAGAGGAGCGTGCTCTGTCTTGTCTTCTGGTTCATCAGGAGCACGGGACATGAGATCCTCTTCTGTATTATCTAAGTCAAAGAGAGATGATCGGAGTATAGCATTGTTAGAACAATTCTTTTAACTACTCTCATTATTTCAAATAAAACCACTATTAAAAATCCACGGGAAGAAAGTCAGTGAACTCCTATGGCAATTTATATTACTTTTAATTAGGTATTAAATTCCTTTTGTTATTTCCTCATTTAATCATCGCAGCGACTCTGAAAGCTGTAGACTAAAAGAGGTAGAAAAATGTAACTGACATTTATTTAGTTTTATCTGCTTGTGGGGTGTTTTTATAGCTTTTTAAGATTTTGTTAAATGTTTCAACAATGACTCTGAGAGGAGAGATACATGGATATGTTCAGAGTTCATACGATTCCCTGAGGATCACAGAACTTAAAATCAATGCTCAAATTCAACAGCTTGGACTGTGCTTTTTTCACTACTGTAAGTTCATGTTTGAGCATCAGACACCTTGTGCATCTGTAGTATTATGTATTAACTTAAAGTGCCAAGTGACAATGAAGTTTCCTCAGTAATAGGGAAGAGACCCTGAGTCATTGTTGCATTCAAAGGACTATTTCTCAAAAGTTATTGAAACCAGCGTGCACCCTTCCACATCGCAGCGCTGTTATTGGAAATGATTTCGTTTATTGCCTTTTTGCTTAAACAACATAAGAGAAAAATTACCTCTTATTTTGGGAGGTAGCAGTGCAAAACCCTTTGGGGATCAACGAGTTTATACTACTTTGCATGGTGTTCAAGAAGATACTTTAGAGCAGTTTAAACTGGGAAGTTGTTAATGGATTTCCTGAGGTATTTGCTAAAAAGCAAAGAGGTGACAAGTGATGAAGCCAGTATCTATCTAGCCATTTCCAGTGCAACAGGCATGACTTGAAACTAGATGTATCCCTGTCACCCTAAGGAAAACTAAATTTCATCACTAAGTCTAATAAAGTCTTTACCTGTGCCATTCGACTAGTGCTTCTGACCTCAGGGTCCTGAGGAAAGGTATCCCACATGGAGGCAGAGAGGCTCGTGTAAAATATGTTGACCTTTCAACCAAAGCTTGAAACCCTTGGCAACTGGAAATGAACATTCCAAACCATCTTTCTAAGCACTGAACACTTTGATTCCCCAAACAGCAATGTCTTTTGGAAAAAAATGTGTTGTTCAAAATTAAATCAACAATTTGATTTTATCAAGCTGGCTAAGATGAAAGCATCACAGAACAACATAAATGAACTCATTTTGATGCAGAATGGTTGTGAGATTACATCTACAATCATACAAAATTAGGTCACTGAATGGAAGCCAGATGGACCTTGAGAACGACATCCTGACATTTGGATTGTAGCTGAGTTAGAAGCTGATACTTGTCCCGACAGCCAGACAGCATATAAGGGGGTGCCACCTGCCCCTCTCTAGAACTCACACCTTTCCTGTCCTCAAAGACAATTCTCACTGGGGACAGGGTAGCTGAGCTGGTGGGTATTAAATCAACTAACTCAGATTTAGGGATTTCTGAGAAAATAGACATTTAACCAGGCTAGAACAGACACTTTATCTCACTCACTGTTTAGCATCCCATGGTGAGGTAGAGATATTACTGTAATCTCCATGTCATGGATAAGTAACTGAGACAAGAAATTAGCACATGCTAAATCTTCCCTTACACTGTTTCTGCAAGTCCATTGGCATGTCCACCTAGACCAGAGAATTAAAGTGTCCAAGAGGAGGAAAAAGCTTGGCCCCATTGCAGACCCTTGTCCCCCTCTTCTACCCCAGACAATATGCACGGCAGTGAAGGGTAAAGCATGGCCTCTGGGACCTCAGTGTCCGGGTTTCATCCTGACTCTGTTGTTCCTTTCCTGTGAGATCATGGACAGATTGCTAATATCTCTGTGGCTTAGTTTTCTCATCTGTAAAATCAGATGACATCAACAGTGCCAACCTATAGGGTTGTGGTGATGGTGAATTAATTCACATAGACCACTTCAAGACATGCTTGGAACACAGCATCGTCTGTTCATTGTTTTTATAACTACTGGTATTATTATTATTATCACTGTAACATGCTTCCTCTCTAACCTTCTTTTAACCTGTCTTTCTTGGTGGCATTTGGCTACTCAAAAATAGTTAGTGGTTAGTGATTTTTCAACTTAACAAGTGCTAACTCATCTGTGTAAGCAAGGTCCCACCTCCCACGTTCCCACCCAGCCAGAGTCTGCTATCCTAGTCGGGCTCGTGCCTAAACTAAAAATGCTCCTTCTTTCCTTTGTAAAATTTTATTTCCTCCCTTACACCTACCCAGCCTCACTCATCTTTCAATGATCAGCTCAGGTTCTACTGCCAGTGTGAAGCTGTCCTTCACTGTTTCAGCTCCCATGAATTACTGTAGTGCTCAGATGAATAGGGCAGAGGATACTTAGTTACTGGTGATCAAATGGATTTTGTATCTGAAGTCTATAACAGTGGCTCATACCAAAGTTCAAAGTTTGGAGGTTAAGTATCAGAAAAGGGGTTGCCAAAGTATTGGAAAAAAGACTTTCATAATATCCATCATGAGCTGTGTTTTCTCAGAAAGAAAAGAGATCATAGGTAAACAATATGCTTGAACTTATTAAATATGTTATGTACCAAATTAATTATATGAAACCATCATTTTTGAATATTTGAGTTTATAGTAATCACAGTTGTTCAATGCATTTGCTGATAATTGTATGTATTTCTGAGCACCAAGGATTTTTCATTTCTCAATCACTCAGTTTGGAGTCGGCTTGGAATGATTTACTGTAGACACTAAATTAAATATGTGCTAATCTTAAATTTTGATGACTTACTAAAAGTTTCCATTTTTTCCCCTTAGAAGAAAGATGCCACACTCTGAATAAAACCACAAATACAATTAATTTGGAATATTTGAAACCTTTTACAAGGTATAATATAACATTACATGCCTCTGTCAATGGAAGAGTGAAACGTAATGGAACTGATGTGAAATGTGTAGCTGAAACAAAAGCAACATGTAAGTTATAAGCTTTAACGCTTTTTTCTATGAACAGCAAAGTCTAAACCGTTAAAACAACATGTCCACCTTAATGCTTCATTCGAGAAACACACTGACCTGGCACATTTGTTAACATCTAGGGTTTATAATAATTTAAAACACAACAATTTATAAACTCTCATCCTGGGTTTTCTCTGTATCCTTCAGGTATAATCATAGAATTGTAAGAATGAAGCCTGAGGGCATATGAACAGGTACAATTTATAAGATTTCAGGCAATTAAGTATCTAACCAACTTAGATAACAATGCGTTATCCATTGTTTTCTTTATTCTCTAGAAATATCGACTGCCATCAGACACCCAAGAACGCCTCACTCACAAGCATCCACTGCTTGCATGACCTCATGAAACAATATTTTGTCAGCATTTTCTTCTCCATTACAATGAACTACATACTATTTTATTTTATGTCACATTTTACATTCATTTGGCTCTTGCCCCCCCGTGGGATGGCTCCATAGATTCCAGGTCCAAAGCTAGATCTGTCTCTGGGGTGAATGTGAACTCCATGAGGTCAGGGCAGAAGAAATACCCCTGTGTAAGGCAACAGCTATGGCTCCAGAAACCCTACCTGGCACCAGGCTCACACAGAAAAATTGTCCTCTTCAGGGCCGGATGTAAAATGCTCTTAATGTCATTTAAGTTTTGGTTTCAAAAGTCCAGGTCCTCAAGCGTTATGCTTTTGTTATTTTCCTGAAAGTCTGTGCTATCACAGAAACAAAGATGATTCATTGCTGCTGAAGAATCCAGCCAGGTATCACCAGGGTCATGTAAGCATTTCCAAAAGGAGGACCTGGACTGTTCGTAGGCCTTCGGGGTTTCCCCTCCCTTCCCCTCCACTCCTTTCTTCTCTATTTTCTATTTCTACACACTCTCTTTGGGGGAATTGCAAAAAATCTCATAGTTTCAAGTACAACTTACATGCTAATATTCATCAAATGAATGTGTAATTTATTTTCAGATGTTTTGTTATAGCTTTTTATGTATGTTCTATCCTAACTTCCCCATCTGTAACACCCAAATAAGCACTTAAAACAGTTTATACTGTACACATATATTGTCCAGTAATTTAAATACGCGTTTACCAAATGATTAAAAATAAAATATTTCTTCATTTTGATAGATCCAAGCAAGGTCAATGACTTACGTGTTTCAAGGAAGACAGATAATAGTATGAATGTGAACTGTAAACCTCCTGACAACTTTAATGGCCCCAAGACAGGGACGTACCATTTGACAGTTAGTATTGGAAATCACTCGACTGTAAAAGAATCACAACAAAAGTGCACATTCTTGGTAGAAGGTCTTCAATATTCAACAGAATATATGTTTCAGGTAAGATTACAATTTCCATAATCATACATTACTGATATACATTATAGTGATTATTCTGCAGTATTTAAATAATACTAACACCAGTGCTCACGAAGCTCTGAGGTCTAACGGAATCACACTTTAAAAGTGTAAAAGTTTGACTCCAAACTTTTCATCTCTAGTACATAATACAGTTGTTTACAACACATATTTTGTTGGATTATTTTTGACCTTTAACGTGATTTACTTATAGCTAAATTATTGCTCCCGTGTCAAGAAGCACAACATTTCATGCACAGTAGATTATTACTTTGCCACAACTTTTATTCATCTAGGCTATTTATCTTTACTACTGTGACTTTTAAAAAAATTTTAATACTTTATTTTTATTTTTTATTTATTTTATTTTTGGATGCATTGGGTCTTCGTTGCTGTGCACGGGCTTTCTCTAGTTGCGGCAAGCAGCGGCTACTCTTCGCTGTGGTGCACGGGCTTCTCATTGCAGTGGCTTCTCTTGTTGTGGAGCACGGGTTCTGGGCACGTGGGCTTCAGTAGTTGTGGCACACGGGCTCAGTTGTTGTGGCGCACGGGCCTAGCTGCTCCGTGGCATGTGGGATCTTCCCGGACCAGGGCTCAAACCTGTGTCCCCGGAAGGTGGACTCTTTCTCACTGCGCCACCAGGGAAGCCCACTAATGTGACTTTTTAAATTACAAACTTTTTTACAGGTACATTGAGATTAAAAAATAGCAGAAATAAATGTAAGGAAATAGCAGTGTACACAGAGAGTTAAAAAGCTCACCCATAAGCTCGCCGTCTACTGATCATATTCTGTGTGTATACTTCTAAAATGGGAAAACTCAGTCTTTTCCTCCTGCTGTAGGGAAAAACCTCAGTTCATTCTATCTCCTGTGTGTTCTTCACTATAAGAAACACAGGGAAGCATTTCCAAAGAAAATCGGACACCTGAAACACTTCACTTCTGACACTTCTGGTCACCAAATGTGTGAACGTTTTTCCCCGCATCAAGCAAGTATCTGTGACACCAGCTGGGTGTCCATTCAGTTTCGACACCATGTACCCAGAGGTAGCATCAGATTCCACAGGTGAGGGGCTCAGTCCCACGAGATTGGTCCCACCCTATGTCAGAAGACAATGACAAGTAGGAAGTCCCCACCACTTTGTAGCTCGATTTGTCTGCAAATCAGGGGTTCCCATGACCCATGTCCTTTGGTTTGATTAATTCACTAAAGCAGCTCACAGGACTCAGGCAAACACTTACATCATTTACCAGTTTATTAAAGGTTTTGAGAAAGGATACAGGTGAACAGCCAGATGAAGAGATACGTAGGGTGGGGTCTGGGAGGGTCCCAAGTGCAGGAGCCTCTGTCCCCGTGGAGTTGGGAGTGTATCACCCTCTAGGTGTGAGTGTGTTCCCCAGCCTGGAAGTTCTCTGACCCCAGTACTTCTGGGATTTTATGGAGGCTTCATCACATAGGCATGATAAATCATTAACTCCATTTTCAGCCCTTCTCCCTTCTCAAGAGACTGGGGGAGGGGAGGGGCTGAAACTTCCGAGACTAATCATGGCTTGGTCTTTCCAGTGACCAGCCCTCATGTGGGAGCCATCCAGGAACCCACCCAGAATCAGCTCAATAGAGTAAAAGACTGTCGCCCTGGAAGTTACAAGGTTTTCTGCAGCTCTGTGTCAGGAATCAGGGTCAAAGACCAAAGACAAAAATGTTCCTAGCGCTCTTATCAGTTAGGAGACACAAGGGTTTTGGGAGCTCTGTGCCAGGAACTAGAGGGAGAGACAGATGTAGATTTTCCATGATCTCACAAATTCCTTAATATGAGCACACCGTTTGATAAACCGCATGTTTCATAAGTCACTGTATCGCGAACGTTTTTCCATGTTAAATATTCCGCTACTAGTTTTTCATGTTTGCGTAAGATTCTATCTTACGGCTTTATCACCTTCTACTAACTATGCCTGTTTTGACAACAGTCAGCAAACACTCTTACTGGGAAATAACAACATCTTTGAATATGTCTTTTATCATTTCTGTCTGAATAAATTCCCGGAAATGAATGTATTGGGTCAAAAGGAATTGACATGTATTTTGAGATTTTTTATGATACTTTTTCTTTTCCCTGTGGAAGTTACCAAATTGCCGTTCCCATGGCAGTGTGTGAAATAACTGCTCTGGAGAATCTCACCAACACTGCGTATCCCCTTTTCCTTTGATATTTAGTGGGTGGAATACTGTACTGGCATCTCTTTTTGTTTTTATGGCTTTTCTTTACTTACTGTTGAGGAGAAATATTGTTTTGTTATTTATCTTGTAGTAACATCCTTCCTGCTCCTTTGTCTAGTTTTCTTTGGGAATGCTTCTTGGCTATTAATAGTATTAAACTCTTCGTCCTATGACTTGCAAATTTGTTTTCAGTGTATAGTTTGCCTTTTAATTTTCTTTATAGCACTTTAACTCATACACAATTTCCCCTTTTATTTTTATTCAGTCAAATCTCTCACTTTTATTTTTGGTTTAATGGGAATTTCCACAGTTGACTGCTTAATGTCATGTTGACAATCTGCTTCACATTCTTATCACTTAAAGAAGTGTTTAGGTATACATAAGCTTTCTTGTTTTGTTTTTAACCAGAAACGTAGGTTTGGCTTTATCAAATGTGTTTTATGGTACTATGTTGGGTCTGCCATGGTTGTGATGCTATGGTGTGATTGGTGTATATGCTGAATTATAGTGATAGGTTTTCTAATGTTGAACCAGTGTCACACTCCAAGATAAAAACCCTGCTCTGTCATTGTGTATTATTCCTTTAAAGTATTATTGAGCTCAACAGCTTAATATTTTATTAAGCTTTTATGAATAGGCATTCATAAATGAGGTCATTTAATAAGTGGGTAAAGGCGACGCTGGCATAGGTGGGGACACGCATCATTCTTTTCACATTTTTGTATGAAGGTTATGCTAACCTGATAAAACAGGTTGGAGACATTTTCCTGTTCTGTGTTTTATAACTTTAAATAATACAGGAATTATTTGTTCACCGAAAAATGTGTTTTAGTCCCTTTAACACAGAGGGATTCTTTGAGAACCATTTACGTTATCTTTCGATATTACTGTTCTTTTCAAGTAGTTATCCTTTTTGAGTGGGTGTGCCACTTATATTTTCCCAAAGAAGAGTCGGAATAAAAGAAATACTTTGTTATTACCTATTATCGTACATTTCACTTCACCTCCCTCAGTACCCAGGAAGCTCCAGGCACACTGGCTTCCTTTTCTTTTCTCCAAATGCTCAGGTTTTACTCTCTTTTAGGCTCTTTACTGAACATTCCTCTCTTGCTAGAATTTTCTTCTCCCATTTGTCAATGATGATAAGCTATTCTGGAAAAATATAGGTAAACATCGTATTAAAATGCAATCTCAAAATTCAAATTAGGAGACAATTATTCAGTTATCCTTTCTCTTCCTCACTCTTCAAACGGCTGCCTCTTGTTTTCTTCACTGAAGTTCCCATAACTTGTTTTTATGTTTATTTCAGAATCCACTGCTACATTTATACCTTCATGAGGGAGCAATCATTATAAATTTATTCATCATTGTAATCTCTGGTTAATAAATTAATACAGTTGTTTTTATAATCGTTAATGTATTACTTTCTTTTATTGTAGGTTTATTTTGATATTCTGGTAGTTTGGGCATTGAAAGTGATTTTTGACCATTTATTTCTTTCTCCTTTTCCTTTTTATTAACTAAAAATAAATAAATAAATAAAGCTACGGATTGTTCTTTGGTAAAATTGTGACTCTATCCCATGTCTATATTACTTATTACTAATTTCTCAATGACTGACATAAGATTTAATGAGTGGATTTTTAAAGTAGATTGTTCTTATTATTGATAATTTCTAAAGAGTATATAATTGTAATTTGGAAGAATTTTTAATTTACCTTTTTTTTTTTAAAGAGACTTTTCTACATTTCTGGTTCCTGAATTTTTTATTGCAATTAATTATTAGTTTAAAAGGATAATTGTCCTTTACAATTTCTGCCCTTTGGAATCTACAGTAATTTTTACAGCTCAGTGTGTGATAAATATTTATGAATACTCTGTGAGTACTGAGGATATTATATACCCTCCATGGGGTAAAAGCTTAGATATATATTTTTCAGATTTATTATTAATCTCTTCTATTAATACTCTTTAGATCTATTTTTGCTTCAGCTGTTTTTTTGCTGAAGATTCTTAATGCTTTCCTGCTCCATGCTGTTTCCTTGTATATCTAAATTGTTTTGCTTTATTGTGTTCAATATTTTGAACTACTTATGTCTATACTGTAGAGTTTACCCTGTATCATCAATCTTGATCATTTTAACCCTTCTGAACTAAATATCACTTGAATATAAATACTGTGATTCTTACATTATATTGTTTCCACTTAGCCTTAAAAACTTTTTTGTACGTTTTATGTATAACTCTTCTAAAGAGTATACAGCAGAATTTCCTTTTGAAAGAAATGTGAAGATGTTAGCCTATTAATAGGGAATCAACTTAAAATGATGAACATTTTGATGTGTTGGATTTTATTCCTTCATTTTCACTTATTCTTGCTGATTATAACTATTAGTATTATTATTATTGCTAAATGGGCTAAAAATGTTGTAAATATGTTCTTTAAAACATTTTGATAATAAAGTATTGACATAATCTTGAAGTTTCAACTTTAAATTAAAGTTAACCAGTATATTTTTTATGAAAATAAACAACAATGTATGACAAATATGTATGTGTTATATTGTGATTCATAAATTTACACTAGAAAACTATTTTCTCTTTTATTACTGAAATTCAGGTTTTTTATCACAATGGGAAATATGCTGGTCATCCAATAATTGTTTCACAATCAACATCTTGTAAGTCATCACTTAGCTATTTATTATATTTATATTAAATATATAGTAGCACTTAGCTTTATTATTTTACATTCCTACTCATGTTTAATTATTAAATGTTTATATTATATATTTTCCAAAAAACATTATATTTTAAGTTGTGTGTGCAAACAGATGTACAGGTGTATATTAAAATACAATATCTTAAATTCAAATTAAGATATTAAATTATTAAAGGAGTTCATAAAATAATTCATAAAGTATTTACCTGCACAGACTAATATTATGATTATGCTTATGGCATTTCTTCATGTTAGTAACAAGCATGTTTGTTTTGTGTATGTGTTAGAAATTGTCACCTTATTTTAATCTGTCCCTCAAGCATTTGCTTAGCAGAAGCAGGTGTTACATACATATCTGTGCTGATTTACCCAACTGAGCTAGAATACACATTCCCTAATAACAGTATGGCTTTTTAATGTTTTGTCACTAATATTTTAAAATATTTTAATCAAAATAAAGGTCACTCTAGAAAAAAATCACTGAAATGAAGAAAGCCATGTGTCACCTTCCCTCACCGGTTGTTCTGCTCTCCAAAATGACCACTTTTCACCATTTCTGTCTTCAATTCTATAGTTTCCTCCATATATAAAAGGGATATTGTCTGCTGCTCTTTCTAGAGTTTTAATGTTGCTTATTGATCTGAGCCTGCAGAGGAAGAAGACTTAGCACACTGCTTTAAGTTTTCTCTACTTGTTAGCTTTCTAAATTCAATTCAATTCAATTCAAAGCTCCCGGTGCAGTGTTACGAAACACAGGCTGTTTCTGATGTCACCTTGTCACTTCTCCGTCTTTGTCAACTACCCGCACGTGCACAATCATTAATGCTTCATTTTCCCAAGTCTTTCCAAAGAGAGAAGATATAAAAACAGCTTATTTTCCAAACTGCTTTACTAAGTCCCATACAAAATTTTAGTTCTTTCTGCTCAGATTTATAAAATAAAAGCTCCTAATGTGAAATGCCAAACAAATTCAGCCAAGTATCTTTGACTTTATTTCCATATACTTTTCTTTTATAAGCCCTTACTATAACAACAGCTTCATTGAGTTTTTCTGATTATGTAAATAATTTATAGTGGCAGCATTTATTCTTGGGGTCGTAGACTCCACTGGACATTTCATACTCCTATCTTAATAAGCCAGGCCTGGCACCATTTCCCTCAGAGAAACACAGAGTGGGAAACACAGCCAGCAAGGGGGTCTGGCCAAGAAAATCCTGCTAGCATTGCCCACTGCAGTCCGGGGACTATGAACTCTTTGACCCTCTAGAGGCAACTGAGCTATAAGACTGAGGCCATATGTGTGGGAGCGACCCTGGCTTAGAAGCCCCATGTATCTCTTATAATAGTGCCACAGTTATAGCTACCAGATGTGCCAACAGGGATGCACCCAGTAACAAGATGTGCCAGGGGTTAGTGCATTCAGGGAAATCAAGGCCAGGGCTTCCCACCAGGATACCATCATTCATACATAACCCTGCTGTCCAGATGCCGTTTGGAAATCAGGGATTGTGTTTACATTAGCAATGTTGCCTGGTGACACAGCTACTATTCCATCTTCATCAGATTTCTCCTTCAGTGGAGCTAGAGGGTTATCCTATGCTCCTTTTTTGCCCATAAAGCAGAAAAAGTATTAACTCTTTGCTAACAACAGCATTTTCATAAGAGATAAATAATGTCTTCACATTTTAATACTGACATCTACTCCAGGGGAGGGCTTGGGTTTCGAATTGCAAAAGCACAGCTGCTAGAAATGTATTACTGAGTTTCTCTGGTATCACATTCCATCATCTGCATTTTGACAACATTCCCAATTGAATTCCTGGGGTCCTTTTCTTGTGGAACTCTCTGAGGGTACCATCATAAAATTTTCCTTTATCAGTTTCCCATTTTAAAATTGCTGTATTTGAATCTCATGGGTTTTTTGTTGTTGTTGTTGTTTTTACTGGTTTATATCTTCTAGTGTAAGAAGAAAATATTCTAATTTCTGCAGGCATGAAAATATCTATATTCTATTCTAACACAATCAATATTTTGCTCTGGCATAGATTTTAAGTTTAAAACTATAGAATTTAAAGTATTTCAGTTTTGTTCCCCTACATCCAGTATTACTTTCTAATGCCATCCTGCTTCTCATTCTTTTCGTATGTTCCCTCATTTTATTTTCTCTCTAGAACGTTTAGGCTTTCCTCTTTATTCTTGGTCTGACATGGGTCTTTTTCACTTATTTTCCTGGATGCTATTGGCTTTCGTGACCTGGAGACTTGTATCTCTGGGAAGTTTTCTTTGTTCCACTTTCTTTTTGCAGTCTTTTTGGAGCTCATCTTAGTCACATTTTGGAATCATTAGTCGATGTATTATTTTGGCATCTGCCTTTTGTGTTGAGGGTTTCTTTGAGAGTTCCGTTCTCATGGGCAGTCTGACCAGAGTTACAGTGACACAGGGGAGAAGGTGATTAGAAGTTCTGTGGTCCTTAAGGGGCCGTATTGACTGAGGAGATTCTCTGTGTTGTTACTGATTTAATTTCTCCGGCATCATTCATAATCTCCAGAAATGAGTCCACAACTAGTCCTTGCAGTAGAGTGGAGGGTGCGGGATGGTTCCCTCAGGGGAGGGCACAGGGCCAGTGTCCAACCATTCCACATGCAGACACTTGCTTCTCCTGCTTCACTTCCGTGCTGGGCCTCCTCCCTTCTCTACTTGGAGCCTGATTTTACCTCTAGACTCTTACCTCTTCCATTCAATTTTTCCAAAGAGTAGGCTTGTGTCTCCTCCTCCCTGGTGTGTCTTTCAAGAGATGCCTGGGTTTTCTATAAATAGACCCTCAATTGTGCCATTTTGGTCTTTTGATTGGTTTCCACTGTCCATGGCGCCTGGGAGCTTGAGGCCCAGGTGTTCTTGGGAAGGTGTGTGTCCCTCGTCACCACATGCTTCTCTGGTTGTGGCTTCCTCTCCTTTGCTTCCTACCTTCCAAAACTTGTCGAAATCTCTCAACCTCTGGCTCCCCGTCTCCCATCCTGTCTGCCATCATGGATCTTCGCCTCGGTCAGTGTTACAGGGGCTCCTAGAGAGAAGAGAGAAGAGCAAGTCTTAGGCCACGGGACGTATCTGAAGCCTTGGTTGTTCTATTATTAATACGTTTATGGAGGCACATCTGATGCTATGTCATGTTTCTATAGAACCAACAGCCCTAATTAATTGCCATGGATTGCAATGCTCACTCAACACCATTTGGTGTGTTTTTTGCAAAATTCTTGTATATGCTGCTGGCCTTCTCTTTCTCACTTGATAGATATACATACATATAGACATAAATATAGATATAGACACACACGTGACACGTATATAGGCATCCTCACAACACCTTTCTAAAGAAGATCAAATCATTCCCATTTTATAGATGAGAAAATTTAAACTCGGACAATTTAATCATTTTGCCCCATGTTAAGAGTCAAAGAAATGCCAGAGCCAGGATGCAGACTCAGCTCTGACATCTGACAATCTCCATCTGAAATTAATTTTCTATGTTCCTGTTTTTATGAATCTCCAGTTAGAGACATCTGGAGCATGAGACACGCTGTTTGGGCAGCCGTTGGCCTGGCTGAGTCACTCCATCTTTCTGGTTGTAGGAGAAATGTCTCATGCTCAGGAAGTCTTCCACGGACCATACAGAAAATAGGTTCCCCTTACTTTCTTACCACTCTATTTTTTTCCTTTAAATATAAGGAAAATATATAAATATTTTATTTACCTGTCTAGCCTTTCTTTTCCCCCAAAGGTAAGGAAAATTCCCTCAGAACTGGTACCTTTTAATGCCTATTTTCTGTCATATCCCCAGAGACCGTCACAGTTTTAGGACACGTAGCATTTGCTCAGTCAGTATGGGATGAAGAGGGGTACCAATCAGTTAAGGCAACGATGGATGCTATAACAGTTAAGCCCCCAAATCCCAGTGAAGTAACAAAACAGACATTTATTTCTTACTCCACACCAATTGGGGATGTTTGTGGGCATGTAGAGGGTGGGGTTCTGCTCCACACACCATTCAAAACTCCAGGCTGACACAGGGACTGACCTCTCTCACACGTGGCTTCTGAATTGGTGAGGACAACCAGCATCCAGCCAGCAGTTTGGAGAAGAGACGAGGTGAAGTGTCTCTCCAGAGGGGGGGTAAACACCAGACCCAGAAGAGGCTTATATGCCTTCTACCCTTATCTCAGTTACCTGGACACACTTAACAGCAAGGAAAGCTGGAAGGAAGAGAAAAGAGGGTGCTTAAGAGTCAGTCAGTGTCAGCCACAGGCAGGAAGGAAGGAAGCAAGGGAGGGGAGGAGGCTGTGGCTTCAGCCACGCTGAACTATACGGACTGTCTCCAGGCAAAAATCACAGGGAGGTAATGCTTTGTATTAGTTTTCTCTTGCTGTCCAACAAATTACTGCATGCTCAGTGGCTTTACACCACACCTGTTCATTAGCTCACAATTCCGTAGGTCACAATTCCAGCTCCATGTGACCAGGTCTTCCGCTCAAAGCTGAAATCTAGATGTTGGCCAGAATGAGTTTTTATCTGGAGAATATGCAGAAAAAGTGCTTCTGAGGTCATTCCAGGTTGACGGAGTCCTGTTTCTTGCTGTTGTGGGACCGATGACCCAATTTCCTTGGGGGCTGCAGGCCAGGGCTTGCACTCAGCTCCCAGAGGCCCCTCACGTTCTTTCCACCTGGCCTCCTCCATCTCCAGGCCAGAGCAGTGTGTGGGATCCTGGTGCTTCAGATCTCTGACTTCTGCTTTTAAAGAACTCATGATTAGTTTGGACTCACCCAGAACAATTTCCGTATCTTCCAGTCCCAACTGACTTGACGCTTGAATTCTCTCTGCACAGTCGCTTTGCAGCAGTACCTAGATTAGTATTTTCTGAAGTAACCAGAACCTGGAAATCTTGGGTGGCGTATCTTGGAATTCTGCTCACCATATATTTCCTTCAAAACACCCAGTCTTCTCAGCCTACCCCTGCCTAAAACATACAATTTCTGTAGTGCCTTAGAAACATGACTGAAGAGGGTTGAATTTGTTTCCTCATTGAAAATAGTAAGAGCACTAAGTCTCTCCCTATCTCCGCGAACCATAGCCATGGTAGTGAACCCTGATGGACAGCCCCTCATCCCCTTGGGTCCTCCACTCCCTCTGTGCACAATGTTAATTCATAATCCATCGTTATGGGTTAACCATTAATCCATAATCCATAGCCACTCTCTTGCAATTACTCTTGAATCCCTTGATCCTGTCAACCAAAACCCCTGATGTAACAGTTTTCTTCTTTCTCTCCTGCATCATGATTTCCCCTCTGTGCTGGATGGGTCTCATCAAGATGCAGTTGTTAAAAACCAACAAAAAACAGCAACGACCACAATATTTCTTTTGACCCTATTTCCTCTTTGGCTGCCACCCTATTTCTTTACCCCCTGCAACTCCCAACAGTAAAGCTCATTTCTTCCTATTTCATTTGTGAGTCCCTTTGCAGGTTCCATCTTTCTCCTCCAACCTGGAGTGTCAACTCCAACACTGGAGTGTCTCAGGACTCAGTCTTGGGGTTTCTTTCCTTTCTATCCAATTTTAATTTCCTGGTGAATTAGTCAATCTCATAGCTTTAAGTAACAGATCTGTGTTGAAGACTCTCAAATTAATGTCCAGTCCCAGCCCCTTTCTCGTGAGATTTATGGTAGGAGAGCCTCAGATCTGCATATCCAGTTTCCTACTTGGTGCCTCCACTTGGGCATCTAATTGTTCTTTCAGACTGTCAAATCCAAAATTGAGCTTCTGTTCCCCTCAGAAGGCTGTTCTGCCCACAGCCTTCCTGATCTCCGTTCACTGTAGCACTGGATGACTACTTCACCTAACTCCAGCGCCGTCAACCTCATCTGAACCACTGTCATATTTTGCCTGGGTTATGGCATTTTCAATAAGGGGTCCTAAGGATCTGTATAATGCACACATTAGAGTTAATTACTCCTCTACTCAAAATCCTGCAAGTGCTACACATTTAACTCCAAAACCTGTGTAACTGGGAATTCCCTGGTGGTCCAGTGGTGAAGACTCTGCGCTATCACTGCAGTGGGCCTGGCTTCGAACCCTGGTTGGGGAACTAAGATCCTACAAGATAAGCAGTGAAGCAAAACAAAACAAAGCAAAACAAAAAACAACAATAACAAAACAATGTAACCTTAAAATGATTTACAAGGCCCTCCAACCTGACCCTTGCGCTCTGCCAACTCCTGGCCATATTCTCAAATGGCATCTCCTGCTGCCCATCTCTCTCTCCCTCCACTTCAGCCTCTCCGGATTCTGGATTCTTGCTGCTCCTTGGACACGGGGCATGTTCCTGCCTCCTGGCTCTCACCTAACTACACCTGTGCCTAGAACCAGCATCCGCCAGTACCTCCTTAGCTAACTCCTTACCTTCCCAGTCTTTATCATCTTCCAACCTACTTTACCATTCACTTACTTAATGTGTATATTCTTAACTGTCTGTCTTACGTCCCAGAACATCAGTCCCATGAGGACAGGGGTCTTTGTCTGTTTTGTTCTCTGAGACATCTTAAGTACCTAAATCAGTGTTTGACACACACTAAAGACTCAAAATACTTTGTGTGAATTGTGAATAATTAGTACTGACTATGCTCCAGGCATGGTGCTAAACGTTTACAGTGAATCAAATTTGTTTAGCCTCATTTTAGGAATTAGGGATGGAGACACAAAGATAATAAGGATTTGGGCCAAGGTCCCAACTAGGAAGTGGCGGAGCTAAGTCTGGCTCCCTAATGCCTCTGTGGTACTTTACTGCACTTTCACTGCAGACAAATAGTATGACTACTTATTCAAGGCAAAGCATATTTCCAATACACTCTCTTTTCTCTGCCCTTCCTCCAAGAAAGGGTGTGATTTCACATTAAACCTTAGTGAAAATACAGGTCAGAGTAAGACTAATCCCAACTGTAGAATGAAATAATTTTGTCCCTTGGATAACTGATTGTATACCTCAATGAGCAGGTTTATCTCTGTGGGGCAGAGACCTTTCTGATCCCCTTAAGAGACTACCTACTTCTGCATATAAAGTTAAACTATAGGAGGTTCTCTCTGAGAATTGTAACTAGATTACCTCTTCGATCCCTTCAAAATGGAGTGACTGAAAGAAAGAGAATTAAATATAAATGATACTATCTCATAAAAGGACATTATTTGATAGGAAGGAAGAGAATTGCTCTTCTATGCTCTATCGCTCTTAAAATATGAAATGTTTTATTGGTTCTGAACAATATAGGCAAGATTTACAAAATCAAGAATGTATTGTCTTTGATCTCATTCTAAAAATTGTACTTTTTGAAAACTTCAAAAGAAATGAAAACGTTAAACTGTAAGATGATCTTTTCAAAGAATCCAGCAAAATATTTGGCATAATAAGCTCTCTTTATGTGTTCTTTTTCATTTCTAGATAATTCTAATGCAGTGATCATATTTCTGGTATTTCTGATTATTGTGACATCAATAGCCCTGCTTGTTGTTCTCTATAAAATCTATGATCTGCAAAAGAAAAGATCCAGGTAAGAGTTGATTTTAAGATGAAAAAATAATAATAGTAGTAATAATGATGAAAACCCATTTATGAGGCCAGTTTGGAACCAATTAAGTGAAAAATGTGAATTCAGAGACGACAGGACTAAGTCCAGGACATCACTGACCTTTTGATCAAAGACTTTCACATGGTCTTATTGGTTTATATTAAATATTAATATTTTCTACGTTCACTAATAACTGGATGGATTCCCTTTAATAATAACCAATGAAAAGAATATGTCTTTTCTTTTAGTAAAAAGTGGTCAGAGAGATCTAGAAATGACAAAGGAGAGAAGTATCTAGGGAAGGATATGCATTCCTCTGTCCAGGAACAACTACATTTTACGAAAACCAAGACGTTCCAAATAAAATAATGTGGTCAGTTATCCGAGTTTGGTTGACCACCGTGATTGGTTCCTTCCTCCCCACTTTTTCTCCCCCCCCATCATCCCCTCCCATCCTCTGCCCTTTTCCTTTTTGTCTTCCCCCTCTCCACTCCCTCCTTCCTTCAAGACATTCATTAAACATAAATTGATTGCCAACTAATTTCTATGTTTCTGAAGAGTATGCAAACTTACATTTCTTATTTTCACAGCAATTTAGATGAACAGCAGGAACTTGTTGAAAGGGGTAAGTATGCACATTTTTTACTGGTGATTATCCCCCTCCCATTTGAAGCTACTCATTTGAAATAAGAATTCAATATTTAAAAAAATCTAACCTGGACTTCCTCTGTGGATACAATGATGAAATTTAAGTTATGTATTTATTCAACCAGCAAGGATCTATGCATTTCCCAGAGTAGGCCAAATATTGTGCCAGCACTGAAAATATGTCAGTGACAGGCCACAGACTCTGCTTTTAAAGGTTTAGAATCTAACAGAGGAAGAGAGACATGTGGACAAATATGACAGATTTGATAGATACCATCGTCGTGGACTGTGTGTGGTGCTATAGAAAGATGGAAGATGGAAAGCTGATTGTGGAGAAGGAAGGAATCTGGGTCTTCTAAGATTGTGGGGAAACATTGAGGAAGGAGCAGATGGAAAGCCACACAAATGAGGAGTGCAAGTGTATTCACGTCCCTGCCAGGGTGGGACACTGGCTGTTCCCACTAAAGGCACACTGATGGACATGACAAAAGATGGCAATTTGACTTAGGAAATGAAAACATATTCCATTTTTTCTCTCTTCCTAAAAACGTTTACAGTACTTCTTTCATTTCTCTTTAAAAGTGTGATTTTTGATCCATTTAAAGGGCAGGAGATAACGAAGTTGAAAACATGTTTATAATATAGGAAACGGTTTGTTTTTTTCATCCTCAAGACAGGAAACATTTCAGAACTCCTCTATCTGGTTTTAACTTGTCTCGGAAGGGTTTCCCTCTGCCAGGGCGGGTCCCAAATCCATAAGCAGAAGCTTTTGGGCAGGTTCCTTGGAGCTCCCCAATAGGCTTTATTTTCCATTGCAGAGTCTTGCTGACACTGTATTTTATATTCCGCGTGTTTGTTAATCTTCCTCCCTTGTCTAGAATGTGGGCTCTGGGACGGCAGGGAGGCTTTCCTTTCCCATTTAGTGCTTTACCCCCAGTACCTGGGCGGACATGTGGATTCAATACGTGTCAATGAATAAATTAAAGTGGGAGATAAAGTGTCCCGAGGGTTAGTTTTTATAGGTGGGCTGGGGGATGGATGAAGATCACACGAGTGACAGGCACCTAAGACAGGAGGGGCACCATTGCCAGGGGTCAAGGAGCATTTATCTCAAAGTTGACACTGATCGCTCCTTGGAGTGATTAGAACTTACCCAAACTCCATAAAACCCCGAAGGTGGCCCTAGGTCAGAATTAATGAATGCCAGAAATCTCCAAACACCCAAAGAAGCAACCATACATGGACAGTTTAATAGTTATGATTGGATAGAAAATTTCCACGGACAAAAAAATAAATGTACAACCCTAATGGGCATCTTCTTTCTTCATCTAAAAAATAGGGGAAATTAACATGAATACTGAAAAAATACTGTCAGATATACCTGGGATAGTAGGAGTTGTTTCAGTATTCATATACACTTACAGCTATTTACATTAATATGTCTTTTGTTCTTTAGTAAGTTATTTCACAAGCCTAGCATATAATGAGTTTCACTCTGGTGGCATAAAATATTAACACAATCTGTTCATAGTCAACTATAGAGATTATCACATTAAGATGAGTCCTGGGTATAGAGTATTCATCATATTCTCTTATTTATATGTTTACAGTATTTCACAAGTTAAAATAGGTACAATAAAAAGAAAAAATTACAATATAGATGAGTATTGTTATTGCCATAAAATACTTTTAATCCAACAAAAAAATGTATATATCCTCACAGTGGTGATATTTGGTCTGGAATCTGTTTGTAGACAGAAAATGAGGAAGGACATTCTATGTAGAGAGAACAGTGTGTGCAGAAACATGAGGACAAGAAAGTGTGTGATGCACTTGGAGAACACTCACGCCTAAGATGTAAAGCAAGTGTAGGAAACAGTGTGGTTGAGATGGGTCAGGTGAGATGATAAAAAGGGATCATATATCACATTAGACATTGAAACTTTAGCCTATAGGCTATGGAGCACAAACAATAGTGTGAGTTTTTTTCAACAAGCAGAGCTGCAGGCTCGTATTTGTATTACAGAAGATTAATTTGTGGCAGTTTAAAAGATAAATCAGGGTGGGGACAGGCTGGAGTCAGGGAGAGGAGTCTGGAAAATGTCCTTACGTGGATGAAGAAGAGTCCTGAACGTGACCACAGGCAGAAAGGATGGAAAGTACACGGTGACCTGTTGGATACAGGGACAGAGGGAGAAATCGTGGATCACCTGGAAATTTCCGCCTTGAATGATTTTGTGAATGGTGGTCCTGTTTGCCAAGATTTGAGATGCTAGAATAAAGGGAAAATTACTTTGAACATCTTGACTTCGAGGTTCCTATGGAATAACTGGGTGGAAAATCTGAGAGTAAGAGGGAAAGATTAATACAAAGGCCAGAAGGGGGCTGGAGCCCAAGATTTAGACGTCATAGGTTTACAGGTGAATCTTTATGTGTGAGTGAGATTTTCCAGGTGGAATGTGTATGAAAAGGAAAAACACTAAGGACTGAATCCAAGGTATATATTTAATGAAATTTGCATGAACAAGGGAAAGAGAGACATTAACACTAGTCGTGAATCTTTACTACGTTTAAAGATGATGAGAAGCAACTGATGAATGTGGAGCCCATCCATGCAGATGTTTTGTTGGAAACTTACAAGAGAAAGATCGCTGATGAAGGGAGGCTCTTCCTGGCTGAATTCCAGGTGTGTGCTCTTCTCGATACGTGATGAGAAAGTTTACTCTGTTATCAACATAATTCACCTTAAATGTATTGTATAACCATTTGCCTTGCTAGTTTATCCCACATAATAGTGCAACGGAGTCAAAGCAGCTATTTATTAGCAGATATTTGCAGACCAGAAGATCATTGTCATAAAACTAGTCAACATTTCAAGATAATGCTGCTTCATTGTATGAATACTAGTTATGAAGCTGTATCTCGAAACGCATTTGGCTGATTTTGTCCTTTTGCTCTAGGTAATCATCCAAGTGTGTTTTTCAGTGAATTTTAAAGTGGCAGAGCAATAACTGCTAAATTTGCTCTCCTTCATGGGATTTATTTTCCAAGTAGCCTATCATTCATTTTTCTTAAAGAGCGTTTTTTGCATAATTCCTAATAATGTTCATTTATTACCATATGCAACTTGTTCATCGGTGTAAAGGAAATACGTTCCAGGAGGTGTCATTTGTTCAAAAGGATAAGTGGCAAGGGGAAATGGTTTTTCTTGAATGTGACCCAAAGGATCTTTGTGTCTTTCAGAGCATTCCGAGGGTATTTGGCAAGTTTTCTATCAAGGATGCTCGAAAACCCTTTAACCAGAATAAAAACCGCTACGTTGACATCCTTCCTTGTAAGTGCTCATCGAGAACTGGATTTCCATACATTTGGGCTACGTGATTATTCATGATTTCACTTATTTAATATTTCTTTTCTTTGAACAGATGATTATAACCGTGTTGAACTCTCTGACATAAACGGAGACGCAGGGTCCAACTATATCAATGCCAGCTATATTGATGTGAGTAAAAAATGCATAACAGCCAGATGGTTTTATATCTTCATCATTTTGTCTCTGACTATTTTCATTCTTCTGGTATCTATGCATTCCGTTCAGCTCCTTCTTTGCTATGGCAAATTTCTATTTGTTTAAATTTTTTATTTTTAAAAAATTTTATTGGAGTATAGTTGATTTACACTGTTGTGTTAATTTCAGGTGTACAACAAAGTGAATCAGTTATACATATACATATATCCTCTCATGGAAAATCTTTAGAAATATTATTTGAAATGATTTGAAGGAAGCTCATAAATGCCATTGATATAAACAACAAAATCACTAATATTTGCAAGAATAGTTATTTATTATTTGTTATTGGTGCTAGGTAATATAGGATTTTTCTTTCCAAACAGAATGATAACTAAGAATTAAAATACTCTTGTACCTGTCATACGCTGGATATTATCTAAATTATCTATGTGTGTATTTCTCATAAGAGCCCCGTCTTTGCCCCTCACCATAGAGGATAGGACTGGGAGGCTCTGATTAATTTGGTACTTTTGCCCTTTTCTTATTTATTTATTTTTGTTTTTAGTAAATTTATTTATTTATTATTTTTGGCTGTGTTGGGTCTTCGTTGCTGCACGCGGGCTTTCTCTAGTTGCGGCAAGCGGGGGCTACTCTTCGTTGCGGTGTGCAGGCTTCTCACTGCGGTGGCTTCTCTTGTTGTGGAGCACGGGCTCTAGGCACGTGGGCTTCAGTAGTTGTGGCTCACGGGCTCAGTAGTTGTGGTTCACAGGTTCTAGAGCACAGGCTCAGTAGTTGTGGCTCACGGGCTTATTTGCTCCGTGGCATGTGGGATCTTCCTGGACCAGGGCTCGAACCCGTGTCCCATGCACTGGCAGGCGGATTCTTAACCACTGTGCCACCAGGGAAGTCCCTGCCCTTTTTCAATTAGTAACAGTATGAGGATATAGTGCATGGTTAATTTATCTAAAATGTTTAAAAATGTAATTTATTAAACAATTGTTCAGTAATTAATGCATCACACGAATTTTTTTTAAAAAAAAAGCAGTATAAAAACACAGAGAGACTTAAAAACAATTCCTCCCACCCAATCCACCATTTACCCAGTGCCTCCACCTACCCTAAAAGGTAACCTCTATGTTGTTTCCTATTTATCCAGCGGGAGTTTTTTAATACACAAACAAGAAAACACCAACATTTGTTACCCCCTCCTTTATCCAAAAATGTTAACGTAATATTCACGCTGTTCTGTATAATGCTTCATTTACTTAAAACATATATCTTGGATACATAAAATATCACTGTAAAAAGCAGGGACTGGCAAGCTTTCTCTGTAAGGGACCAGACAACAAATATTTGCGGTTTTGCCGGACATACCATCTCTGCCACAGCTACTCAGCTCTGAAGCCCAGTGACTACACTTCTACAAACAATACATAATGTGTTCCGAAAAACAAACTGCATTTACAAAATCAGGCCATGCTGATTTGACCCACAGGCTGTAGGTTGCTGGCTCTGAACACCAAACATTTCTACATCTTTCTTTAATATTTTTAGAGTAATTCTTGGCATAGCTGCATTATGAGGTATTTAATCAGTTCCTATAGTAACAAGCGTTAAATATGGTTTCTAATCGACTATTACAAACAATGGTTTAATGAATAATCTTGACTCATATTACTTCTCAATGAGTTTTAGCATATCTGTAGGATAAATTCCTCAAAGAAGAACTGCCGGCTCAAAGGGAATATGCATTTGTAATTTGAAAAGACATTTCCAAATAGTCCTCCACTGGGGTTGTACCCAGATATGTTCCACCAGCAAAGTAGGAGTGTTTATTTCCACACAGACTGCCAAAACAGTGACTATCAAAAATTGGTTTTGACAATCAAACAGTTGACAAACTGTCTCATACTATCATCCATGCTGGTTTATAAGGTAATTTCGAATTTTTCTCAAAGAAAAAACAATTGAAATTGAGGTTTGGTTTGTTTGTTCTGATCCACATGATTATATAAGCTTTCACCAACTTTCAGGAAGAAAGTAAAATGTTCAAATTCTATCTATCTATTCATTCATTTATTTATTTAGACAGTGTATTAATTCCCCAGAGTGGACATAACAAAACATCACAAACTGAGTGACTTAAAACAACAAAGATGTGTTATCTCACGGTTCTGGAGGCTGGAGGTCTGGAATTAAGGTGTGAGCAGAGACATGCTTCCTCTGAAGGGTCTGGGGAAAAATTCTTCCTTGCCTCTTCCAGCTTATAGTGGTTCCTGGCCATCCTTGGTGTTTCTTGGCTGGTAGCTGTATCACCCTGTTCTGTGCCTCTGTCAACACATGGCCTTCTTCCCTGTGTGTCTGTGTCACTGTGTGTCCTTTCTCTTATAAAAGACACCAGTCGCTGGATTTAGAGCCCATCTTCACCCAGTATGACCCCATCTTCCACAAAGACCGTATTTCCAAAGAAGGTGACATTCTGAGATTCTGAGTGGACATGAGTTTTTTGGGGAACATTATTCAGTCCACTACACACAATTTATGTAAAATTATAGAATAATGAAAAAAACCTTTTTACTTGAATCGTTCATGAAACAAGCATCTGCAACTTCTGTGTCCTTTTGTGAGATAGCTGATGATTTTCCAGAGCAAAATTCTTGACATTAATGATTATGATGACTGTATAATAATAATAATACAATTTATCATACATTTGCTATTTATCAGTCATGAATTTAAGTGCTTTACATATATTGATTCAATGAACTCTCACAACAACTCTGAGGTGTTCCCAATTTTGCTAGTAGAAGCAAAGCTAGGATGTTTTTTCTCAAGCATTTTGTCTGGAGACAGCCCTCTAACCTGTACAATGTCCTACTTCCCATCAACTTTGTTTAATGCATAAGAGTTTTTGTAGGGAGATTGGGATTGACATATATACACTAGTATGTATAAAATAGATAACTAATAAGAACCTGCTGTATTAAAAAAAAAAAAAAGAACACACCCTCTCACCATACACAAAAATAAACTCAAATTGGCTTAAAGACTTAAACATAAGACATGACATCAAAAACTCCTTTAAGGGAGCATAGGCAAAATATTCTCTGACATAAATCATACCAATGTTTTCTTAGGTCAGTCTCCCAAGGCAGTAGAAATAAAAACAAATAAACAAAAAAACAACAAAAAAAGAGTTTTTATATTTTTGTTTCATGTTGTCCCTGTAAATTCTATCTCAAGCAACACATACCTCTTGGCCTGACATGTGCTCTTGGTATCCACAATGCAATTTCTTGTTCTTATGATATTCAAAAGGCTTGTTTATAGTGGCAACTAACACTTTCAAATGTGAGGTCATAGTCCAAAAATAATTACTAAGACTGTGTCATAATTTTGGCCTCTATTTTAACTTATTCTGTAGGTGACCACTGCAGGCCTTCACAATTAACGTTGAACAACTTTATTTGTGTATAGTGTCTTTTCCAAACAATAACTTGTTCTTCAAAGTAAAGTCATTGAGAGCAGATTTTATAAGGATTTAGACAGTCTCTAGGGAAAAAAACCCTTATATTTTCTGTTCAAATAAATATGGTAATTATAGTATCGAGTTATACTTTTCTCCAGCAGACCTGGGAGCTCATGGAAAAAATATGTCTCCAGATTTTAGATAGGTACTTGACAGACTGTAGCCACTCAATGAATACTTGTTGAATAAATGAATGTATGAATAATACTATATCATGAGATAGAAGTTTCAAGAAGTTACTAAAATTAATCATGGATTATTGTGGCCCACGTGACTGAATTTCATCTAAGGGCAAAGGTTATCTCTCTGAAGGGCTTTTCTGATCACTGAGGTAAGTCTGAGGAGTAGGAGATAATTTGAAAGAAACTAGCACAGTGTCTCACCTGTCTCTATTCCTTCTTTGCCTTGGTAACCAGAGTGGAGAAAGCAGACATTGTAGGTAATAAAATGAAAGTTATTGTATCTCTTATCTAGAGTGGCAGAAAAGGATTCTAGGGAATCAGCGGTATATCCCAGCACTCGTTAAGAGGTAGAAGTATGGGGCTAACCTCAGGATGATTTATTGAAAGAAATTGAGTAAAACTCCCCAAAGTATCTCTATGGCTGGTAAGGAGGTTTGAATTCTGGCAGATGGTGCTATAAAGGTTGGCAGGATCTAAAATATAGGAGTGCCTGTATCATGCTTATAAATTGCTGCACCTTCCCACATGAAGATAAAGTCTATCTAGCTTTAAAAATTGTTTAGGGTATATAGCAAAGACCCATGAAGGTCATGAACATTGTTTGTAAATGTTGACAAACATATTTGACACAGTTAACTGCCACTGAGTTAATAAAACCCCCCTTTTAATTTGAAACTGCCCAGGGAAATACACAACCAAGAAATGGCAGATCTAAGGCAACTTCCCTATCTCACACTTTTGCATGTAAATATATGACCGAGCGCTCAGTAAATGATATACCTCTGTGTGTGTTTTGAACAGGGTTTCAAAGAACCCAGGAAATACATTGCTGCACAAGGTAATTTCTCTGAGAGTCCAACATTCTTTTTTGAAAAATTGTTTTATTGCACATTTAAGGAGATATTTCTTACCAGTTTTTATTTGTTTACCCCCTAGGTCCCAGGGATGAAACTGTTGATGATTTCTGGAGGATGATCTGGGAACAGAAAGCCACGGTTATTGTCATGGTCACTCGATGTGAAGAAGGGAACAAGGTAAGGACCCAGAAGGTTCATAGGGTGAAGGTCCAGGACTCACAGGGTGGAAGCTGGATGTTAGGAAAAGACAGTGTTGAACTGCATTTTGAAAAGTCACGTGTGTATGTGCTTGATGACAAAACAGATCATTCTCTGTCTGAATCAGTATAACACTTGATTTAAAATTTCATACTTGTAGAAAAATTAAATATGCACATATATAAATATTTGTATATAAGTATAACATTTAAATGTTTCTGCTTCATTGCTGGACTCCTACGTGATTCCTAGTTTGTTGCAGTATTATTTTAAGTTCAGTACACTTCTGTGGGCTGATTTCACAAATACTTGTTAATACTTGAAACACACAGACCTTAGGCAGATAGATGACAATTCATGTAACGTGACTTTAGGAAGCGTGAAAGCCTCCCCATCCCCCAGCCTGAAATTAACCACACGCAACCACATCATTTCTGCTGACCACCAAGCACGTCCCCATTTAATATGCAGCTAAGCCTGGGAAGATCATCCTTCTTCTGCTGGGTCGTATGAAGGAAATACTTCAGGGCTCTTAATGGGAAATGGAATACTTTCCAAGCATCACAGTTTACAGGAGACTATAAAAATGTCTTGAGACTTTCAAAGAATACATTTTTGTTTCTTTTGTTTTACAAAGAATGCTTAATAAACAAATCCATTTACATGAAAAACTGGAATCATTAATGATTTTTTAAAATATAGAACAAGTGTGCGTTATACTGGCCATTGATGGAAGAGGGCAGCCGGGTTTTTGGAGATGTGATTGTAGAGATCAATGAGCACAAAAGATGCCCGGATTACATCATTCAGAAGTTGACCATTGCAAATGTGAGTTTGCTTTACGACATAATTTTAATTTTCATACTGTTTGTCTAAAAATATAATTATGGAATATTAAATGTGAGACATTGAAATATATCTAGAAAATTATTTTTTAATGAACTGCAGGAGGAAGAGTTGGGTTAGAACAATAATACAAGCCAACAGGGTCAAGTTAAGTCACTAGTGAAAATAGTGTTTGTCCACATCACATCAAAAGTGTTTATAATGCTGTGACCCTTGAAGTATAAAGAGCTCATCAATTGTGTTAAATGAATGACTGCATTATTGAATTAATGATAAAATGGTCCCTCATCTCAATGCGTTTATTACCATTATGGAAAATATATACAAATGGCACAGAGACTACTGTAAGAAGTCTAAAGTTCTAACTCTGTAGGTGAGATAAAATGTTTAGTTCCGAAAAGAAAATTGTCAGTGTGGCCTTAAATAATAGTTAAAATGGTGGTTTTCTCACATATTATATGATTCTGCTCATATGAAAAGTCTACAATAGTCAAATTTATAGAGACAGAAAGTTGGTTAGTGATTGCTTGGGACTGAGGTGGGTGGAGCAGGAATAGAGGTGACTGCTAATCTGTATGGATTTCTTTTGGGGAGGTCATGAAAATGCCCTATAATTAGACAGTGGTGATGATTTACAACTCTGTGAATATAATGAAAACATTTACACTTTAAAGAAATGTGAAAATATCTTAATAAAGATGTCAAAAAATGGAAGTCTTTATAGATAAGGTTGAAATTTTCTCTGAATTCCATTTATGGGAGGTTTTCTCAGTAATCTAAATTGTATTTCCATATGATCCAGATACATTTTGTGAAAGAAAAAAATATCAGTTGCCTATTTCTCCCAAGGCCTCCTAAGGCCCTGTGGCATCACTAACAACTATGCCCTTGGAAGGCTGTGGAACAATCCCACCAGTGGTTCATGGCCAAAGACATGATGCACTAAAGCGAAGAATGTAGAAGCCAATACCATTCTGGTTATGTTGATTAGTCTGCCATTACTATTCTTCATTAAGTCAGTTATTTCCTATCTGAAAATTAAAACCAACCAAGTTTGTTTGTTTGTTTGTTTCTTCTATTATCTAAATGTAGGTAGTTCTTCTTCATACTTGGTCAGAGAATTATGAATTATGTATCTTCTAGTGCTTACCTTGAAACTGGGAGAAACATGAGCTGTAATCTGGAGCTGACTCTCCTGAGTTCTCTCTCTACAGTCGAGCTGACACTTCTAATATGAGAAATATAGCATTAATCAAATAATTAATCAGCTTTCTTCATATGACAATAATCCTGTTTGTCTTCCTACCAAGCAGAAGTATTTCAAACAGCTGTGAGAATGGTTTTTACTTTGTATCTTTTCACACCCACCCACCAATCCCCTTGTTTTGTGTTTTATTGTTTTTATTTTGTTTGTTTGTTTTTGGCTTGGCAGCATGAAAGTTCCTAGTGGTTTCAGCTACACTTAACCATATGTTACTTACCTTCCTGGTAAGTAATTGCTTACTGGTTGGTGCATGCCAGTCCTGTGTGATGTCTCAATTCCTAGTTATTCATTGGAAAGGAAAATGTAATCATGAATGAAAAATAACTTGCACGAGGAGTTTTTTGTACTTTTCCTCCCTTCCACTTACTTATGTCCCATAGTTTGCTCTGAGAAAAAAATCATCTAAAAAAAAATATTATCCCCTGGCTAGAGAAAAGAAAAAGCAACTGGGAGAGCAGTGACCCACATTCAGTTCACCAGCTGGCCAGACCATGGAGTCCCCGAAGACCCTCACCTGCTCCTCAAGCTGCGCAGGAGAGTGAATGCTTTCAGCAACTTCTTCAGTGGCCCTGTCGTGGTGCACTGCAGGTAAATAAAGACCTCCACCAAAAGCACAAGGGCTGTTCAAATTTTCACTCCTTGGGGTGTTAGGGCCACCCTCCCCTTTGGCAATTGCTACTTTGAGAAACAATCTATGAGGAGAAACTGACATTGTTTTCCCTGCTTCACCCTTGCTGGCTTTTCCATTCATTTTCCTGCCGTGATCGATCATACCTTCAACCTTTTCATTTGTTTTGTCAGTGCTGGTGTTGGACGCACAGGCACCTATATTGGAATTGATGCCATGTTAGAAGGCCTGGAGGCAGAGAGCAAGGTGGATGTCTATGGCTATGTCGTCAAGCTAAGGCGACAGAGGTGCCTGATGGTTCAGGTGGAGGTATGTTCCAGGCCACAGTCACTATCCTCACTTATGCCTTTTGGCTTAAATCTTTTTGTGGTGGGAGTAGAGATCTTAAAGGAAATCCAAATTCTTCTCAACCTCGAACAGTGGGTGAAAATTGTTTTCTTTTAATATCTGGAAAAATAAAGTACCAATTGCAGTTAGAAGCATTTTGCATTAGTGGCTGAGAGTACTGTGGAAGGAGGATGACTATAAAATGTATTTAAAAAAAATAATGAGGGGCTTCCCTGGTGGCGCAGTGGTTGAGAGTCCGCCTGCCGATGTAGGGGACATGGGTTCATGTCCTGGTCCAGGAGGATCCCACATGCCGCGGAGCGGCTGGGCCCGTGAGCCATGGCCACTGAGCCTGCGCATCAGGAGCCTGTGCTCCGCAATGGGAGAGGCCACAACAGTGAGAGGCCCGCGTATCGCAAAAAAATAAAAAATAAAAAATAATGAAATAGCACTTACACATATCAGATTGGGAAAAATTTTTAAATGCCAAAACCCAGTTTGGCAGCATCTCATAAAATTAAAACTGGGGAGACAAGAAGAGGACGGTACAGTGGTTAAGTGGGAACTAGATGTAGTAATTTCAAATCGTGCTTGTTGTTCTTAATACTGTGCACCATTTTACCAGTGTTTAATGTCCCTGTGCCTCAGTTAAGTCATATGTAAAATGGAGATAATGATAGTATTTACCTTACAGGGTTAACACACAAAGGGTAACCCAAGTAAGCACTTAGACAAGCCCCTGGAAGATGCATGTAGTCAGTAATTGTAAACAATGGTTATTATCAAAATTGTCTGCATTTGACCCAGCAATTCTACATGTATGTATATAACCGAGAGAAGCATTTGCAAATGTGTGCAACTACAAACATGTTCAAGAATGTTCATTGTGTTCAGCATTGTTAGAATAACAAAAACATAGAAAACCTTAAATATATATCAATATGGGAATGAGCAAACAGAATGTGGACATATGGACCCTTTGTAAACACATGCTCTGCTGCGATTGACAGGAATAATCTAGGTCTGTAGCTCTCTGTGTAGGTAGATGCTCAGATGAAAACAATGAGTGAATATAGTCACCAGATGAAACGTATACAATTCAATTTATATCATTGTTAAGAAAGGACACAAAAATGTACAATGTTATAAATACATAGATATTAGTGTAGAAGTATAAAAACAGATTGTACATGAGAAAAAAAAAAGAAATTATTTCCTGTGGAAAAACACAATAGATTGGAAGGATGCTACAGCCAAACTCAGGGGACTAGAGGTGGTGTTAAAGAGTCTTGAATTTTATCAGAAATTTGTCATTTATTTAAAAATGGTGGATTCAAATATGATAAAAGGTTAGGAGTTGTTAAATATGGGTTTGGCTTATTGTGCTTTATAGAATAATTTTCTCTGTTAAAAGCTTCTAGGAAACTCTTTTAAAAAATATGTTCTATGGAATATCAACCTGCTTTTTTCTTTCTCAGATATAGTGTGAAACTTATTATAGTTTTATATATTAGTAATTTAACTTACTGACTCAATACTAGTCACAGAAGGAAGTAACAGATAATGTTTTTTAACTGTTAGGAATGAGATATAAGTTATGCCCTACCTTGTAGATGCCTCATCTATTTACCAAGCTATTTTGTTTTTTCTGGAAAAAAAAAATCTGGGATGGAATTTGCTTATATCCCATAGAACCATGAGAGCTAACTTCCAGATTATTTAAATGTTACAGATATCAGTTTTCTTCTCCATACATTGTCTCCATATGAGCAAAATAATGGGAATGTAGAATTTATTTAAATGTGATTGATAGGACTTTAAGTTATCAATTAATTATCTATATTCTTCCCTGAAATTATAGGCACAGTACATCTTGATCCATCAGGCCTTGGTGGAATACAATCAGTTTGGGGAAACAGAAGTGAGCTTGTCTGAGTTACATCCATATCTGTCTAACATGAAGAAAAGAGATCCACCCAGTGAGCCTTCCCCACTGGAGGCTGAATTCCAGGTAACAATAGTGAGAACAAGAGCACCATTACAGATAACTTGAACCTCTGTCTCTTTTCCAGTGCTGTCCTATGTACTTGACATAGTTCTTGTATTTGGGCTTTGCCATGAAATGGAGCACAGATGAGAGAACAAAGACACGCAGAGTTTAAGAGAAATGCCTGAAAGCACACAGCTATTCTGTAGGAAACTTGTTTAAACCAAGAAATCTGATTCTACAGCCAACATTTTAACCATTTTTCATTAAGCTGGTATAAAATAAAGTGTCAGAATAATAGCATATGGCCACAAAATTGGCCCTCCAAAGGCAATGTAGCATCTCACCTTTAAAAACTACATCTGGTTTTGGTTTGTAAAGGAAATAGTTAGAGGAGTTTATGACTACTTAGGAACATGAACTGGCTGGAGCTGGTAGACAGAAACTAAAGGATAAATATGTGTGTCCTAACCTATTTATCAGGCAGTTACTCTGAAAACTAACCTAGGATGTAGCTCACTGTGATTTCACAGAGTTGGCAGAGCTATCTCCAAATTGCTCAGTTGTCAAAAAAATGTTTTGTAACTTCTCTCTTTCACCTATGATTTTCAGTTTATTGAATCTTTCTGTAAACTACCAAACTGGTCAATTCAGAGAGTTTCACAGCAAGACCAGGAATGTGCTTTTAATCAGATGCAGAATCATTGAATGTTTTGGATCAGAGTGGGGCTGGGGTGGGAGTGGGGCGTGAGATAATCACCGTGGTGGAACAGCTAGTAGGCTACCGGCATGGTCTTCGATAGAGGGGTGTTTTCTTATTCTTGCCCTTTTAGCTGATAAATTGACCACCTTTGATACATTAACCCCACTATACTGCATATAGATAGACACTGCTTAAAACACTTATACATTTAATGTAAACATTCATATGTAAAGTCACTTAAAAAAAAGGGTAAATTCTTTGGCTGAACAAATATGATTGAGTCTGTGCTCTGTACTGAGTACAATTCTAGGCACAAGAATCAAAGTGATTTGTATGTGGACATGGGGAGTGGGTGTGATCCAGACAGGTGGTGACCACAGCTCTCATAGAAACAGTGAAATTATTCCATCTAAGCAGAAAGGGAGACAGAAAATGAGGGTAGAGATGGAGGTTGGTTGGTAGATTAGTGACGGGAAGTTGAGGCAGTTCTTGTCTAATTGCCTTATTTTTCTCAAGAGAATACGAAGTAAGATCATTGGTTGGGCGTTTAGGGGGACAGAAGTGAGTAGGGCAAAGAAGGGCTTATGCTTGAGAAAGAGAAAAGCATATGAAATAGTTCTATCAAAGTAGGAAAGCAATCTCCCAGGCAAAGGTGGTAGGGGTGCCAGAATTATCGGATCATTTGAAATTTATGGTCATGAAATTAAAGAGAGCCAGTCGGTTTTTTGTTTTGTTTTGTTTTTGTTTCCTACAGTAACATTGGGGTTAGAGCTGTGTATAGTTGGGTTAAACCCATCTAGAATTTTTTAAAGTGAATAATTGAAAGTTGGGAGGCAAAGGCACTAAGGGTGTTTGCAAATGAATGATACAGTGTGGATAATAAAGAGCATATTGGCCACAGAAAGACATGAGGGAAAAAAAGAAAGGAGTAAAAACAATATGATAAAGGTTTTGATAGGATTGCAGATTGCTGGATTGGAGGTACTAAAATAAATGACTGGGAAGAATAGAGGTAATTTTCCGTAGGAAGGATGGTTGAAGTCATAACTTTTAAAGTGATGCAATCTTTGGAATGAAACCTACCTACAAAAGTGGAGTGGGGAATGTGGATGGCTGAAGAAAGGAGAAATATTATAGGAGGTGAAGAGGTTAAGAAATAAAGAGGCTGGAGTGTGATTTGAAACAAGGTTCCATATTTAGTTTGAAAAAAGGCACCATAGTTTTCGAAACATTTATATATGATACATATTCACACATACCTATATATACACAAACATATATGTGTATAATGTGTGTGTATAATCTTCCTGAACTTTGTATGATGAGTTCTCTCAGTTTAGGTTATTCATCCACTTGACAAATATTTATTTAAGTTATTTATTGGGAAGAAAAGGCTGCAGGCAGGGAGATCTTCCGGTAGAGATTGACCTGTAAACAGATATCTAAAGGGCGAGTAGAGGTTAGCAGAGTGAGAAAAAGGGACAAGGATAGTCCAGGTAGAAAACACACCTGAGAATCTGCTAAGAGTTAAAGGACAGCTTAGCCCCTTCCAAGACTGGGGGAAGTAGGTTTGGCTGCAGTGCAGGGGGTCCCAGCAAGAGGTGAGGCTGCAGAGACAGTCAAGGGCATCTCCTGACAGGCTTTCTGTGCTGTACAGATGCTGAATCCTTCCTAACAAAGATGGGAAGCTGCCAAAAACCTGAGGGGGGACCTGCTCTGTTTTGTGTTTTAGAAGGATTAGAGCAAGTGAGATTGAAGATAAAGAGGCCAGTGAAAAAACTGCTGATGTTTTCAAGTAAGAAGTGAAAGCAGATTGGACTAAGTAGGAAGAGAGAAAAGCGGAAGGATTTGAGAGCTGCACCCGGAGAAATGATAGGTCTTGCCGACTGATTGATTGATTAGCTATTGCGAGGGAGAGGGGTAAGAGTCTGGAGGGTTTAAAGACATGAGGTATTGATTATTTGCGTGAGCCTAGTCTTCGGCAAATGCTTCATCTGGAGAATTTACTTTGGATCATTTAAAATAATTTACCATTGCTTTTGCAATATGGAGAATAATCAACATCTATGCGATGCTTTCAACTTATACAAGAATAAACCATACTATTTTGCTATCCAGCACCTCTTAACCAGGAAACATATTCTGTTATATAACTGTATATGTTGAAATTCGCCATGTCAAAGTACTTAATACCTGAGCCATTATAAAGAAAAATTCAGAGGCAAACTTAAAAATTGTGCCCTTAGGGAACGTATGCAAATTTCACAAAACCTGGTGAAATTCTTTTCTTAGGGAGCATCTTACGCTACAATAATAAACTAAGCCAATACATAAATTTTTAAAGGAGTTTCCATTCTGTTTTTTTTTTTTTTTCCCTCAGAGACTTCCTTCATATAGGAGCTGGAGGACGCAGCACATTGGGAATCAAGAAGAAAATAAGAGTAAAAACAGGAATTCTAACGTCATTCCATGTATGCAGCTTATTTTATTTTTTGTATCAGATAAAGTGAAGCTCTCTTTTGAATTTGTTTAATGTGAGACACACACACAAACCTTTTGGAAGCACGTTTTCAACATTTGCTTGACAGTAGAGAATAGTTATAGGCTATTTGAATTTTAGTTGTAGCAAATACATTGAACCCCAAACATTTACAATGGACTTTGGAGGACAGACAATTATTTCATGTTTTCTTTGTACCAATTAGTTCAGAAATGGGTTTTCAGAAAGATGTAACCTCTGAAGCTGGGGGAAAAAAGCCAAGTCCTCTTTACCAGTTTTCTCTCATCTTCAGTTTATTGCAGTTATTTACTCCAGGGTAATAGCCAAATAGCAAAATTACATCCTTTTGTTCCCTTTATGTTTTCTGTTTATCCCTTCCTTACACCAAGGAGGTTAAAAGTAGATGGGAAATATACTATAAATCATCAAATTTAACAGACCAAAATAAGCATCATTGTCAAGACTTGAATTTTGCTACTTAAGTATATTGATAGGACCACACCTGGCACAACTATAATTTTATTCAGTTGCCTACACTAAAACTAGCACGGAGAAAATATAACCCAAGGTACTAAGCTGGACAACCAAATAAATCGGATCAATGCATGGCTGACCTAGTTAATTACTGAAAAGGTCCTTATGAATATAGTTTAAAATATGGAATTGATGGTGCTGTAACTAATCAGATCATTTGATCAGGTTATTATAAATGAAATTGAGAAACAGTGAGAAATTATGGACTAAATACTTTTCTTGTTGAAAAAATTATCTGAGATACCCATTGAATTAAGATTGTTAATTGAATGTTAATATGATATAATTGAGAAATCAGGTTTTTACTTAAGCTATGTATTTTATTAACATATATGTATTTTTAAAACTTTTATCCATCAGCATGATGATATTCCATGGAAAACTAAAGTATATATATCAACGATTGCATAATCGTATGGAACATTATGACATAGAGTTATGGTCTATATTTTTTCCTGGAACTTTCTTGGGATCTTCTTTCTATTAGACTTTCAAAAAATAATGTGTTAATCAATAAAAATGGAGCAGGATCTCATTCCTTGTAGATCAATACATGTATATCATGTAATCTGTCACTTCTAAGTGACTTTCTTATTTCCATATGATGATCAAGCAGAGATTAGGGGTCTTTAAAGGAAGACTGACTGCTACTTTGTTTTGCGTAGATGACTTTAACAGAGTGACACTTAAACATGAACTGGAGATGAGCAAGGAGAGTGAGCATGACTCAGATGAGTCCTCTGACGATGACAGTGACTCGGAAGAGATGAGCAAATACATCAATGCCTCCTTTGTAATGGTAGGTCCTTATGCTTCCAAAACCCAAGGTCCGACTCTAAAAAATATATGTATGTTATTATGGCCATGCATTAAGTGATTCTATAAAAGAATGATGAGCTTGACCATAACTATGTATTGATTGACATGAGAGTTTCCACTTTTAATGCTATATCTTAACTTATTGCAACACTCAGATGTTAAAACCTAATGAGTCGATACAGAACAAAACAATGCTATTAGTTACAGTTTATGACAAACATGACTATTATATAATTTGAAAAATAATGACATTTCAGCAAAAGCAAGTATTTGAAAATGTTTATACTTACTCATATACCCAAATTGTAAGCAAACCTAAATTTGCATATTTTTATGGCTTTTCATTCCGATTTTCTGAATATTTAAATGAGTCTGTGTCACATACCTTTTTTTTGGATACACTGAGAATTCAAACAAGGAACTTTTAGTAATTCAGTAAATATTTTTTGCATGTACACTAAGTTGAACTTATTTCTTTTCCCAGTTTTCTTAAAATATTGATATGTATTCATAGAATATTAATTATAAGATACAGAATATATAAACATAAATTAGAGACATGATGGAGATAACTTGAAATGCTTATGCTTTTTTTTCTTTTTACCATCACATTAAGCTTTCCAGTAGAAAAAATGGTATTTTGGGAAGGAAAAATTGTTAGTTTCCTAAAATAATATCTTCTAAACTTGATTTCACACTATTAGTCAGGTATTATCATTAACTAAGTAAATATCTTATATATATATATCACATTGTTTTTTGGACCTAAGAATCTTTTTTTTTTCACTTTTTAAAAATTAAAGTATAGTTGCTTTACCATGTCATGTTAATTTCTGCTGTACAGCAAAGTGATTCAGATATATATATAATCTTTTTTATATGCTTTTCCACTATGGTTTATCACAGGATTGGACCTAAGCATCTTAATATTAGGTAACAGCATTGATATCAAATTAAGTGACTGTACTTTCAAATGGTTATTTTAAACATGCACTGTTCGCTCTCCAGCACTAGTAACTAAGTCTCACCTTTAATTTTTTTAAAGAGTTATTGGAAACCTGAAGTGATGATTGCAGCTCAGGGACCACTGAAAGAGACCATTGGTGACTTTTGGCAAATGATATTCCAAAGAAAAGTCAAGGTGATTGTTATGCTGACAGAGCTAAAGAATGGAGACCAGGTTTGTACTTTTAAGAAGCTTTTAAGTCTTTCTGTCCTAAAATCTGATTCTTCATTCTTGGATTACTTACTTGATTGCTAATACCTGAGTCCTTTTGATCCCTCTGTCACACAATTCCATTTGTTCATTCTCCCCGTTTTCCATCCGAGCGCTGGCCTCCAAAGTTTTGCATTCGGGTTCTGACCCTCTCTCCTGTTTGCCCCTCACCAGCCCTGCCTACTGCTCACAGATCATATAAGGCACAGCAATCCCAGTGCCACCCTCTGCTAAAAACAACAAACGGTCACCTTTTCCTTTTTTTTTATCGGGATAGAAACCAAACTCCTCAGTCTGATATTTATGACCCTCAATAATCGAGCCCTATGTATCTTTCCATTTTCCTCATATGTTTATGTTTTCCATACTTTCCACCTTGGGCAAGACTGAATCTTAACACATCATTTGTGTTCTCATCATTGACTTGATTTTCTGACATTCCATGTACCTAAATGTGCCTTCTCTTCCCATTTTGATCCCATTCTTCTAGAACGATAAAACTCTGGAAAATGTTTCTAAATCCTGTCTTCTTTATATCCATGAAATATTTATTGTCATACGAGTCTATAGTTGGAGGTGAACCTGAGATCTAATTTGATCTTCTGCCTAATGTCTGTTACATGTATTTGAGCCTTTCCAAATACCTCAAGTTATCAAAATTTACCTGGCAGTACATCTTAGTTTTAGCACCTAACACATTATCTGACATATGTTAAAGCTTATTTAATAAATATTTTCATAAGTACGCATTATACTATATGCCTTCTTTTTCTCTCTCTCTTTTCCCTATGTACCCTTGTACATAGGAAATCGTTTTTTTTTAATCTTTCTGTTTTTTCTTTTTTAAAAAAGAAATCTATGTTCAGATTTTCAATGTGGAATTCTAGCAATCTTTTCCTTCATCTAAATTGGGAAAATCAGGAAATGGAACGGGAGCGTGGGCAGGAATACCTATCATGGTCAGCAACTGTGGGACTGTAGTTGGTGGGAAACCATTTGAGGAAGGAGGAAATACCTTTGTGATCTACCTGTTCTTCAATCTGACCATTTCCTTGAATATTCAATCAACTGATATAGACAAGATAGAGACAAAGCTCCTAGAGGTGTAACCTCCTTCTCCAAGGACCCCTGGAGGAACAGAGAGACTTAAGTTATTTCAGGGGTCATGAACAACGTCAGGTCAATCCATCCATTTTGAAAAGGTGATGGTGAGGGCATGGAAGGAAGGGAAAAACAAATCTGAGATCTACACCAGGGACGGCAGAGCCGTTCCTGTGGTGTCCTGGCCACCTCGGCTATCCCTAGGTTCCCTTGATGTGCACAAGGCAACACCGTGTATTTGTTGAATGGATGTCCAACATACTTCAAATAGATTTTAGATCTTTATGATTAAGATTCAATTTTAGAGCACAAGTTGTAATTTCAAATTTAATAGAACAGAGGGAAGAAAAGAGAAAGAGGACAGGGATAGAGCAAAGACAGAGAGAGGTACTCTGAGTGCATTTAAAAACAAACAGAACCCTTGGGCAGATGATGTTGAATCATGTTCTTTCTTCTCTAGGAAGCCTGTTCTCAGTACTGGGAGGAAGGAAAGCAAACATATGGAGACATAGAAGTTCATATGAAGGACACCAATAAATCTTCAGCCTATACCATCCGTGCATTTGAACTGAGACATTCCAAGGTATACAAACAATTTCAGGAGTATGTATCTTTGGGGTAATTGATCTGGTTGAAAAACTAATATAAACCATTCTATGAACACAAAGCAACTCTCTCTATAATGTTCTCAGAATAAAAATTTTAAATGATTTAAATGAAAGTAACTGTGAGGAAAACATGACTATCAACTTAACAGATGGGCTGAGCTTCACTCGAGTTTATGTTCCCTTCCCTTCTGGTTTCAGAGGAAAGATCCACGAACCGTGTTCCAGTACCAATTCAATAACTGGAATGGGGAAGAGCTGCCCGTGGAGCCCAAAGACTTAATCTTAATGATTCAGAATCTCAAACAGAAACTTCCCAAGAATTCCACTGAAGGGAATAAGTTTCACAGGAACGTGCCTCTCCTCATTCACTGCAGGTGGGTGGGATTTGATGGGATGTGCTCTAAAAATCAGCATCCTTCTTGACCTCTTGGTTTGCACCTTCTGTTAAATTCTATTTCTCCTAACAGATAAAAATGCATGACTGCAGTGGAAGCCTCTTAGGGAGTGGGATACTCTCTCCCATGTGCTCCCACAGCATAACTATTATAGAAATACAGCAGAAATAATTATATTTTAGTGCAATGTTGTTAGGCTGTGAACCTGAAATGTCACATGTCCTGAATGAATGGAAGGATGCAAGGACAGACGGATGGATGGATGTTGCATTTTATTTCTGCCTAAGTGCATTGAGCCACGCTATTAGGCGTCAGTAAAATCCAGAAGACTGAATGCTTTGCCTCCAATAAACATATCTTAAGCTATTTATTAAACTGAAATCTCAATGTTTAGCAGCTTCGATTTGAAACCCATCACCTGACTCTCTAAATGGACCCCAAAGGCAAAGATTTTAATAATATCCGTAATAATACTTGATTGGATTCACTTCTGTTATGCAGACCCTTACTTTCATCTGTGATAGATATCCACCTTAAATAAGAGATATTGAAAGAAGGGTGTGTGATATAAAATATTTGCATAAAAAATGGTAAAGTAAATTAGAAATGAAAAATAGTAAAGTAAAATAAGAAATGTAAATCTAGCAAAGGGCTTTTAGAATTTTTGAGAACCTTCATTATTATTATTAGAATTGTATATGCTATAATCAGGACCTTAGACAGATATTACTTTTTGGCATTTATTTGAGTTTTCAAAGGTAAAACTTACATGGAAAGAAAAATAAGACGGGAAGTTTAGGCTTTAAAACTGTATGTGTTTCTTAGGGAATGGCTGAATACCTACTATATGTTCCTTGTTATGTACAATAAATAAAGTTCTGCTATTAACATATTCTTTAACTTGAATTTTTGTTATAATCTAACATACCTCTCACAGTTTGGTAAGTAATCTGGTTGCCCTCTTTTTAATAAATAACTTCACTAGGTATCATTTTTCTATTGGTGCAGAAGTGTTAACATTTGTAAAAAGCACTGGAGAGGCAGAAGAGAGGAGAAAAAGCATGTGGTTTAGTAATTTACAAAATATCAGGTCCAGTATTTCTGGCTTCATCAGTTTCTAGCCATGACTTTATTTTCCCTAAATCTCAGTATCCTCATCTGTCTGGCGGATATTATGATATTTGTCTTAACAACTTCAGATGTAAATTAAAGTGCATTATAATTGGTAAAGTACTAATAGAAGAAAGTATATTTTTAAAGCTTATAACAAATATTTTTTTAAACTAAATGACTATTATATTCCCAAATTGAAAAAGTTTGCATAAAACATGTACTTAGCAGAAAAGCTTTGCTCTTAAGATATTGGAATAAAATAATTACAGTAAACATGAAGTGGAAGCATGTATTCTTGTCTCTCTCTTTCAATTTTTATTCCAATGTCACTTTCTCCATATAATGTAGAATTTTTTAAAAATCTATTTCTTTCTATTTTAGAGATGGATCTCAGCAAACAGGAATATTTTGTGCTTTGTTAAATCTCTTGGAAAGTGCAGAAACAGAAGAAGTGATAGATGTTTTTCAAGCAGTAAAATCTCTACGCAAAGCTAGGCCGGGAATGGTTCCCACATTTGTAAGTATACCTCATCATTGCTATTTTTTTTTTTTTTTTTTTTTTTGCTGTACGCGGGCCTTTCACTGTTGTGGCCTCTCCCGTTGTGGAGCACAGGCTCCGGACGCACAGTCTCAGCGGCCATGGCTCACGGGCCCAGCCGCTCCGCGGCATGTGGGATCTTCCCGGACCGGGGCGCGAACCCGTGTCGCCTGCATCGGCAGGCGGACTCTCAACCACTGCGCCACCAGGGAAGCCCTGTCATCATTGCTTTTAACATGTTTTGCATTTTTATTTTGACGATTTCTTCTCTCTCCTTCCCTTCCCTCCCCTCCCCCCTTCTGATCCTCTCCTTTCCATTACTTCTTTTCTATTTACTTTTCTAGTCTTCTCTTTTAAATTCCATTTTACATGATCATTCACATTGAATTATTATTAGTATAAATAAGAGACCTAATTGGAGTTTGCCAACACTTTGTGGTGGTGGTTCTTGAAGAACATGTTTTTAAAAGCTCATGGATTCCCTCAGTTTCCCCACCTTTAATCCTGTATCCATTTGTGTTGCTGTGTAGCAAACCACCCCAAAATTTAGAAACTGAAAAAAAAATAACGTTTATTATAATTCAATAATATGTTTGATCAGCTGAAGATTTCTGCTGATCACATTAGGCTTAGCCAACCTGGACCAGGCTCACGGATATGTGTGCTGTCGCTGATGTGTCCACTGCAACTTGACTTTGTCCAAAAGGACCTTGACTGCCACTAGGCTGGGAGTTGGCTGGCATTTAGCTGTGGTGATAAGGATGAGTGGATCCCCTGTCTCTCCTCATCCAGAAGCCTAGCCTGACACATTCCCATAAAGGCAGCAGGGTTCATAGGGGCAGAGTGAGACCCCTTGGATCCCAGGCTTGGGACTGGAACATGCCTTCCTCTGCATTTTATTATCTGAACAAGTCACAAGGCCAGCTCAGGTGTAGGGCATGGGGTCATAGACCCAACCTTTGTCCAAAGGGCCTGCAAAGTCACCTTACAAAGAGGTGTGGATACAGAGAGGATAATGAGTGAGCATTGTCATAATCAATCTAAGCTGTGTCCTCTGTAAGTGGTAGTGACCACAGATGATGGTCTGGGAATTAGTAACAAAGTAAACTTAACTACTCACTCAAATATAGGCAGCTTTTACTTATGTATGACCTTGAGCTTACATGTATTGATGTTAAAAGTATATTGAGTGCCTGCTACGTGTTTTGCCATTAAGAGACTCATTGTTTAGTGTGAGGAAAAGGCAGACATTTATTAAACAATGTAGTAAGTGAAATGACAGAGAAATTATTAGAGAATATGAATGAGGGCACTGAATTTAACCCAAGGGGATCAGATTGGCTTCCTGAAGCAGGTGACCCCTGATCTGATGCTAAATGATATGTAGGCATGAACCAAGAGGGTGGCCACCAAAAATGGCTTCCTTTGCAAAAGCTTAGGAATGAGACACCCCACACGGCCTGCAAGGGGGCCGAACACCAGTCTGGTGTGGCTACAAGGCAAATTCTGAAGATTGCCCTGCAGTCAGTCCTTTAGAACTGTAAGGAGGGTGAACCATTTAAAATGTTCTTTTTTATGAAAACACATGAGAATTGTTTTCTGATACCCATTTACTTCCCCAAGTAAATGATTAAGTCTTGCTAATTTTCATCTGATGTAAAAATAATAACATAAACCTCTTTTATGTAATTCCTTCCTTCTTCCCTTTATTAGGAGCAATATCAATTCCTGTATGACGTCATTGCTAGCATCTACCCTGCCCAGAATGGGCAGGTGAAGAAAAACAACCAACAAGAAGATAAAATTGAATTTGATAATGAAGTGGACAAAGCGAAGCAGGATGCTAACTGTGTGAGTCCACCTGGTGCCCTGGATAAGACTCCTGAAGGAAATAAAGAGGATGAAAGTTCTAAACCCACAAGTGGCCCTGAGGGGCCAGAACATTCTGCCAATGGTCCAGCGAGTCCAGTTTTAACTCAAAGTGCATAGGAAAAGGCAAACATGGGGCAACCCAAAACCTCACATTAAATGTTATTTCTATTTTTCTAGAACTAGAAAGGCAAAATAGATATACAATGGATTAATGAAGGGCATGGACAAATATTTGTGGGAAGTTTCTATTTTACAACTGTAGAAAAATATTTAAGACAGTTTAGTTGAAGCATTTTGTACAGTCTTATACTTATTTTAAATTTTATCCATCATTCAGCAAAAAACAACTTCTTTGTAGTCTGTGTGTGTGTGTGTGCGTGTGCGTGTGTGTGAGAGGCAGACAGACAGAAACAAAGAGGCAGAGAGAGAGAGAGAGAGAGAGGATGATTTCAAGTAAATCTAAATGCTCTTGAGAAACTTTGCTTTTTTGGTTTTTTATTTTTTTTTAAGAAACAACATTTTATACGGAAAATATTAACTTTGCTCAAAGGTTGTATTTTTTTAAATCATAAATTGTGTGTGAGCTCTGTGTAAGAATAACATGTACATTTCTAGAATGACCTCAAGATGGCCTCCTTGTTCTACTGAAATATATCTTATAATTTACTATGTTACTTCTAGAAATAGACATAAAATAGTAGGTGTGTATAGTTACTATAAGAAAGTTAACTAAATTAACATTTGGAAATCTTATATTCCATATGCTAGAATTTAGTACAATATCTCAAGCTTATTTAATCTAATTTAAAATTTCAGGAAAACCTATCTTGTTATCTTCATATGGTGTTTACGATTTTGCAACATGGATTGTTCTCTGTATAATATGTGAAATTCATTGCTTGATACTTTTGACCCAAAATTATATGTTTGTTACAATTGAACTTAAATAAACATCTTTAAACAAATGCAATCTGCATTCAATCCTTAGGACAAAAATGGAGTCATGCAAATGTAGTTGTTCTAAATATTTACATACAAAGCCTAACATAGCTATTTTTATGGAATAAGACATTGATATGAGATATATAATATTGCATATGAATATTTTTCATGGTAAAATTTGTCCTTGCCTTTCACCGAAGTGCATTTACTTTGAATTTCTCAAATGTTTATACTGCTTTTATCAGGAATTGATAACAACAGCAATGAAGTTCAATCATTATCTTTTCTTGTACATAAGTGTTCACATGTTCATATATGAATTATGTAAGCAGATATTGAAATATAGACTTATGCAATTAACATTTGTAGAATAACTCTATAGGTTTTATTTTTTAAAGATATATAGTCTAATAATTGCTGGGATCCAGAAAAAATTCAAGAAAAGGTAATAAACAAAACTTTTATTGAATTTGCATCAGTTTATTACATTAGTCACACACTGCCTCTAAGTTGGCTTGGTTCTCTATATCTTCACTCTCCTGATTGAGTTTAAATATCTCAACAATACATCATCAATTGTTTTCCATTCAACTCACATTCGTCTTGTGTTCATCCTTCTAATTCTTATATTATACACACAAAATTAGCAATAAGTCTTTACATTATTATATAGTACCTTGCCATTAACATATTAAAAGAAGTGAATTTTAGAATGAAGCAATAGTTTCTAACTTATATTGTTTACTTATATCTCTTTACTTACTAATGAAAAAAAGGGGGATTAGGAATCATGAGCTACGAGCTCCAGAAAGAAAGAAAACTTGCTTTCATTTCTCTCATTACTCATTCAAACAATGTGCATCAGTTTCTCCAACGGAAACTTGATCAATCGCCATTTACTAGACAATGTAGTTAAAATTTAGAGTTCTCAAATTCAGTAGACTAGCATCATATATGTCTATTTTTTCTGTGAACTGCTTCAAAATGCAAACAGCAAAAGTTCTAAAGTTTAAAAAAATTTTTATTTAAATATAATGGATTTACAATGTTGTGTTAGTTTCAGGTGTGTACAGCAAATATATATATATATATATATATATATATATCTTTTTCAGATTCTTTTCCCTTATAGGTTATTACAAGATATTGAGTATAGTTCCCTGTGCTATACAGTAGGTCCTTGTTTATCTATTTTATATAGAGTAGTGTGTATATGTTAATCCCAAACTCCTAATTTATCCCTCTCCCCACCTTTAAAAGTTCTAAATTTTAAATAATCTACAAGTAAAGTTTTTATTTAGAGGTTTCAGCTGCAAATGACATCTTCAAATGTGGATGTTGTGTGTTTTAAATGTTTGTTTGCCACTGGAGTTTATCCTTTTGAGAAGACACAAAATAAATACTTAGATAATAGAGCAATGGTAATTTCTATCAGTTTAACAGGAGCAAGCTAGAAACATTTTCTTCTTCTGTACGTGAGAAGTTGTAATAAAGGAAGTGCTGGAGGCCAGTCAGAAGGTCCATTACTCTGTGAGAATATGTATCACTCAGAAGTTGGGGTCCATTGCATTAGAAAGTGGAATCATATGTCTATGATTTTTATCTTAAAAAATAAAATAATATGTGAATTATAGACCCATGTCTATGACTACAGTTTGCATTCCTAGGGAATCTGTCATGTTATATAAAAAATTCAATTTATAAAGCTTGGCACTGCCATTAGTAATGCCAAGACCTAGTCAGAAAAATTAAGCAAAAAGTTCCAACTTAATAAAGGCTGGTCCATTTTAGGGATAAAGCTTGGATTCCATTATATATTTATTAGACAGAAAGAGACTATGTTATGTTTCTTTTAGAGTTTGTTTATGTTATTTCTGGTACCAGAATTTATTGGGAGTAAAAGATATAAATACTCAGTATTCTCAAAATTCAGCTCCCAAGACATTAATATTTTACATATGACAAATGAATATTTGCAGAAAAAAATATACATTTTAATATCTCTCTGCAATGGTAAAACTGTATGAAGTGATTAGCAAAATGTCTTTGCAATGATAACTTTTAAAATGTAAGCTTTTAGCTTTTACTCAGAACTCTAATACTTATACAGTGATATTTCCATATCTATTTTTGCTCTTTTCCTGCTAAAACACTGAATATGAAGTTTATTAGTTCTTATAACTAACTAGGACTGATCTTAATTTTTAATTTACACTGGAGATTTGTTATAAAATGTTCTCATAGCACTATATTAAGTTTAAGTAAGTGAGTGGTAATTGCCCTGGCTAATTGCAACATGTTTCTTGTTATGAAGACCTTCGAAATGCACAACTTAAAAGAATATCTGTCCAAATGAATAGAAAAGGCTGTGCTTTCGTCCTCTTATACAGATTTTACAGTTGGAAGGATCTGAAGTTTCTTCAAAGAGACAAGTTCAAAATTGGGACTTTTTCATTTCCTATTTCGGGTGAAAAGATTTATTCTGCTAAAGGTCCATTTTCTGTAATCGTTCTTTTGTAAACCTCTTTACATTTCTCTTTACATTTTCTCGGATCAATACTAACCCAATCAAAGGGTATACAACCTGTATCATTTCTTTCTTTTCTTTTTTTTTCTTTAATGAATGTATTTATTTATGTTTGGCTGCCTTGGGTCTTCGTTGTTGCGCGGGGGCTTTCTCTAGTTGCGGCGAGCGGGGGCTACTCTTTGTTGCAGTGCGCGGGCTTCTAACTGCAGTGGCTTCTCTTGTTGTAGCGCACGGGCTCTAGGCATGTGGGCTTCGGGAGTTGTGGCTTGCGGGCTCTAGAGCGCAGGCTCAGTAGTTGTGGCGCACGGGCTTAGTTGCTCCGCGGCATGTGGGATCTTCCTGGACCGGGGCTCAAACCCGTGTCAGCAGATTCTTAACCACTTGAGCCACTAGGGAAGTCCCTGTATCATTTCTTAATAAATAAAAATACTATTACTATAATAACTAACAACTATTGAGGCATAATTCATGCCAGGCATTTTATTTATTTTATCTGCATTTGTTTCTCAAGACAAATTTTGTACTCTTATATCTCTATTTTATAGATGAGGAAGTGATTCTTGGAAAAGTTTGGTGCCTGGCATCTTCCAACACATCTGGTAAGTGACAGATTCAGGATTTGCACCAGCTCTTCCTGGCACCATAGGCTGTGTTTATAACCTTCTGCTCTTCTGCCTTCCTGAGTATCAACTTTGTTCATGTGTTTTGAAAAATTAGTGGAAAAAATAGTCTAAACTTATTTTCTGTCTTTTCTTTATCCCGTGATTAAAAACAAAAACAAAACCACGTGTAATATAGGCTCTCAGCAATGCTGTATGATGTAGTAAGCTTAGCTGAACTCACAACATTGAAGTTATTTTACAAAAATAAACACACTCTTAAACATCCCTGGGGAAGGATTTTTCCCATAATGTATATAAACGAAGATCACCTCATCACCAGAGTGTCAGGAAATAAAACCCAACAATAAATCACAAATGTCATTGTTCCATTGTCTCTCAGTTTGGTAATCAGAACATGTTCTTACTGTTTAGATCACGTTTCAGTATGTTTGTCAGAGCACCCATCTATCAGATTTTGAAACACATTAACAGGGCACCATAAAATGCAAACCACATTTGTGGAGCGTATGAGTCCTTCTCTCTCTCTAGTGAGTGAGTCCAAGGGAGCTCAGTTCTTCTGATGTAGCTGTCCCCAAACTTAGGATGCCAGGGACCTGGAAGTGGACTATCTATGTAAAAGAACACAGGCATTTCTCTCTAGAAAAAGCAGGGCTTTCTTGACTCATATGCACCTTTTTACCTTAGTAAAAGTGGGACCTCTGGGATATTATATTTAATTTTCCAGGAAAGGAGAACTTGTTGGACTCAATGGTAACTCTTAGGTATAACAGGCAAATCCCACCAGTAGAGGCTGATGACCTGTCAAAGAATAAAAATATGCTCTTGAATTTTTATGCATTGTGCAATCTTACCATGGACACTCTGTGAGCTGGGGATGAAAGTTGTCAATATTTGGGATGAAAGATGGGATGGAGTTGAGTTACCCACAGAACTTGTCCACCATTGGTTAACACAGGCTTGATGAAGGGGTTTCCTCAAGATGTTAGATAACTGCACACTGAGAATTTTTCCTGGTAATCCATAATTGAGATTTTTCCTTAGTTCAGACTAAATTATCCCTCATGAATTATATTGCATGACTTTTGTCATATGTTATGTTATAGAATACAAAGGGGAGAATTGAATTATTACATTTATAAGAAATTGACATGTAGTAAATCCCTTTATAAAGGGGTTTCCATTTATATTTAATAATTATTTGCTTTCATTGCATTGACAACTTAACCTAAAGACGGGGATGGAAAACAAAGAATTTGCAGAAGATTTAAAACTAAACGTTTGCATAATTTCATTATAATTAACAGAAATAAAAGCTAAACTTGCTCATTGGCCATCTAGTAACTGCTTTGAGTTACTCTGAATTGACTTGGGGGATAAATCTCCCATCGTTTCTCATACATTGCGGTGGGTCTTCATAGATAATAGCACAGAACAGTTAGCTAGCTATTTAAGGTAACGCTCTGTGGAACATTTTAGCAATGGTTATTTTTACATCATCTTTTAAAAACATGTGTTTGTATCTCCCTTACACTATTCTTTTCCAGCGGACACACTCTGATTAGGTTACAAGTCTTAATAATCCATCAGATCTTTGTCCTAGGACCTAGAATCTTCATCTTGCCTTTTCTCCCACACTATCTTGCAATGTCTAATAATCCTAAAGAACTCTGCATCCATCTTGGAGGACACAAGTACACCATAAGGGATCACAGTTAGTTCAACATCCAAGGAGCACTTTTTTTCAATAGCTAGAGTCATGTGAATTGTGAGAGAAAATACATATCAGTGATATAAATGCAGTATACTTTAGTCTGGATTTTTCAGTGTGTGTGCAAGTATGTGGGTTTCCCCTCAGACAGTCTAATGTTTCTCATCTGAGCTCACAGTCAGTTCTACTTTTATAAAATGACTTCTTAAACAAAACAAGTTATTTTTGTAAATAAAACAGGCTTTGGCAGTTTTCTCTTTGTTTAAAGTCGCATTAAATCATGGAAGTCAAATTTCTCTTTGACGAGAGTCAGTGGTAAATAAACTCTATTTGTTCTTGCAAGAGGTAGCAAAATATTTATTCACAATTTAAATGCAGGAAGTTAAAAAAAGTCAAAATCAGTCAAATCAATGACAAGTTTAGTCAAATTACTAAAATTCACTGTTTCTCCCTACAGATTTTATAGTATGTTTTAATTCAATGTCCTGAAGTCTTTCAGAGAACATGTGAATTTGAGAAATAAAATCAACCCTACATGTATACAATGTTAAAGGAAGAGATTAATTTTATTTATCATTGCAAGATGATGCACTTTGTAGGCAATTCATTATTTAAAGTAATTCTAAATTTACATATTCACATGTGGAGATTTACATATAAGATATCTTTCTGGGAATATTATCTGAGATTTGTGTTTTATGTAGCAGCTGAAATTATTACAAGTGAAAGACATACTTTGATATGAATTTTTACAAAAGGAAACAAAAAGAAAAGATAACTGGGTATGGTCTGGAATTTCTGGTTACCCCATGGAGAACTCTAGTCCTCCTTCCTGTCTTGATCCTTTTCTCCTTTTTGTGCACTCACTTCACATACTTGCCAGTAGCATCCCCAGTTCCTGCCACCACCTTGGTCACCAGCCCTCCTGCCCTACCGACAATTAAGCCTGCATTGGTCAGATTTCTCCTATCTCTGTTCCCACTTCCACACCTGTAACTTCTCTGCTTGGAACTAATATTATTTTTAAAAACTTACCACCCACAGCCTAGGAGGGTTCCTTTTTCTCCACATCCTCTCCAGTATTTATTATTTGTAGACTTTGTGATCATGGCTATTCTGACCTGTGTGAGGTGGTATCTCATTGTAGTTCTGATTTGCATTACTCTAATGATTAGTGATGCAAATTGGTACAGCCACTATGGAGAGCAGTATGGATGTTTCTTAAAAAGTTAAAAACAGAGTTACCATATGATCCTGCAATCTCACTTCTGGGCATGTCCAGAGAAAACCGTAATCCGAAAAGATACATACACCCCAATGTTCATTGCAGCACTATTTACAATAGCCAAGACATGGAAGCAACAACCTAAATGTCCATTGACATAGGAATGGATAAAGAAGATGTGGTACATATATACAATGGAATATTACTCAGCCATAAAAAGAGTGAAATAATGCCATTTGCAGTAACATGGATGGATCTAGAGATTATCATACTAAGTGAAGTAAGCCAGACAGAGAAAGACAAATACATATATCACTTAAATGTGGAACCTAAAAAATGATACAAATGAACTTACATACAAAACAGAAATAGACCCATAGACATAGAAAACAAACACGGTTACCAAAGGGGCAAGGGGCAAGGGTGATAAATTAGGAGTTTGGGATTAACATATACACATTAATATATATCAAACAGATAACCAACAAGGACCTACTGTATAGCACATGGAACTATACTCAATATTTTGTAATAACCTATAATGGAAAAGAATCTGAAAAGGAATATATATATATATATATCTCACTGAATCACTTTGCTGTGCACCTGAAACTAACAGAACATTGTAAATCAACTATGCTTCAATTAAAAAAAAAAGAAACAAAAACTTACCTATTGGCATCATTAAATATGTGTGGTTCCAAACTTGATTCAGGACCACAATATGATGAGTGGATTATTTTCCTTTACCAGCCTCCTTGGTGCTCTTCCCGACTTGGACATCTCCATAGCTGCTACTTCCATCAAATGCCATTGATTCATTTACTAAAAAAAGAAACAAAAATAAAAGCCACTCACCTAAATTTCTTCTTATGCATTTAAAAATATATTTCTATCCTTACCTTACTCATTCTCCTGCTCCTATCCTATCTCAGAAAGGGTTTTTCTACACTTTACCAAGCCAAACTCTTCCTCTGTGGTCTTATGCTTTTTTACAGTAAGTTTTGTTTTATAAAATTGACACATTCTTATTATATAAAAGCAAGCAATACAGAAAAGCACCAATAAAAATAAACATCACCCCAAATCCAATCGAAAATTGGTCAAAGGAGAATGAGAGTTCACAGAACAAGAACTACAAAAGGCCTAAACACAGGAGATGCACAGTCTCAGTCGTATGAGAAAGATGCACATCAAGACAACATTGACCTAACTGTTCTTAATGGGAGATACACAGGAGGTCTGGGGACTGAGGACCCTCACGATTTCACCAGCCCTACTGTGGGCAACGTGGCAACATCTACCAAATTTACAGATGCATTTCCATTTCTGCCTAGAAACCCCACATCTCCAGATTTCCTTCCAGAAATAGCTGTACAGTTACAAGGTGTCACGTGTACAAATTATTGCATTTTCCTATGAAACTGGAAATTATTAGAAGCAACCCAAGTGTCCATCTATAGGCTTCTGGAATAACCTAAGGTGCTCCCTTTCAATGGAATATTATGTACTTACCTGTTGGGGCTGGTGGGGGAATGGTAACACGGGTAGGATCTTGTATGTCTTAGCATAACTGTTTGAATTTTAAACTGTGAATCTGTTACCTAGTTGAAAAACAGTTAAATTTTTAAAAGTCCCTAAAAGTACTTTCAAAGTGAACATTATATTTTGGTGAATATTATGCTAGCCATTTCTCCATATATATAGAAGTTACCAAGAGAGGGAAGGAGAAAGCGAAGGAGGGAAGGAGGCCAAAATAAATAAGGATTTTCTTTACATTAGAAAAAATGTAGAACAATTTAGAAAAACATAAAGATTTGAAAATACAAATCAAAATATAGATTTTTTATTTTTTAAACAAAGGATTATGTTTAATCCAGTTAAATTTATTGAAAAAATGGAATTTTAATGAGTTGAAAAAAATTTTAACCTATACCTAAATTATCTTTTTTTTTTCTACTGTATATATTAATTTAAATGACTTCATGTTAACTTAAGGCAAAGAAGGATCATAAAACCTTCAAAATGTTTTAACACCACTTACTGTTCTTTGTCTTCCTGCTTTTCAAGATGAGTTCTCATATCCACACTTTCTTCAGCTTTGTCTCTCTCCACCTCTCAGTGTTTTTCCTATTTGTATTGCTAATTTCACAATATCAAGCCTGCAAGAACTGCATTAGACCTGCATCTAAATTGAGTAAGGGTCTAGGGTCCTTTTGAAGGCTTTCCTACTCCTGAATTTCTTACTTTGGTTAATCTTTAACTGGCTTGATTTCATTGTCAAGTGGGTCTTATCAGATATTCTTTATGATGTTGTTTCCCTCTGACCTGATCCTTGAGACTGTCCAAAGTTAGCTGTATACTAGAAAGACAGCAAGCAGGAGGCAGAAAATTTAAGAGACACAGTTTTGATCCCAAATAATTTTATGGACTCTGCTTCACTGAATTCTGCCATTGATTGTTGCTGTGGAATGTTGGAGCCAACCGGAACCTAGTTTTTCTTTTTAGCATCCAATTGTATTTTCTTCCTGGATGATTTCACGATTCTATCTTGAACTTTGAAATTCAAAAACTCATCCCACCTAATCATGGTGTTAATCTTTCTGTATGAAGTCTTCCTGGGACACAGTGTGTACCGTTTTCTTTTTTTTTTTAATTAAGAAATGTGTCATATAGCAATATGCTAGTCTCAGGTGTACAATATAATCTTTTTTCTTGTGATGAGAACTTTTAAGTTCTACTCTCTCAGCAACTTTCAAATACAATATAGTACTATTAACTATAGTCACCATGCTGTACATTACATCCCAGGACTTATTTACCTTATAGCTGGAAGTTTGTGCTTTTTGATCCCCTTCACCCACTTCACCCTTCTCACCCTCAACCACCTCTAGAAACTACCGATCTGTTCTCTGTATCTATGACTTAGGGTTTTGTTTTGTGTTGTTGTGGCTTGTTTGTTTCAGATTCCACATATGAGATCATATGGTATTTATCTTTCTCCATTTGGCTTATTTCACTTAGCATAATATCCTATAGAACAATCCATGTTGTCACAGTGGCAGAATTCCTTTTCTATGGCTGAATAATATCCCCTTGTATCCATATACCACATTTTCTTTATCCATTCATCCACTGGAGGACACTTAGATTGTTTCCATATCTTGGCTGTTGTAATTAATGCTGCAATAAACATGGGGGTGCATATATCTTTTTGAGTTAGTTTTCATTTCCTTTGTATAAATATCTAGGAGTAGAATTGCTAGGTCATATTTTAGCTCTATTTTTAATTTTATGAGGAACCTGTATACTGTTTCCCATAGTGGCTACACCAGTTTGCTTTACTACCAGCAATGCATGAGGGTTCCCTCTTCTTCACATCCTCGCCAACAGTTGGTATTTCTGGGTTTTTTTGATAATAGCCATTATAATAGGTATGAGGTCATATCTCATTGTGGGTTTGATTTGCATTTCGCTGATGGTTAGTGATGTTGAGCATCTCTTCATGTACCTGTCGGCCATCTGTATGTCTTCTTTGGAAAATGTTTATTCAGGTTCTCTGCCCATTCTTCAGTCTGACTGATATTTTGCTATTGAGTTGCATGAGTTTTTTATATATTTTGGATATTACCACCTTATCATATATATGATTTGCAAATATTTTCCCTTTTTAAGTAGGTTGCCTTTTCATTTTGTTGATGGTTTCCTTTGCTGTGCAGAAGCTTTTAGTTTGGTACAGTCTCGCTTGTTTATTTTTGCTTTTGTTGCCTTTGCTTTTTGTGTCAAATTAAAAAAAAAAATCATCACTAAGACAGATCAGACATCAAGGAACTTACCCCTGTAGTTTTCTGTTGGAGTCTTACGGTTTTGGGTCTTTTGTTCAAGTTTCTAACCCATTTTGAGTTAATTTTTGTGTATGGCATACAACAGCAGTTTCACTCTTTTGCATGTGGCTGTCCGGTTCTCCCAACACCATTTATTGAAGGGATGGTTCTTTCCCTATTGCATATTCTTGGTTCCTTTGTCATATATTAATTGACCATATATGTGTGGGCTTATTTCTGGGCTGTCTGCACTTTCAACTTTTATATTTAGATTTTACTTTTTCATGATGTTTTTCATTTACTGTGTCTTTGAATTTCTCTTCCATATATTTGGTTTCTTTTAGGGATGCTCGTTCGAACTTCTACATCCATTAGATTCCTTCAGATTCTTAAAGGCATCGCCCTTTTGTTTCCCAGCATTGGCTGTTGCTTCGGAGAAGTCTGATGCCACTTGGTTCCTGATAACCTGGTTTCAGAGGTTTCTTGTTTTCCTTCCTGAGATATTTTAGGATCTATTATTCACAATAAGGTGCCATGATGTGGGCAGGTTTTATTTTGTTTGTTTGCTTTTTAATGTCACTGTTTTAGTCACTTGAGAGGCCCATTCATATGGAAACTAATAGTTTTCTGTCTGGGGACATTTCCCTAAATTATGTCTTTGTTGATTTCCTCCCTTCCTCCTTTTCATTCTCTCTTTAATTCTCAGTTTCTCTCTGTCTCTCTCTTCCCCATCCTCCCTCATCTTATTCTTCTTTGTTTGTGGAGGGCGGGGGGAAGGCAGGGGTGACAATTACCTTCTTTTTGTGTTGAATTTACAAATTCTCTAATTTTCTTTTATTTACTTTGCTATTAAAAAAAATCTCATTGTCTTTTTTTTTTTTTTAGATTAGTTAACAGTTCTTTTTTGTTTGTTTGTTTGTTTTTGCGGTACACGGGACTCTCACTGCTGTGGCCTCTCCCGTTGTGGAGCACAGGCTCCGGATGCACAGGCTCAGCGGCCATGGCTCACGGGCTCAGCCGCTCTGTGGCACGTGGGATCTTCTCGGACCGGGGCACCAGCCCGTGTCCTCTGTATCGGCAGGCAGACTCTCAACCACTGCGCCACCAGGGAAGCCCAAGTTAACAGTTTTATATCAGTGTTAGTTTCCTGGTTACAATCAATTTACTATATTATACTATGTAAGACGTTAACATTAGGGGAAAGTGAGTGAAAGTTACACGGGGATTCTACTATTTTGCAATCTTTGTATTACTAAAATTATTTTTTAAATAAAAAGTTCAAAAAAACTAGTTCATGCAGTTTTCACTGCGTTGTTCTTTCATAGGTGAGCAATCCAGAGCCCTGCTGAACTGAAGAATTCAGAAGAATTTTCTAACACCTAATAGCTAATGTTTAAAATCAGTAGTTTTGTTTTCCTCAGTTGGTGTAATCTAACTCTGGGTTTTTTTCTTAATCATCTGAAAGAAGCAGATCTGTTGTTCATTTGACAAAAGAAACTGCCCTTAGCCCTTATCTTTTTTTTTTTTTTAAATCTCATTGTCTTTTTGGTCTCTTCTCTGAGAGTCTTCATTTTCTATCTTACATTGATTATTCCCTCTAAAATATCATTTTATTAACAAGAATTTTATTAATTAATTTATTCTCAGGATCTCCATTTTTAATCACCTCATGTTGATACTTTATGATGGGAAAAGTTATCCGAGCATATTAATGACCTTTTTGTCCTATTCCTAATATCGTCTGTTTTTATCTATGTTTCCTTTGCCCAACTCTAGACTTTTGTCCTTTGTTGGTGACCTAATAAGTTCTTTTCACTGATTGGTGAACTTCTATGCCTTTAAGACACATCCTAAATATCACTAAATCTGTAAGTATCTTCTTATTACTTCAGCTAGAGTTTATCACCCCCTCATCTTACTCTCACTGCACAGTTTTTATGTGTCATATCCCATCATAACTTTTATACAAGTGTCTCTTTCAGGAAACCTATCTCCTCGAAAAGAAGAACTGTGTCTGAATCTATTTATGTAACTTTTCTGTAGAAACTTGCAGTAGCGAGAACATTGGAGTGGTCGCTAAGTATTTTAAATGCTGTCAGTCATCTTTTACTTTTCTTATGTACAGATGTACTTTGTTTTATTGTGCTTTGCTTTATTACACTTTGCAAATACCGCATTGCTTACAAATGGAAAGTTTGTGGCAACACTGGGTTGTCGGATGATAGCATTTTTTATCAATAACGTATTTTTAAATTAAGAAATGTACATGTTTTCAGACATAACGCTGTTGCACCCTTAATAGACTACAGTATAGTGTAAACAAATTTTATATGCACTGGGAAACCAAAAACATGCATGTGACTCCCTTTATTGGCATATTTGCTTTATGGCAGTGGTTTGGAACTGAAGCCACAATATCTCAGAGGTCTGCCTGTATAAATTTATATCAACCTCAAGTAAAATATTGACTTGATGGTGAAATAGATAATCCTCAACTTCATTACCATGTTTTCTCATCCAAGTCACCCATCTCGAAGAACAAAAGTTGTGCTATTCTCCCCCATGGATGATGTCCAGCCACCCCCTCCATGGTGTCCTTTCACCCCTGTGTGTTGCTTTCACCAGGGCTCACCTTGACAGAGCTCATGCCCCAGTGAGCTTGTCTCTTGTATTTCAAGCGCCTGACACATGGTAGTCTCTGGGGACGTTTTAATGCAAGTGTTATTAACTGGAAGGAAGCAAATTTGTGGCAGGGGGGTCTCTGTGGTCTGCCACAAACCCAGGCAGAGAGCAGAGCTAGCTGCTCATGCGGCACTCAGCCTGCAGCCTGGGGAGGCCTTCCCGCCATTGGACAGGAAGGGGAGGGGTCAGTGAGGGGAATTCAGAGACGAACTCGGAGGAAGGACTGCAGGAATCTAAATATACTCAGCATGGCCCTTTCGGGGGCTTCTCGGTTGGACATTGTTGTATTGGAGGGAAACATCCGGTTCTAGGCCCTCTCTCCCTGGTTTTCTTACTTCGCCTAAAATTAATTTCACACTGTACCTACCAAGTTTTAAGATAAGAGATGGGGATTCCTTTGAAACAGCTAATGAAAAAAATGCCCCAGAAGTCATAACTGGAGGTTTTTGGATTTTTTTTTTCCATCAGACATGTGCAAAAATAAACATGTGATTAACTTTCACTTTCACTGGGGTGCATGTTTAGCAATTTCACTTTAACAAAACTGCTATTATCCTTGCAGTGCAATATATAGTACAGATAATGCAATGTGTCATACATTTTACAGGGTCTCGGTGAAGTGATTTTACTACTGAATAGGCATTTAAAACATTGGTGAATTTTTTTCATGAGAATCTGCATTTTTAATAAATGAAGCATTTATACACATGAATGTGTATAAATTATACAGATGCAAATAACCTCCCAAATAACTAAGTTTTACCAATGGAAAGTATATATTTTTTGTAGCATTAAACAAGCTTTCACATTTTTTTTCCATTGTGTGTAGCTCTTCATCACTGGGCCTATTACAGAGAGCTAAGTAAATATTCCATTCCAGTTTCAGTAAAATAGTCATATTTCAATTATCAAAATAGTCTATTTCAATAGTAATTCTTAACAGATCACTGACTCAAAAAGTAATACTAATTCATTAATTTAGAAATAAAAGTGGTATTTAATCCTTTAAAAATCATACCATCATTAAAGAAAATGTAAAGATCACCAAAGACATACGGCTATGGGTTCATAATAAATGGAATATGGAAATTCTTTGTTTATATATTCCCTTGATAAAAACTTTCTTCAAAAACTATAAAAAAAATCTTAATGAAGATTTAAAATTCTTAGACTTAAACAGTTCTGACCCCAATAACTTATAATCTAAAGTCTCAGAGGAAATAAGTCCCTAAATGCTCCCTGGAAAATAAATCTTCTTTGAGCATCTCAGTCAAATCAGCCCTTCTAGCCCTTGCTTTGTGAGAACTAGAAAATGTTTTGATAAAGCTTATTTAAAATAGATAACCAGCAAGGGAATTCTGCTCAATACTCTGTAACAACCTAACTGGGAAACAGTTTGAAAAACAAGAGATACATGAATATGTATAACTGAATCACTTTGCTGTACACCTGAAACTAACACAACATTGTTAACTATGCTCCAATATAAAATGAAAATTTAAAAAAAAATCAATATACAAAATTTTGCCAGATCAACATGTAAAAATAAAGACATCATGTAACGTGCCAAAAAAAAAACAACAACAACTTATAAACATATACAATATAAATGAATTCAGTGGGCTTTCTGTGCTAGGGTGAGAAAACCAGGCCAATAAGTTATACAATTACTTTATACTTTTTTTAATCGCTCTAAGAGGAATGTTTATTTATTAGTGAAACAAAATATCAATATTCAGTGTTTAAATTTGGACTTCCTAAGACATTCTCTCTTTAAAAAAATGCATTAACTTATTTTTAAACTGCAAATTCTTATTTTTTTGACGAAGACCAAATTATTAACTTTAAAATTATTTTTTAAAATTAATTCTATGGAAATAACTCTCTGAGTAAAAGGAAAAAAAAAAAGTCTGTGAAGAATCCATTTTCAATTCAGGACACTTTTTCATCCAAAATGTATATTCCCTTTCGGAATGAGTGCTGAATAAAAACAAATTTGAGAAATTGTATGTTTTATTTTACTGATGCAGACTCATATTTTATTATTAGGTAATGCCAAACAGTAAATTTCATGGGAATGATTTGTATTTTCTCTGGGATAATTTTTGTCACACTGAAGTGTTTTTACATGCATGTACTTGAATTATTTTCCTCATCTCATCTTACACCGTAGAATGACCACCAGGTTGTGCTAAAACCTTTGCAATGGTTTTATTCTGCTCGAGGCTGGGGTGGAGAGGGGTGGATGGCTTCTAAATGCTAAAATTTATATGCCTGTTATGTCAGTAAACTCGATGGTGCATTCAGACACGCCTGCTTTACAGGTTTCTGTGTGTGCTGATACCTTACATCATTGAGTTCACCCACATTTACTTAAGAATGGCACTACTAGGTAAATCAATCATATTCTTTCTGTGGAGAATGATTTTTTTTCTAGACTGTCTTCCATACAATCTCCCCAAAGTGGTCCAGCCTGACATCTCCACTCACCCATTACAGAAATCCACTCCTATCTCACTGCTCTGACAGCAGGAACCCCTGGGAATGGAGTTCTCTTTGGGGGTCAGAGCTTCCAGTGGTAGATCCCAAGCCTTTAATCCTTCCAAGTATATCCTTTCATCTATCCCACATTAACACCAGCTCCTTCTAGGCAAAAAGCAGAAAAGGAGCTCCAGGTTGGTCATATTTTTCTTTTTCCCAAATCAGAACAGTGTTGCAAAAGGCTTAGCATCTCACAGATACAGAAACATGTGCACGGAAGCCCTTCTGTGCAATGCATTTTGGCTACTTGGAAGACTCAGTCAAGGGTCTTTTCTGCCTACTTTGGCTATGACTTTGTTAGACCTTTATCAGGTGGTAGGTTAAGTTCATGTAAGTTAGGTACTTCAACTTGAACATCCTCTTTGGACACCTTTTGAAACAAAAGAATTTGTCATTGAGGAGAACAAAATAACATGGTAAACGAGCAACATGTCCAATAAAGATAATTTAGAAAGTATAGTTTTTAGAAAATACGTATGCATAAATCTGTGTGTGTTTTAATCCTAAAAAATTTGAAACTGTATGGTAGCTCTTAGTAACACTATTTCTTTCCCAGGAATTGTTTCTGTCTCATGCTAGCTAGTTGTGGTCTTGATTTTGTACTTTCCTTCCCTTGGGCCCAAGCTTATCTCCGCTGGGCTGATCATCTTAGGAGATTATGCCTCTAAAAATGCCCAAGAGCTGGAGTTTGCAAACTCTAATACCTTCAGAGTTTAGGAAAATAACAAGAAGGAATGAAAACGGTTGATAAAATATTAAGGGTGGCAGTTTCAAAAACATGGAAAATGCATACCCCTAAAAGCACTCAAATTTAATTATTTTTAAAACATGGCTCTGGCCTGAGAAAACACCCCAGCAGCCTGAGCTTTACACCATCTCTGTGCTACGGTTACCGGTCCTGCTTCTGTCCCAGGAAACTGTTGCTGCTGGTCTGCTAGGTTGCTCTTTGCTTCATCTGCCTCTGTTTCTTTACATTTATACACTGTAACTTCCACCACTGAGTAGGATGAGGGGGGGGGGGAGGGGGAGGGGGAGGGGGGAGGGGAAGAGGAAGGTCTTTGTACTCTACTCAGGGGAGAGGAAGGTCTTTATACTACTCAGGGAAACAATGACTTCTTTCCCTCTGTTATACTTTTCACTTGAAACATCACCTTACTCTGTGCTGGTCTCAGTCTCTATACAGTAGTTTCCAGGGCTTTTTACTTAATTTTGACATTTGTTTAGATCCATTGCTTTCACTGTGTGGTCGTCTGCCTCTGAAGGTAATTATCTCAGGAGATCTCAAACCATCCCCTAAGGCAGAGCTTCCCAACCAGGTGAGGTGGACACCTTGGCATGCCTTGACATTGACCCCCACCGTCCTCACAGGGTCCTGAGGCCACAGAACTTCGAGACTGGTCACCCGCAGGGATAGGAAGCCTGTGCAGACTACAGCTTCTTCGGTTTGCTATTCATCACAGTTGCCTTTTAATACTTCGATTCACTCTGAGCTCATGAGATGAACACGCTGGGAAGCTCGACCTGACCAGAGACGGGGCTCCTTGGCCACGTGGTCACTTGTCACGTGGATCAAGTGTCGGTGGTCTGCAGAGCAGGATCCATCCATCTGTCCTAATGACCTGTATTGACTTCAGACTCACTGTTGCCTATCTGTGGCCTCTGATTTATAGATCCCAACGATGCAGATCCTCTGTTTTGGAGCCTCTGGCTTCTCCACTCTGTGCGCTGAGGACTGTTATTTCACCCAGGACTGGTGGAGAGGAAGTCGCCACGAGGAAAAACGTGCCCGAGAGAGGGAGACGGTTGTCTTGAACTGTCTCTTTTCTTCTTTATTTTTTTCTTTCACAAGCATTCTCCCTTTTTCCGCAGCTTTGTGCCAAGAGGCAAAATGACCTTGCTTTTTATACAGATGCATTTTCTCTTCTTTAAACTGCTGCTGTCCCAGGAGAAGGGGATCCGTTTTATCAGCTGTAAGTACTGTAAGTTTCCTTGATACATTGTTCCTGACTGGCACTTGGGACCTACTGGTTTCACAGCTTGGATTTTGGACCTTTCATTGCTTCTGTGTTTGTAACTTTTCTGCCACTTAATTTAGGGTTTTATTTGCCCTCCTGAATCTTTCCTGCTTTCCACTCAGATAACCGTCCACTGCTTTTGTCTTGACTACATACACTAACATCTCACTCTTTAGATATCCAACTGTCTACTTCCTTTGTGTTTGCTTCTTTCTTTAAATTTTAACTGTTGCCTTGTCTTCTTGGGGCGTCTCCTTTTGGTCTATCGGACCCTTCCTTACAGAATGATCTCTTACTACTTTCTGGTTTTCCAGAAAATCTCAACATCTGCCTTGAACTCGATCCAGGTTCTTCCAAAAATTATTCCAGGAGCATTTCAATAAACGTGTAGAGGGGAGGTCTGCTCTCTCTCTCTGGTGTGCATTGTATTCTGCGAAAAGAAATTTTGCATAAAGATAAGGTGTCAAACCCTGCTCTCCTCTACTTCCCGGCCAACTCTCCCCTATCTCAGCTGTGAGGAACCAGGGCTGGCCTGACTCCTGCCCATCCTCTTATCTTTAAGGGGGCACTTTGCAGGGCGAGAAGTGTCAGCCTGCTTAGTGCGAGTCATTTATATTAATGCACCTTGTCGTGGGGCATCCGTCAACTGGCATGAAATTCATTGTCATGTAAAACATAAGAGGATTCTACCTTATTATATGTATATATTTTAAAAGAGGGTAAAACGATTCAGTTTCCTTCTGAAAGTATTGTAGAGACACAATAGACTTTTTTTTTTTTAAGATGGAGGCTAAGCATCTTACATGTTTCATTATAGTTTTTAACTGTATTGACTTTTTCCTCTTACATGCTCAAGTCTTCCTTTCTATCCATACTACTGCTGGGCATAGCCACTGATCATAGAGAAATTGTTGACTTTACTTCTCACCTTTGGGTAAAAATATAAATAAAGAGTTGCTTAACTCTTCAGAGAGATTTTTCTTTTATCCTCAGTAATGTATTGACTCGCTTCTCTGCCCAAAAGAAACCCACAAAGAGAATCAGAAGTGGGAAGAAAAAAAGCCCACCGTTTTCCTCTGCTTTTAGATCCCAAACTAATTAATTAGATGAAATCAAGTTCTACCTATTAATCTAACAAACGAAATATACTGCGTACAGAATGGGTTTAGACATCTTCCCTCCACCAAGTTTATTTAAGGTTCTTGGCAGGAGCTTCCACTGGAATAGGCAGCTTCTTGGATGCTTTCTACTTGCAACTAGACACCTAATGGTTTTTCTCTTGGCTGAGAAATTCCATAAACAGAAGTGAGCGAGAGACCATGTGGCTCCAGCAGTCCCTGGAAAGGAGGGGCAGGCAGGGCGGTGGGATGGAGGCTGCTCTTGGCTGCTGTTTTAAGATGCATCCAACAACGAAAACATCCTCTCTGAGAAGCATGAGGCCATGTCCTTAAGAGCCGGGGTATCCTCTTGACCTCTGAGAGCTGGGTGAACCTTCCAGTCCATCCTGGGTGAGCAGGTTGCTTTCAAACAGCCCTTTTGGTGCCAAGGCAGATGCAGGGGTAGAAAATCCTTTAGAGCTGAAAGTCTGAGCCTAGTTGTACCAGCACAGTGTACGATTTGGGGAGAGTTACTATGCCATTCTTAGCTTCAATTTTTTCATCTCTAAAATTGGGATAATATTTAAAAATTACCATTTATTCAAGGCAATAACCCAGGCACTATGCTAGCATGTTAGGTTTTCTCATTTAATCCTAAATGGAAAAGCAACCCAGAAGTAGAGTTTGAAGGTGGGTCCATTTTCTGACCTCTTCAAGCCCCAGTTTTCTCATCTGTAACCCGGAAATCACGAGAGTTCTTACCTCCCAAGGGTTGTTGGGAAGATTACCCAAATAATATACAAAAAATAGTTACAAGAGTGACTGACACGTAATCGGAACTCAGTCGATGATGGCTATTAACAGTCCTCAACAGGTACCTATTATCCCCTTTAAGGATGTGGAAATTGGTACCAATAAACTAGCAGACCTGGTATTCACGCTTAGGTCCGTTGGCCTTTAAAACTTAGCTCAAACCACCAGGCTAATAAAAATTGCTGTTGCCAGAATCCTCTCCTTGCCTTTGCCTCACTCCCACCCACCCTGCCGTCGCTGGGCCCACTGATGTCTATGAATCATCCCAACACTCAGCGTTATTATTGTAGTTCCCAGACCAATCCTGACTTAAGGGAGGAAGTTCCAAACCAGACTCAGCCTCTCCATCCTTTGAGGCTGGAGACTGAGTCACTCTTCCTGTTACTGGGAATTCAGGACAAAGATTTCCAGCACTAACCACAGGGTCCTGTCTGTTCACTAAGGAAACCCCCGCAGTGGTCTCACAAAGGAGAGGAAAGCCTTGCGATGATGCTGACCACGGTCTCTGAATCCCAACCCCTCCCTCACTAGCTTCTCCACCTTCCGCATCCAGTCCTTCCCCCTCTGCAGCTCCCCAAACCAGGCTCAGCTTGCTGTTGGCGATAACAATGACACCGTGATGGGCACTTTATACACTGCCCCTCTAGTTGGCATCATATTCCTCAAGGCAGCTGTTTGTCTCTCAAATTTAAATTGAGGAAACACACTTCAAACGATTACATGATGTACCCAAGGTCACACAATCATTAACATTTATAAAAATCACAATCTTTTGCATTTATTCTTTACTGATTTATCGGCATCACCTAGAACAAGGTTTCTTCACCTCAATACTAGTCTAGGTATATTCTCGTGGGAAGTGGAAAGGGAGAAAGGGTTTGCCATGGCCCTTATTTTTAATTAATTTTTGTTGGAGTGTAGTTGCTTTACTGCCATTGCCTTTCAATGGCATAACATAGAAGTAGCACACATTGTCTGCCTACATTTTATTACCTCCCCTCTCATCCCATTGGCCGGAACTTAGCTATCTATGGTGGCAAGGAAGCCTGGGATGTTTGGCCTTTCTTTTGTATCCGTATAAAAATCAGGGATTGTGTTGGTTCATTTTATGTGTCAACTTGACTAGGCTAAGGGATACCAGATAGCCAATAAAACATTATTTCTGGGGATGCCTGTGAGGGTGTTTCTGGAAGAGATTAGCATTTGATTCAGTAGACTGAGTAAAGAGATCTTCCCTCACCAGTGTGGTTGGCTCTGCCCAGTATACGGAGGGCCCAGATGGAACAAAAAGGAAGGGAAGGGTGAATTCTTTCCCTCTCTCTTCTTGAGCTGGGAGGTCCATCTTTTCCTGCCCAACTCCTGGTTCTCAGGCCTTCAGACTTGGACTGAATTACACCAGCAGCTCTCCTGGGTCTCCAGCCCGCAGACAGCAGACCATGGGGCGTCTTGGTCTCCATAACCTTGTGAAGCAATTCCTATAATAAATCTCTTCTTGTATGTTTTTTTTTCTGTATCCGATGGGTTCTGTTTCTCTGGAGGACCCTGACTAATTAATACAGGAATTCTACTATTGTAGAAAAAAGAAAATAGACTTTGGGAACCACTAGCAATTTCCACCACATCACTTTACAGTATTGTCATGAGTCTCCAGGGCTTTGTAAATGTGAGAGTGCTTTGTGAGCCCTAAGGAGAAAACCCCCCCAAACCAACAACAACACTGAACTAACCCTAGCTGCAGACTTCTTCTAAAGAAACTCTTACACCACAAATCCTGAGATTTTTTACCAACTCATAAAAGTAAGAAAGATGGAGCAACAACCACATAAAGTTTCCCCAAGATTAGGGTTAAGGTTAGGGATAGAGTTAAGGTTAGGATAGCTTCGTTTCAGCTGGGAGTTGCAGCTGAGGCCTGGGTGAAGGGCTCAACGATGACACGGATTCTGAATGTACAGGGGTTTACCATTAGCTGGGCTACAAGTCATTTGATTTTCACGTATGTCATTTTTTCTAGAGCCGGGCTCAAAGAACCCCTCCCGTCCTCACGTGGCCGACCACACAAAGAAGGCTGCTGATGGGCACAGTTTACGGCAAAGAGACTTGGACTTGGGAATTGAGTCTGTCTCGAGTTGCACGGCTCTGCTTTGACGATGACAAGCTACAGGTCTCCCCTTGATTTTTCTTATCTGCAAAATGAAGGGAAAGGACTCCAGGATCTCCAAATTCTATCATGCAACATCATCCTCTAAATCTGGGTTTCCGCGGCCACTACGTAAGACGGATGGAGGACAGGGGCCGTGCCAGGGGCTCCCTTTGGTGGTCTGAATAATCCAGTGTGGCCCCCACCACAATCATTGCCTGGCTGGCTCTCTCGGTTCAGTCGAGGTCCAGGCATAACAGGCCCGCCCTGCTGCCTCTGACCGAGGTATATTTAGGGAGACGCATGTGGCTGTTTACACAGGCCTGGGAGCTGGGGCCTGGCTCACCCTGGCCCGAGCCTCTCACTTTCTCTGAGAACTGGAATTCCCCAAATTTTCCCCCAAATTAAAAGAACTAACAAACTGTATTACAAAAACAAACAGAGTTTGTTTTTCTTTTAACAAATAAAAACTAATTTATGCTCAAGCTTTGTTGCCTCGAATCAACCCGACCGCACGATTTCACTGCCAACACTTTTCTGTATTAACTTCTCAAGTTCGTCAAGCTTAGCCCTTGCTGGAAAAAGTATAGGGTTTGCAAGCCACTAATTGGCCTAAAATGCTCCTCTATTTTATATAAACACACAGCATAGTATCAAAAATAGAGTTGCATTCATTAGCTTAAAAATCCAGCTTCCCATGTGAAACCTTTTTTTATACCCCTTAAGATTTAGGTCTGCGTCTGGAGTTAAAGGAAAACTTGTTTTTTAAACATGTACTCTGTAATTTCACATAAAAAAAAAAAAAGATGGCTTTGATTTCTATCTTTGCCTATTAACGTATTTTATAAGCAGTGAGGCCGAAAACGAAAATCTTTCCCTCAGCTATTCAGTGCCAATATTATTAGGAAAGTAAATCTGAAACTATGCAAAACCAAAGCAATAACAGGACAACAACAACGACAGGAAGAAAAGAGAAATAAGCAGGTTCTTGTGGGTTCTGCCACAGGTGGGTGATTAAATCTCCGTCACATTTTGCAAACTATTGTTTGCCATCCTCCGTGATTCCCAGTGGTCCAGCCCACTCCACCCCTCACTATTTCTGCAGATGACTCTTCCTCTGTTTCACTGAGAGAAAGATAATTCCATGTGTCTCCTTGGCCAGCTTCTCCCGAACTCGGGGTCCATCTGTGTCTTCCTCCTTCAGGTCTCCTTCCTCCGCTGGGTCTCCTTCTCCCCCATCCTTTGTTACACGAGGCCCCACCTGTGTTCTTGGTTCCACAGCCTCACACCCCCTCCTCAACTTTACCAGCCTCTGCTTCAAATTCGTTTCGTCTACTGATCATCTGACCTACAAACACGTTTCCCCCGTTCTCAAAACGATGATCTATATTGCCATTCCCCCGGCTCGTCCCATCCTAGCTGCCTCTGTATCAACTTCAGATTATCAAGAGTCATGTACATCAGATGCTACATTGCCTCATTCCATACTCACTTTTCAAATCTTTTGAAATCTTCACCTTTGAAATCTAATGTTTATGCCCAAAGAGACGCCTGACACTAGTCTTTCCATATTTAATGATAAACTCTGGATTATCAAATTTACTGGTTCTTTTTAGTCCTCCTGTGAATTGACTTCTGTAATAGGTGACACTAGACACACTGATCCTCCCAGTTGCCCGTTAACCCAGGACTAGAGACATGGGCAGCCCACTGCCCTTTCCTCGATGCCCTGCCCTGGCATCGAGCCTTGGATCTAGAAGGACACTAGTTTCCCCAAGGACAAAAGGCCCTGCAGGCCTGTTCCTAATTGTAGGATGATGACTCCAATTTTGACTACATTCAATGAGGCAGTAAATTTCTCCTTAGCTTCCTCTACAATACAGTTTTACTCTTAGCATCATACATATATTTCAATGAACAGAAGTTCTTACATGTGGAAACTTAGCTCCCCGACAACCAGGGATCAAACCCATGCCCCCTGCAGTGGAAGTGTGGCGTCTTAACCACTGGACCAGCAGGGAAGTCCCAGAAGTTCTTACTTTTAATATAAAGAAATGTATGCATTTTTTTCTTTTGTGGATGGTGCTATTTGTATCTTGTTTATATAGGTAGATTCCAGACCAAAAAGTATGGCATCAGCTCCTCCTTTGAGGGACCAGACACACATTTTCATTCACTTCTTGGAAACTCCCATCTAGTCCTGGTAAACGGAATTGATAACTGCCCAGTGTCCTGGGATCAAGGCTTCAGTGTGGTCTTTCATCCCTTCCAGGGCCCATGATCATAAAAACTGATTGATTCCATTTTTTCAAAGGGTCTGGAAGGTGTCCATTATTTTGATACCTGCAGCCAAGGCCCTAGTATAAGCCCTTCCTACCTTTTGATTAGACTGTTTTAATACAAGCTCAGGGTCTCCCGGACTGGACTCCGAATGCTCTCATCTTTGGTTTATCCAACACATTGCTGTCAAATAACTTTCTTATAGTGCATATCTGATCATAACATTATCTCTCTGTGATTTTCCCATGGTTCACAAGGAAAGGTCACTCTCCCTTGCTGACCTGAGACCCACCCCCTCCACGATCTGCACCTTACCCTATGCACGAGTTCACCTGCTCTACTCACTGCATGCTCATTATCATCTACTCTTTATGTTCCTGGAACTGATTTTAGTGTGTTGCGCCTACTTGGAAGGACTTGACCCCAGAGACAGCACTGTAAAAGGTCGCTGTCCCATTAAGTCTCAACTCAAATGCTATCTACTCTAAGAATCATTTCTGGATCCCTGTTTACATCCTCCTTTTGGAGTTATTGCTCTTGGAAGTAATTTCTCCCTCAACTTAAATTCCACTCATGCTTTTTGTCTCCCATCCTCAGTTCTTTGAGAGGCAAGTTTCTTTGGGAGGCAAATGAGTTCTTCTTTATTTCAAGAATAAATTAATGGAAAGAGAAGATGGGAATAAAGAGGAAAGAGGCAGGGGAAAGAGGGAGAGGGAGAAATAAGGAGAAAGAACTTTGGGGAGGAAAGAGAAGGGAAAAGAAGATGTGGTGGGAGGGGGAGAAAAGGGAGACAGATGGGAGGCCTGAGTTGAGGAGAAAGGGGAGAAGGACCACAGCAAGGGAKGTGAGTGCTCAGCAGAGACACCAAGACAACCTCTACCACCAGATATAAAAATACTCAGTTTAACAGAGTGTGGCCACACCAGGAATAGACTAATAGAACAGACCTGTGAACACATAGGGAATGTAATTCAAGGTGGACCCGGCAATCAGAACAGGGGACAAACTACAGAGGCATCTGATTAGTGATACGAAAAAGAATGAAACTGCATTCCCATCCCATATCCCCCCACACACACTAATTCCATTTAGTTTAGAGATTTAAAACCAAAAGGAAAAAAAAATTAAATGGTTAAATAAACAAATATGAGAATAATTTGCATACGTAGGAAAGAGAAGGATTTTTTTAGCAAGATACAAACAGCACCATCCTTATAGGATGGTGTAGGAAATGTAGGAAAAAATTCATACATTTCATTACTTTCAAAGTAAGATCTGTTCATTGAAATGTACCATGTTAAGAGTGAAAAGACAAGTCACAAGCTTGAAGTGTATACATGTAACATATATGAACAACGTAGAATTAATATGCAAATACACACTCATACAAACATGCGTATTTATACATTCTATAAAAAATAATTAAAAAGTTGGGCAGGTTTTATTCAGTAGTGAACAGAAAATAGATGGCTTCTAAACATGGGAGAAGATATTTAGGCTTTTTGTTAATAAGGAAAACATAAAGGGTATGAATGAAATGCTCATGGTAGACAGGGAGACCTCTGATTGGGGTGCACCTTGCTACACCCACTTTGACAAACACTTGGCTTTAAATATGTTACACGGACATAAAGCCTTGAATTAGAGAACATTCTACTAAGAGCAGAGTCAATTTCCTGATGCCCTGACTCCTCTCTCACAACTTTCTTCCAAAAATTGATGGTTCAGGATTGGCTCTGTAGTTATATAAATATAAAGCAAGTCCCCACCCATCGTCCTTGGCCATTACAGTGAAGTCACCATAAATCTGAATGCTGATGCTGCAGATTAAGATGCCAACTATTCTGTCCAGTGATGTAAGTGGGTGTCTTCAGCCAGAACCATGCCCTTGAAGAGGGTGAGAAATGTTTTGCCTAAATGTGTATCTAGAGCTGGTAATTTTCCAAAAACAAAAGGAATCGGTTCCAGAAATTCTGAGAGCTTTCTCAGCCTCTCCAAACTAAAAGCTGCCAGCAACCTCCTAATGGCAGTTCCAGCAAAGAAAAAAGAGATTCTGTCTTTCCTGGGTACCAGCATCATACCTGCTTCACAGATAGTCTGTATTCTGAATACATACCCTAAACCAGATGTTTTCCTTTATATCAAATAAATTGAAAAGAATGGTTGAAGCTTTAAAAAAAAATTGATGGTTCATTCAAATATTCAAAGAGAAAACTACACGGAATGTACACATAAACATTACCCCCAAAAGAGAAAAAGGGAATGGCAAAAGAAAGTGGTTGTTGATGAACACAGATGTGAAAAGTATCTCCACTAAGAAATGGGTGGATTCTGTGTTCCAAGATATTCCCCAATAACCCAAAAGGATATATGAAAAGTTTATTAGAACTACTGTTTAAAGTAAGTTAAAGTAGGGCTTAAAGAAGAAAATGCCGTTTCAGGTGTTTAATTGGCAGATGTCAGAAAGTAAGTAAAGGAGGGAAATAAAGCCATGAGAAAGCAAGATAGAAAAGAAGACAATCTAATTAGGAACAGAGAGGAAAATTGTAAGAAAGAAAAACAAAAGTTAAAAAATCTATACTTTAAAATAATTTAAGTAATAGGAAAAAATAATAGTTATAGAAAGTAGACAATGGGATCCAATTGACACAAGAACATGGTTAATAAAGAGGGTAATGGAGGAGAATGAATATTCAAGCATATTTTTCTGAAATACCAGGAGATAAATTTCTGGATTTCTAGGGTCTGCGGTAAACAGTTGGTGATGATGGGGCACTACCCACCCTCTGCACCATGCACATGCCACTGCTCACACCAAGAGGTGGAGGGTGTGTGCCCTTCACTGACCTTGTGACTGGCTTCTACCAATACCTTGTGGTGGAGGTGAGGTTCAGGCACTTCTAAGCCCAGCTCTTAAGAGTCCTAATGGCTTTCACTTCAGGTAAAATAATTCCACTTCAGGGAAGATTTCCTTTCCTGACCTCTCCAGGAAGAGTAAGGATTTTCCTAATGCTTGACATCTACAGGGAACTGTGAATATTTTTACCCTAATTTTCGTCACATTGCAGCAATCCCCCGCCCAGATCTGAATGATCATGTTAAGATTTCTGTCCAACGAATAAATGGGTTGAATGATACATGAATGAACATCACAGAGATAGTAGTGACCACCATTGGAGAGAATAACGCCACTAAAGATAAAGAAAAAAAAAAAGGATGAGAATGAATAATCTATATTTAGAGGGTCAAAAGTAACCTGAAGAGTAAGATACTGTGGAGGTCCTTCCCACTCAGTTAACCAGATCTTGGATAAGCCTGCATGTGCATGAAAAGATTATTGGGCTCAGAAGTGAGTAAGAGAGGACAATTGAAAAATGAACTAAATCTAAATAAAAATGGAAGGAAGCTGAATGAAGGAAATTGGAATTGTTTTGATGGCATGTGATAATGCCCAAATGTGGCCTTTGTTTAGGAAGTCTAAGACAAGGTCCAAGGTCCCGCTGACAAGCTGAGAAGGTAAATACAGAAATCAGGGTGAAGCCAAGAGCCTCAGATAGGGCAAAGGAAACCCAAACTATCTACAGGAGAGAGGAAACTCATTGTTTACTCTCAAGATCTGCAGATGGAGCTTACTCAAATACAAGTTTACATATTAAAAAGAAAAAGATAACAAAACATTAAAACTTCAGTAACTTGCTAAACCCTGTGTTTTGCTTCCACTTTGGACCTATACATTTCAATTATTCCCACTTACCTCTCAACATTTAAATAATCAACTGTTATCCTCTAGGGAAAATTATACATATAGGTACATATAAGTTATATCTATATATCTGTATCTATCTATACATCTGTATCTCTACGTATGTATTTAATTTCCAGGTTATATGTCTGTCTTTTCAGGAAATAACCAAACTTAATCATTATTTCTTGGTTCAGACATCACCATGCTATTGGCCACTCCCCAGCCTGAATCATCATACCGCTTCTTTTGGTAATACCAAATTACTCATTCATTTATTCAATAAATAATTATTAAGTGCCTACTATATGCCAGACCCAGTGAAACAGGTGGGGATGCAAAATAAACTCTACGAGTATGAACTCTGTTGTACTACTAGGGTACAGGCTAAGCTTCTATAACAAAGAGACCCTGAAGTATAGAAAAACAAATAACAAAATGTTTATTTCTTTCCTGTACCAGTCTATCGACCGGTCAGGCTATCCTTAACACTTACAGACCCAACATGTCTGTTCCAGTGTTTGCCATATTCCAGCCAATGTAAAGGAGAACTCATGGGGAAAGAGCAGGAGAGTTCATGGACAATCGTATATGAGGAAAAGGCCTGAAAAGATCATACATCTATCTGCTCAAATGCTTTAGATGAGAGGGGAGACACATACCTCAACTGGCTGTAAGAGGAATGGGAAATATAGTCTTTAACCTGGCAGCTCTGGGTCAGCTACAAGTCTGCCATGCATAAGTGGAGAGGAATGGATACTGGGCGACCAGAAGTCATCTGCTACATCTCTTGTCGGCCATCCTAGAATCTCCGTGATGTTTCAGTGATAAGTGATGAATAGTGACTATGCCTTTAACAGAGACTTTGGGGGCCATGGAAGTTGACCTGGATGAAACTCATTTAAGCTGGGACTCTTAGGATGTTTAGGGATTAGTAAGATAAAAGGTAGAGTGAAGGAGTGCTCAGGCAGAAGGTGGAGTGTGCAAAGATAAATGAGGGCAATTACGGCAACTCATGGAAAGTATCACTAAATCCTAGATTGGTGTCTGGTACCTAATTGTCCCTGGTACATAACAGACACTCAATACATATGTACTGGGTGAATAAATGAATAATCCATTGAGTTCAAATACCAGCACCTCTATTCCCAACAAGCAGTTTTCCAGTCTCCAAATTCTTCTCGTGATAGAGAATTTCTATCAAAAATACTGGATATTTATTTATTCAGCCACCCAGCCAGCCAGTCAACTAGCATTTACTGAGTATCTGCTATTGTAAATCTTGGGACATAAAGCAATGAACCAAAAGAGAGACTCTATTCAAATGGCAGTCTATGAGGGAGGGCAGAAAATGAAAATTAGTCAACCACAAAATAAAAAATCAACACTGCGACAAAAAATAGTAAAGGTTGCCATGAGAGCTTGACCCAGGATTTGATCTAGATAAGGATGCCCAAGAAGGCTTTTCTGAAGATATGATTAAAGGACACTGAAGGATACAGAGGGATTAGCTACTTAAAAAGGGGAAGGAAAACTGTGTGTGGTAAGTTCCTTTGTAGAGTGGAATCCTGGGGTCATAAACAAGAGTCAGAGAAGCCCAGTTTGGCTGAATTGAGGCTGGAGGAAATGGTTGAAAATAAATCAAATGCTGGATGACCACCCACTAGTGAGTTTGTTAAAGACTGTTGGGTCTTGCCAAATTTTGATGTGTTCTTTTCCCCCTCACATATGAATGAAGGTCACGTGAACAATTCTTACCAATAGCCTGTGAGCAGAGCATCCCTGCCAACTTAATTAACAGCGGTTGTGTCTTCTCCATACTCTTCCTCTCTTTCACCCATGCACCTGGAGGCAAAGAGCTCTGGCTTTGTGGGTAGCACGCCTGACGTAGGGGCCCTAAACCCCTCCTTGTAGGAAGCACTGATTTCACTGCCACCATAGGGATTAGAAGATCCTCTGGTCCCTTGTTGACTCATCCTCCTCTTGCGCCATCCACTTCTCTCCCTTTGGGGACGTTGCCCCAGCAGGGATTCCATTGCTTTGCAGTATCTTTGGCTCTGGTCCTTGCTCCTAGCATCTCCTCCACCCAGGTACCAATGATGGTAAATGGTATTACAGACGATCCTATGAAAGTCCTCAGGACAGACTGTGATGGTACTGCCCAGGTTTCAAGCTTAGCCCTCATCACCATCCTCACTCGGTCACGTTCAGCCAGTAACTTACCTATCCAGGTCTCAGTCACATCATCTGTAAAATATCGATCATAAACATACTTAGTTTTATGCGTGGTGTGAGGATTAAATGAGTTAATATATATATAAAGCCCCGAGCACAGTATCTGGCACATCGTAAGCTTTCAGTAAACATCAGCTATTAATCTTATTTTCCTTATTAGACATTGAAGAAGAACTAAAACAATAGTAACAAAACTAAAACAAACAAGAAAACACTTGCACTCATGGCTAAAGAGACTGTTCATTTTCTGGTCCAATCAAGAGTTTTCTTTTTCTTTGACATGCAAGATCCTAACCTCTTCTGGACCCATGTGAATCTGGATTGAAATGCCAGTTCCTTATTTTAGGAGCCTTGTGGTCATCTGCAGAGACTTGCCCATTCAGTTTATTTACTCATTGTACGTAACTGAGTTACCTTCTCCCATTTAATCTTCTAAAGGCCTGCCCCTGGTTAATTATCAACCCTGGAATGGCCTTTCTATTTGCATGGCCCTGCCTCTCTGCTTTGTATCTTTTGCCCCCTCACATTCGTATGGTCCACGCTTTCATTGGAATGGGTTATATACTGCCCTGACTTTTTTGGGAAGAACAGATGCCCATTTGAGTTAGAGACACAAAGATGTGGTGACGCTAACTTTACAACACTATGAAGCCATGCTTTCTCCCACTGTAACTCAAGGTGGTTATTTTCATGTTTGCAAATTGGAGTAAAACCCAATAGGAAGAGTGAGTAGGAAGCCCTTTTTCTGCCATGGAGGGCATGGGGGAAGGAGCAGGGCTAACTTCAGGAAAGAAACAACATTGGAGACATGCTTAGAATTTTCTCTGCAAGGGAGGGAAGTGCATTCTAGACCAAAGGTCGCTGGGATGCCCTGTGCCTCTCAGTAGCTGTGGCCTCCCTCTGGTTGCCTGGGTAATGTATTGAAGACACACACAAGTCTGGCCCTGCACCATCTAAGGAAACCTGATTGACCTCATGATATCCACTGGCGACAGGAAAGTAAGCCGTGTAATATTTCAAGCTGTCACAAAGGAAACCACTTTCACAAAAGTTTATAGGGGTTAAAGGCCCCTCCACATTGCAACAGCTGTCACTGTTCCCTCTCAGTTCAGCAGCACCCGCCTCCTCTGAAGATAACCATAGCAGCCCTACCCCCAGCTGGCTGTGTGGCCTGTCTCCATGGTAGAGGGCAGGCCAAAGCTCCAATCAACCTCCCTCTCCTGGGGATTTCACCTAATGATGTCCTGAGAGACAAAAAATACTACAATAGTAGTAATATTTGGTCTCTGTTGAGTTCTTGTATCTCAGGCAGTTGTTATGTCTTTTATCTCTTACAACACACATCTGAATGTAATATTATTATCCCCTGTAGGGGAGAGGGCTTCCAGTGAAGTGATCTTCAAATACAACAAATATAATATATTCAAATAGACATATTCAATATGTACATGGAATAAATCACTCTGGACACCTGGCTTATGAGGAAAAGTTATTGAGAAACATTTCAAACATATTTCCCAAGTCCAGCCTGCGTGTCTCATCTCTGCCTGTTTTCCTGTCTGGATCTGTCCTTTTCAAATGTGCTCTCTGCAGAGTCCTCTGAGTTCCTTGAAGCCTCCCGCTACGACTGAAATCCTGACGGGGCCGAGGGAGACGGGTGGGAGAATGCCAGGGAAAAACCAGTGGTCCAGCAATTACAAAAGTGAGTAAGTCTGCAAAGACAGATGAAAACTGAAAGGCAAAAGGCTCTGCCTACCATGTAAAGGAATTATTTTAGATCCTTTAGCGACCTGCTCACCGCAAAGCAGAATGTCTTCTGAAGGCAACATAGTGCTCTATGGATCATGGTTTCCAGCTACCAAATTTGAACAGTACTGGGACTCTCAATCGCCTTCCACATGAATTCGACTGATTTGCACTTATCTTGTACCTTTGGATAAAAACCGTTTTCAGCTAAGCCCTTATTCTATCACCTTTCAAACCATCTACCATCCTAGCTACCAGGTAGGATAAGCACTTGTAGGAGAGCCAAAACATAAATAATACTATGAAAATGCATATCTCAAAGAAATATATCTATTCAAAGTAGTATGTACGTATTTTACAATATTCTCTTCTTAGGATAAGAATGGAATATATTGAAGACTAGATGTACTTCCTTCAATTTCAAGAAACTATGACCAATCTCTAGCTAAACAAGCTGTCTTCCTTAATACAAAACAAAGCTCTCAACCTGAATATCACTACTTAGTTTATTTTCCAAGCTTCCTCCATTTGTTTCTTTTTTTTTTTCAGAAAGGTGAAATTTTATTCATTTTCTAAAAGTTTCCAATTTAATTTTAAAAATTTTTGTTTTATATTGGAGTACAGTTGATTTTACAGTGTTGTGTTAGTTTCAGATATACACGAAGTGATTCTGTTATACATATACATATATGTATTCTTTTTCAGATTCTTTTCCCATTTAGGTTATTACAGAATACTGAGTAGAGCTCCCTGTGCTATACACTAGGTCCTTGTTGATTATCTATGTTATATATAATAGTGTGTATCTGTTAATCTCAAACTCCTGATTAATCCCTCTCCCCCTCTTTCCCCTTTGGGAACCATAAGTTTGTTTTCTAAGTCTGTGAGCCTGTTTCTGTTTTGTAAATAAGTTCATTTGTATCATTTTTTTTTAGATTCCACATATAAGTGATATCATGTGATATTTGTCTTTGTCTGACTTTCTTCACTTAGTATGATCATCTCTAGGTCCATCCATGTTGCTGCAAATGGCATTATTTCTTTCTTTTTTATGGCTGAGGAATATTTCACTGTATATATATGTCTACATTTGTTTCTGAAAGTGTTGTGAACTTATTTTTCATAATTAGGTAGTATGTCTCATCAGCCGACCAGCATATCAATATGTCTTACTGTGTTATGTATGACCCTTATCAGCAAAATACATGTTACATGAGCAATCCTGTCCCCTTTCGTGTCTAAGAGAGCACTTCATGTACCTCTGATCTCCAAATTGCTATCTTTAGGAGTGGCAAAGACAGGCCCATTTCTCATCTAACCTGCTTCCTGGCATCCCAGCTAGACTCCCTTATATGTACTTATGTATCTCTATGCCTCCCTTGTAAGTAAGACGTGACCAAAATGTTGCATTCTCCCATCTGAACAGGAGTGCAGGCGACAGCACATCTTCCCGGCCGGCCATGCATGGTCCTCCATGCCCTTCCTCTTCTGTAGCCTGAGGCTGATGAAGCCACCTGTCAGAGAGAGAAGGCTTCAACAACCTATTGATCAAGAACCTATTTTATAATAACTTTATATGGAGTATAATCTGTAAAAATATCAAATCACTCTGTTGTGCACCTGAAACTAATACAATACTGTCAATAAACTATACTTCAATAAAGATAAAAATACCTCTTTGGGACTTTACATGAGCCAAAAATGAATGCCTGCAGGTTAAGACATTGAAATGAAGGAGGTGATGGTGTTAGAATAGTATGTACTACATAAACCAATAACCCAGCCAACACCTGCCTTGGGCTCCAGACCTGGATTTCTAAATATCTCTTGTCTACTCATATCAAGCACAGCATATCCAGAACTGAAACAATTATTTTGGACTCCAAACTTATCTTTCTCATTTTTAATCACCACCCACTCTACTTACCAACCTAGGGATTTTGGCTCATCCTCTCTACCAGGGCTTCCACAGCTTTGGCACGAATACAATCATCCGGCAGACTTCTTATAACACTGAAGTTCGCCCCCCGCTGCACTTCCTCCATCCCACTGATTCTGATTGAGGAAGTCTGGGGTGGGGAGTGACCCCAGGTGATGCTGATGCTGCCACTGACCACACTTTGAGTAGCCCTGCAGTACACCATGTCCTCCAAACCATGTCCCCTTCCCCTTCCAATTTGCTCTGAGTGCTAAGTAGCCTGCCCCCAATTTACCTCTTAAACCTGTCCTCTTTTCTTCCTTTTTCTCTTGGCCTATTTTTATCTTCTGTTATGTTTATTGACTTGGTAAGTGGTCTGCCTCCTTCAAACCCATTCTTCAGACAACTGTCAGAGTGGCTTTAAAACCCACCCAACCCACCAGCCAACCAACCAACCAAGACATTGTGTATCTTGGTTTTCCCATTTCAAAATACTTAATATATTGATTTGTAAACTTCTTCCTTCTTTAATCAGTGTAGTTTTCCTTACACAGGAGAACCCTTTCCTTAATAACATTTTGTGGATGAATGAGGCTCATCTCTGGCTGAACTCTGAACGGGGACTGGGATCCTGGTACTCAGTCCCCTTCTTTCACCCACGTGGCAGTGTCTGATGGATGTGCTGGTAAAACCTATGGCTTCTCAGAGTTTGAAGATGACTTAATCAGATGGAGTCTCAATGTTCATTAAAAAAGAGATACAAATCTGACAGCATGGCACTGATGAGTCGTCCTCTTCCAGCTCCAATTTAGGTGTTCAGTTTAATGTCTTGACTCTTTCTTTCCTTCTGTGGATGTGAGCTCATCCTGGAGCCACCTGGCTGCTCACAGTGAACTCTTATCCTACCAAGTGTGTACTTTCCTCTCCTTAGGATGCCCTGGGCACACACCACTGAGCCCAGCACTTGTACCCCATCATCAGGAAAGCTCTCTCAGTTTCTCATCCCAGGACCCCCATCACCCCAAGATGGAGGTCTTCATTTTATCTTAATCTCTGTTTGCATCCCAGTCAAAATTGTCATATGTTTATTCGAGGACTGAACTCTATGAAAGCAAGCCCATGTTCTTGTATACATTTGTATATCATCATTTTTTAATATGGAATATGGACACATGTGTCGGTAATAAATGTTTGCTGTGCCCTAGAGCAAGATAGGATGGTTAGTCATCAAGATTACCCTCATAAATCTTGTAGGATATAATTTAGAATCATTACAAGAAATAATTTCCTACTATGACAAAGAAATTAAATACTGTGCAATAGTGCCACCTGTAATTATTCTATGCTTTTTATTTATAATACAGTAAGTCCCCTACATATGAATGAGTTCTGTTCCAACAGCGTGTTCATAATTCCAACAAAATTAGCCTAGGTACCCAACTAACACAATCAGCTTTGTAATTACTGTACTGTAATAGGTTTATAATACTTTTCACACAAATAATATATAAAAACAAACACAAAAAATAAAGAAAACATTCTTAATCTTACAGTACAGTACCTTGAAAAGTACAGTAGTGCAGTACAACAGCTGGCATACTGGGGCTGGTAGCAGTACCAGCTACATCACTACTGTTTTTACACTTGCTTCTGGACATCCTGGGCTTGGAATAAAGATACTATACTACTGTACTCTATACATTACGGTGCAGTAAAGTACACAAAAGCACAACCACTTGTAGAGGATGCATGCACATGACAGTGTATGCCAGACCCGTGAACTAACTTACGTGATTGGACATGCAAATGCACGTTTGCATCTTTGAAAGTTTGCAACTCGAAGGTTTGTATGTAGGGGACTTACTGTAAATCAGAGGAAAGATAACTTCATTGTATTAGTCATTTAAGGTCATTTGGCCATCCAACCCTTCTGATTGGAAATCTATGTCTTCAAAAGGACTCAGTTGCAATTTATTTTAGCCATCGCAAGTGAGACATTATCCCCATCACAGTCTCAATGAATATGACTCCCATTCTACATATTCCTGGGGTGTAACAGAGTTATTATGCCAGAGTCACATGTAAATTTAATTCTCTTTCAATCTCATTGGACACCCCTGATTCCTCTGTGACCACCTCTAGCAGCAAATGGCTGATGAACTAAGAAATATTCTGTGCTGGAAGTAAGTATATTTCCCCCCTTAATTTGGAAAAACATGCCTTACTTCAATGCAAGAATTTTTAGTGTGTTGCCATTATATCTTAGCATGAATGGTAAATGACACAGACCTGATAAGTCGTTTCCAAGAAAGCTGGAAGTGAATTCAAAACAGGAGTAACCTCTTCCCCAATATATGTAAAATTGCTGCCATCCTGAAGTTCTGACTCCCACATGGATTATTAATTTCCAATAGCATGAGTGAGAGTTGCACATACCTATGAAGGAATAGGCTCCCTGAATACAGTTCAGTATTTATTGTGATTAAAATGTATCACGCTTTTATGTTTTTCTGCCTTGTTATGAATGTAAAAGCTGTTGTTAAATTATTTTCATACACTTCATATCACATTAAATGTATCATTTTAAACACATGGTATGACCTGCATTGTTTTCTTCAGGCTTCCAGATTTGTGGGAGCATTTATGCTGGTCATAACAAAGCACTTGGTACTCGAATAGTGTTTACGGTGCTTGGTAGTTTTGTCTCTTTAAATTTCGAATTGGTTGCCAGTCCCAAGCTGGTGCATTCTAAGCTATAACTTTCCATCAACTGATCCAAAGGCATTCTTTCTCCCTTTTGAAAATCATGGCTGATTAAAAGTCTAATGCAACAGCTGTTACTGATCATGTGATTGATATGTTTTTAAAGACAGATGTTGAGTATTAAAAGCAGAGCCCTGCAGATTTCTCCGCAGTCAATGAATATTTCTGAGTGGCTGCTGCTCTTTTCCCCACTTTTCCACGTGGCCTTTTCTTATTTTTTTCTTCTCTTGTCTTTTCCTTTTTTTCTTTTTATTTGTTGAACTGAAATAGTTTTAATCAAACAAGTTATTTAGAAGTATATCCAATACCCTCCATTCTCCAAAGCAAGTACTGGAATAAAATCCATCTTTGATGGTGAAGGGTTCTCTAAACTCTCAAGAAATCATGAAAATATCTTTAGATTCTGAGTAAGAACACAGATACAGTGAAATTCAGTCACCATGTACTCCTCCAGTCGGGGAGTTTCTAAATGGTCTAAATTGCCCTAGAACAGAGCATATGTTCATTAGAAAGCATATTTCTAAATAACTTCAGTTTTCATGGTTTCTTAACGTGTTTTTTCACAAATCAACTCTCACGTTAGGAAAATTTTAAAAAGACATCACAAAAAAATAGGTATCTATGTAATTATAATTGAATCACTTTGCTGTACACCTGAAACTACACAACATTGTAAATCAACTATACTTCAGTAAAAAATAAACTAAAATAGACTAAGACATCACACATGCATTATCTTAACTCTTTTTGAACATTTAAAATCATGTGCTCTCCTGGTTTTACACATCCCTTTGATAACTCCTATCCTGAAGTTTTTGTGCCTGAATTTATGACATGCAGGTGAATTTATATCATGATACGGATGGTATGCTAGAAAGTGATTTATCGGGCAGCATCTCCTAGAAGAAAGAAACTGTGCTATGAAAAAGAGAGACAATATTATTTATAGAGAATCACAGCACTTTAGAACTGCAAAGAGCTTTGGAAATCGCTTCAGAAAGAGAGTATTTAAAACACTCGATCTTGAATGTAAACGCTTAGGAGTGAAACACAAGCCAGAGGGCCCACAGAAGGATTCTAAGCCAGCACGTTTACCGTGGTGTTTGGAACCTTCTAGGTTCTTCCAGTTTGGGTGGTCTTATAGGATCCTGCCCACCTCTACTGGTTACCCAGCAAGAATGGAAAAGCCATTAGCAAAGCCCAAATGAAATCACCACGAAAGTTATAGGACTCAGTTTTGTGTTAAATAGTATGCATTTAGGTAATAACTTTCACCCCTGAATTATCTGGGGAAAGTCTCAATATTATTCCCACTCCAGGTATAAAGAGCAAAACAGTAATTTATCAGAGTGACTGAGTAACTTGAGCTTTCTGTGAATAAAAAATGTATTATTAAAAAGCAAGTTATCAATTTATCTTGGTCCTTAAAAAACAACTTCTCAAAGGAAAAGCAAGGGTGGATCCATTCAGCTCAGGGGAGAGAAATCAGTACATCTTGCTTTTTCCTCATCAGCATTCCTGAGCTGTGTGTCATTTACATGGATTTCACATCTCTACTCATGTCATTACTATTATCCTCAGCATCAGAATCAGTTTTCGTTCAGTCTGCATGAATTTAGAGCAGTTTTCAAAAACTCTCACAACCTTTGTAAGTCCCCTGGTTTTGTCTTGACATGTGCAATATTTGGTCTGGGACTAATAACTTAGTGTGGCTTTCAAGTTATAAGCAGCCGTAATCGTCAACACCATTTTCACCCACAAATGTGGATTGAGTAGGCTATTGCACCAGGCACGTTATCAGAGAATGTGCTCAGAGTGGCATCTACCCAGGGCCCAAACTTTGCAAGAAACCATTTCCAACCTGATCAATGAGTATACTTTATTTTGAGCGTTGGTTAATACACATCAATTTCCTGGCACTTTCTAATGAGGCTGTGGCCCCTGAAATCATATTAGCTGGGAAATCAAGGGCATAAAAAGGCAATTTATATTTAAAAATCATACTAAAGTGCACAAACATTTGATTTTTCTGAAATTTTAAGTGAATTTAGTTAAATACAGTCCTAAGCTGTGTAATACACTATGTTATTGTTCCTATTCAAAGACTTCTTTGATTTTGTAAAAAAAATTAAAAAATAAAAAAATAAATAAACAGAAGCCCCAGGAGACCAGAAAGGGGAGGGCTCAGTCCCTGTGACCATAGCAGAGCCCAATAGGAAGGAGAAATACTGTTCTTTCCTGCAAGGACTCAGCCAATGAAAAGCCACGGCCTCTTTGTTTACACAGCCCTCTTGACTTCCTTTCTCCTCCGTAAAATGTTTTCCTTCCCTTGCCACGTGGGACTTGTATGTGGCTCACCATGCTTGCAGACCCTGAGTGTAATTCTCTGCTGAGATCCCAAACACACCCATCTTTGCTGAAGAAATATATGGCAGTCTATTGATTTTATGTCAACAATTTCAGTCGAGGAAGATTCCAAAATACCTCACGTCTGTACTGTATCTGATAATATTTTCAATCACCAGCAGAGAAGCCATAGAAATCTCCTCTTTCTAAGAAACAACTTTATTTACATGTGAATAGGTTTACCTCAATGCTTTAAAGAAAACTGTATGATTACTATTAAAACTAGTTTAATTCAGAATTTCTCAACGTCTGCTATATTGACATTTTGGGCTGGATACTTCTTTGCTATAGGGAGTTTACCTGCACGTAGTAGGACATTGAGCAGCATCCCTGACCTCTATCCACTAGATGCCAGGTACACTCTGTCAAGAGATAAACTGAGTCATATTAAAAAGAATTTCAGGGGCTTCCCTGGTGGCACAGTGGTTGAGAGTCCGCCTGCCGATGCAGGGGACGCGGGTTCGTGCCCGGGCCCGGGAGGATCCCACATGCCGCAGAGCGGCTGGGGCCGAGAGCCATGGCCACTGAGCCTGCGCGTCCGGAGAGAATTTCAGTTTATTTGAGCAAAAATTGATTTGCATCAAGTAGCATCCAATCTAGTAGAGAGGAAGGAGCTCCAAGTTGCTGTGTAAAATACTTTTATAAGCCAAAGGGACTGAGAACAAGGAAGTTCTACTAGGAAAAAAATGAAGCTGGTTATTGCGAGGTTCCTTTCCTTTAGGGGATGCCAGAGGTTTATCAGGTGGATGAGCTCCCTAGTGCTGATCAGGTGATTCCTGATGGACAGGTTTAAGGTTCTATTGCCAGGAGAACCAAAACTGTAATGAAGTCTCGGTTTGCTGACATGGGGCTTGACATAAATGACACCACTTTGGGCCTGTTGTATAGTTTTTTTAATAATTTCCAAGTTGTGACATCAAAAAGTCTCCAGACTTTTTGCTAAATGTCCCCTGTTACAGGTTCACCCCCTGGCTGAGAACTTCTAGCCTAACATGTAAATTTCTGTTTTCAGGGCTCATTGCTGGAATTGTCCCTTAAGATACTGCATTTTCATTGTCAGGGTCCTTCAAGATTGCTGGTCCAACAGCTGCATGGATTTCCACGGTGAAAGATATGACTTTAATTTCAGTCCCTACATCACTAATTCCAGGAAGCAATTGTTCCTGAGTTTCTCCACAGGCAGATTGTTTCTGAAAGAGTCACTGGCTGATTTTAGGTTATTATCAGACTTCAGCCTCAGAAATTTTTTTTGTTGGTTAAATTTTAGGGCTGAATCCTAAAGTAATATACAATAGCTTCCGGAAGTTAAGTTTTTTGTGATTTTTTTGTTTTGTTTTATGAGCAGAGAAAGTTTTATTGCAGGGCCAAGCAAGGAGAACAGGCAGTTCACGCTCAAAAGACCTGAACTCTGATCTTTTGTGATTTAATGTATGCATATACTAAAAACCTTATAATCTGCAAATCTCAGTAAAGAACACCAAATTACAAAAGCTGGATAAACTTAAGGAAGTGTCATAAGAAGTAGACAGACTAATTTTTTTCTAATAATAAATATTTATAATGTATTTGATTTTTATGTGGTTTTAGTTTTATTATTTTTTTTCTTGAAATATATCACACCCAAAATCTTATCATTGCATTAAATAAAAAATTAATAAACTCCAACTTTTTTCACGTTTCATCTCACTTTATGGCAAAATCCATAGTTTGCCAGAATGAAGCTTGTACACAAAGAGCTTTTTGCCTTATTGAAATTCTCCAACAGCAGATGCATGTAAGCCTCCAATAAAAAATAGCTCTTTTGAAAATTTAAATTCAAGCAGCTACTTCGCTGGAAGCCAGTGAATTCTGGACAAGATCTGAGAAATCTGGATGTTATTACTTAATGTAAAATTAATCTTATTTTTTCCATCTGTAAAATGGTAAAAATATCTGCTTTGAAACTGTTTATAGAAATAATGTGATTGTTGTGATATGTGAGGTATGCTTCCAGCTCTTCCAAAGAAAAGCACTAGTCATTGTGTTCCTTTTCTGTTTGTACACATCAAGAGAATATACCAAATAACTCTATAAACTGTTGAACTTACCTGCTTAATAAATGCCCTTTGATGGCTGTAAGAATTTTAATCAGTTCAAAATGTCAACACGCCTGTGTTACCCTAAAGCTGGCATACTGTTAAAACATAGCCTTATATTTCTCATTTAATAACTTTAGACTGGGTGAAAAAGGCTTTCTTTCTTACTGTCTAGAACAACTATACTGAAACCAGGTATGGTTATATTCACAAAACAAACAATGCTTGATCTACTCACTTATGATTGTTGGCTGTTGCCCTGCTGCCTTTCTGATAGCTACATTCATTCCCAGTTTTGGAACAGTGCTCTCAGATTAATCATATTCAATTTGGAATATAGAAATGTAGCTCAAGAAAAGAAAAAATAAAAGGTGTCTTGGAGAGACTTTGGGTTTTGTGAAAAGATAGTGAAAAAATGGATGAGAAAAAGGCAAATACCAGGAAGATATGTTAAAATTTTATAATATATATAATATATAAATAAATATATATTTTACAAATTTATAAATTATATAAATTGATTGATTGATCTCATTCTTTTTTTATTGAAATGTAGATGATTTACAATATTGTGTGAGTTTCAGGTGTACAGCATAGTGATTTGGGGTTTTTTTATAGATTATATTCCATTGTAGATTATTACAAGATAGTGGGTATAATTCCCTGTGCTATACAGTAAATTCTTGTTGCTTTTCTATTTTATGTATAGTAGTTTGTATCTGTTAATCCCATACTCCTAATTTGTCCCTCCCCCTCTCTTTCTCCCCTTTGGCAACCATAAATTTCTTCTCTATATCTGTGAGCCTGTTTTTTACATACACTCATTTGTTTCATTTTTCAGATTTCACTAAGCATTATATTCTCTAGGTCCATCCATGTTGCTGCAAATTGCAATATTTCATTATTTTTTAATGACTTAAGTAATATTCCATTGTATCTATATCCATATCTATATCTATATCCATATCTATATCTATATCTATATCTATATATACATGCCACGTCTTCTTGATGGGCACTTGGTTTCCTTCCATGTCTTGGCTATTGTAAATAGTGCTGCATATATATTAATGTTTTATTAATTAAATATATATATTTATACATTTTATATATTGTATTTAAAACCACACTCATGCTTACCGTGGTGCCCTGATGCATACAGTAGGAGCTTAGTGGATACTTGCACAACATCTGATATCTCTATGTAGCTCTCTGCCTCTCTCACCACCCTACACTGTGGAGTCCTGCCTTGTGTGTGTACAAACCAGCTCTCAGCCAAGTTCCCTGCTTTCTGATATCTAGGCCCATGAATTCCACCTGCCTCATCAGCCCTGCTTTGAGCTCAGCCTCTGTCAGCAGAATGGACCACTGTTCTCCACTTGGTTTCTACCTCTTCACGCTGGAGTATGGAAAGTCCTGGGGTTTCTTTTTTGTGTTTCCTGTTCTCAAGGATCATACCATCTGCCTTCTGTTGTCTGGTACCTTAAAGTGTTGTCTAGCATATATTATTCAGTTTTAAGATTATTTTCTGTGGCAAAAGTGAATGGGTGCTTGTGTCCGATTGTGGTACTCCATTGTGAATGGAAGAGGAAGTTGAAACACACATGCTGTTGGATGTTATGTCTGATATCATGGGTCACTACAATTCCTGTTTACTAGAAAATGTCAATGAGGATTTATCTAAAGAATCTACTTCCCTTTTTTTTTTGGTAAGGACCTTACTCTCATCTCTTTTAAAAATCAGAGCCAAGTTGATGCTACGATATCTTGGCAAGTGACTAAGTGCTGTGTGTGTGCATATCTTTTCTTTGTTCTAATTCATTCAAGTTGATCTTTTCTTGTTTACTTCAAATGATAACTGAGCATGTCCTTTGAGCATAAAAATAACAAGGACAAAGCACACAAATAAATTCAAGAAAAGAAAGCTCTCATGAGAGGCCTGACTCTTCAAAAACAAAATACATAAACTCTACACAATGAATGGAAGCAGAATACACAGTTCCAATAAAACACTTCAAAGAGAATTCTGGTTTCTTCTTAAATTAACCTTCAGTCTGACATGTTCATAATGCCTGCAAAAGGCAACAGATTGGTATTAGAATGGTAAATTATATCAAAAGATGTGTTTCAACATGGATATTATATTAATTAATTAATTTATTTAGTCACAAGTTCAGTTTAAAAATAAACTCACTTATCAGGGCAGGTGTAGCTTAAGGATGAATTCGGAAAGTTGCCGATCTATTTCAGATTTTAGGAAAGTAGATCCCACATTCAGACTGATGCACCTGAAAGGACTTCCCATGAAATGTAGCTCTTTTGGCAGTGAGTTGTTCTACCCAAGGATTAATAGTAGCCTTTGGAAAAAGATATAGGAAGGCTAGCAAGTTGCCTTTAGTAGCGCATATATCTTCATCTGTTTCCCAGAATTTGAGGTGGATTGAGTGAATTCATCCATACTTGTATTTCAGGGAATCTTGATGAGTTTAAGGACTTAATCCAGGGTCTTAGAACACAAAACTCACTGGGTCACAGTGTAATAAACATATTATTTTGGACTCAGTAATTTAGTGTAGTTAGAAGCACAAAATAACTAAGTTAACCAAGTTCACCAGCTACAGAGAGACACTATAACCACTGGTTACATGAAAGAGAAATCTTCCAGAAAGTCAGAGCCATGGATGGCCAGATCTTAGGTGATCATGTAGTCAAGAATCTCAGGTTCAGAAGAGACTATGGCAGATCTCCTTTTTCAACAAAATGCTACTTCCTTGCTTGATGGTCTTCAGCCCACATATGAACCTCCCCATTGAGAGAGAACATGTTATCACCTAACAATCCATTGAAGTTTTCAGAAATTTAGAAAAAGTGCCTTATGGTAGGCTACGTGGTTTAGGAGAAAAAGCATGGCCTTCAGAAATTACTGAATTTACTTTAAACTTTGTTACTTCCTACTTTTCTCACCTGTCAAATGGAGTTAACAAGGTGTGTCTCTTAATGTTATTTGTCCTATTTTTGAGAAGATGAAATGAGAAAGTCTTATGACTTCTTCAAATGTAGGAGATAAATATTGTGATAAATAAATACTATTGTTATCTTTAATAAAATGTGAAGAAACTGAAGCCCAGAGAGGTTAAAAGAATTGCTCAGTGTCCCACAGGTAGAGAGAGGCAGGGCTTGTATTGCATTCAACCCCTGGCCCCCACCCCTTACTCTTGGTTGATGTTTAGAAGGTGCTTGGAGCATTCACAGAGGAAGTTCCCCACGTGGAGCAAGTCCTCTTGTTAATTTTTCTTTGAAAGAAGTTGGCCTCTGTCCTACTCAGACCCCTTCACACGTGGCTTACTGTGTGTGCAAAGTGGGACAAGCAGGACATTTCAGCATTTCCTCTCTGAGACCAAGGTCCTCATTAGCCAGAAGTTCATGCCCCCAATTGCTATACGGCATAGTGGTTAGTCTCAGTGCTCTGGTGTTAAATGCCTGAGTTCAAGTCCAGGATGTCCTACTCACTGAGGACGGCCCCTTTGGAAAGTTACTTAACCTCCTTTTTTTCTGGTCTTAAATGGAGATGATGTGAATTCTCAACTCACAGCGTGGCTATATATTTCGTGTGATTGGGAGTGGTTGGAACAGAGTAAGTATTTGATAAATGCTGGACATCCTTTCTATCTCCCTGCACCAAGAATAAAACAGGGAAGGGTTTTGTGAGGTGCTGTGCAAATGGTAAAACAGGAAGAAGACCTGCTGATAAGGTGTTCTTTATAATGAACGGTTCTTCCCACTTTTGTGCGACATTATATGACAACAGTGCCCATCTGCCTAGTGCCAAGAAGGTGCAAGCCACTAAGAATGCAGCTCATGAAAAGATCCAATTTTGTCCCCAAACACCTCTGGGATCAAGCCCCCCTGGTTAGTATCAATATATATTGTTTCCTGACTTCTGAGACTTAACTTAGCAGAGCTAAGAAACTTTCAGATACAAGCATAATTAATATATTAAAGACACTTACATACACTGACAGATTCATGACTCTCGTGATTAACCATTTTCCCTAGAAAATGTGTTTTCTGACCGATACTGAAGACCCCGACGATGACATCCTATAGATGACCGTGGTGATTACAGCACATAGTGATTCATTAGCCACATTCGTTTTCACTATGTTATATTCATATTTTCATGTTCCTCCAGAAAGACGAAGGAATGATTTCTGATTCCAACCTGGACCACATGTCTCTAATAACAGCTCTTGCTGTGCCAATTTTCTTTCCTTTTTTGTTTTTTGGGTTTTTTTACGTAAAGATACATGGGTTGTTGAGTAGCTTCGATGTTCTAAGATTAAACTGATGAGATCAGGCAAGCCTGACTGCTTTGTTTTCTAGGAGTCAAACAGACTGCAAATTTACAGGGTATAAGTAGTTCAGTTAGACACGGAGGCACCACCAGGGAGACAGATGCTTATTAAGTTCATGGATTAATGCAGAGGCAGCATGTAGAACATGCCTTCAAGGTCTGAAGCTTCCAGCAGTATGATTTGGACACCGCAGTTGTGGTTGTTAGGACAGGCTGCTGGCCGACACAAATAGAGCCAGTTCTAGGGCAGTTAATAAAAACCCTGCTAATTACCTTTGGTTTTGTTTGCTTCTTGATGGTTTGCTGTATATAAATTAAAAAAAAAATGTTCATCAGTGCTTTCAGACTAAGATCTGCATAATGAATAAAATGATTTAAATGTGATTCAAAAGTAACAAGTGAGGTCTTGAAAGAATCACGGAGAAAGATGGTGAAAAGGTTACGGCCAGAGTTAGCTTTTCCCCTCATTCTTCGATTACTGATTGTAATAATCTTCTCTTTTATGTTGCATGGAGTTAGCCTTAAAAAAAACACTCAAGACACAGGGTAAATTACTTTTCTAGGCAGTCTTTTCTTCCTTTCTCCTTTCTTCTCTTACTTCGTTTATAATTTTTCTATTATTTTTTCCTCCTCTATTTCTTTATTTTGACTTAGATTTTTTTCATCTTTATCCCCATGCCTTGTTTTGCTGAATATTTGCCCACCCAGGCCCCCTGCTACAAGGATAAAGCACATTCTGATGGAAGAGAAATGAAGAGAAACTAAAGAGATCTGGTTCTATGTGTGACCCTAACATGGGAGATTGGTATTATGGGCTGAATAGTGACCCCCAAATTCATATGCTGAAGTCCTCATCCCCCAATACCTCAAAATGTGACTGTGTTTGGATATAGAGCCTTTTAAGAGGTGAGTATATTTAAAATGAGGTTTTTGTAGGGTGGACCCTACTCCAATATAACTGGTGTCCTTTCTTTCTTTTTTTTTTTTAATTCTTTATTGAATTTGTTACACTATTGCTTCTGCCTTGTTTTGGTTTTTTGACCGTGAGGCATGTGGGATCTTAGCTTCCCGACCTGGGATCGAACCCACAACCCCTGCATTGGAAGGCAAAATCTTAACCACTGGACTGCCAGGGAAGTCCCTGCTGTCCTTATAAGAAGAGAAGATGAGGACACAGGCACACACAGAAGAAAGACCACGTGAAGACAGAGGGAGAAGGCGGCCGTGCACAAGCTAGTGAGAGAGGATCAGAAAAAACCAACTGTGCCAACACCTTGATCCTGGATGTTTAGCCTTCAGAATTGAGAGAAAATAAACTTCTGTTGTTTAAGCCACCTGTCTGTGTACTTTGTTAAACAGCCCTACCAAACTAATACAACTGGTTGAATATATTCCCATTCCTTCACAAGACTCAGAATATATCCCCATTCCTGCCAGGATAAATTAACATCATTCTATTCTTCAGTCAGTCAATAATTAGTTACCAAGATACATCTCATCACAATGACCAAGACAGGAAGAGATTTCTACCCTCGTGGAACTTACCAAAATGTCACAAGCGAAAGTGCTTGGTAAATAAACTTGTTAAATACATTTACTGGATTATCGGAAATATTTTTATTTTCAAGAGCAATGATGGAAAGGTCTGCATTAACAGAGGTGTCAAATTCCAAAGCTCAAGACTTTTTACATGTATTCATCCCCCTGGGAATAGTTAACGTTTATCAAGCACGTACTGTGTCGAGTGCTTTATTAGCAATAGTTTGTTTTATTTCCATTATGGCACAAATAGGTAGACGCTTGTATTTTCCTCATTATACAAATAGGAGAGCTGGGACTCAGGCATTTAAATAACTGGCCCAAGATCGTGCAGCTGAAAATAGCAGCAAGTGACAAATCAGTATGTGGAAGTTGAAAGTAAAATCACAACACAATAAAGTCAGCATGTAATAGAGTTGTTAGAAATAACAGCTGGAAAGGTTTGACTGGAAGAAGTCTTCCAATGAGTCAGGCTCTGACCTTGGCCTCATGCACAGCCTCCTTCAAACACCAAAAACATGGTAAATGGAAAGAAGATGAGCAAATTAGGAAAAGGGGGAGATATATTTTGTCTGCTGATAATTTTTTTTAATATATCTGCAGGAGGGGCTGATGTGTAAAGAGGTTGAAAAATGAAGCAGGAAAGAAACGATAGTGATATAATCAGCAGAAAGTTTGGTGCAATGGGGCATGTACACCCCAGGAAGTCTTCTTAATTGGGCTTTTTAAATATCAGGTGACAGAAAGGAAGGAGCAAAACTATCTAATGGTGGTCTCCAATCCTGACTTGTCTAGAGAATTGCTCTGTAGAAATGGTTAATTTCTGATTGGTCCCAATTTTTATTTGCCTAATTAAAGGGTATTATAGTTTAATATGGATTAAATAGATTTAGACTTTGTATATATAAATAAAACAATATTAAAGAGCCCTACTAAGAATGTTTTCTGGCATGCATGTGAGTGTGTTTATGTAAAAGTTTCTTCCTGTTTATAAAACAAAACAAAACAACAAACTGAAAAGCCATTATTGGTTGGATTTTAATATGTAGAAAAACTAAGTTTATTTTCCTTTAGGCCAATTTTTTTCTTGTTATTCAACTAAATAACGTAAGTCGTAGAAAGCCCTGAATTATTTTAATCTTTTAAGTATTATAGGTGTGATATTCATGCCCAAGAAACTTAAATGTTGAAAAACAATAAAATAATGACATGCAAAAAAAGTTACACATTCTCCCATCTGCAGAAGTATTAGCCTTCCTATGGCAGCTGATTTATTATTGTTTTGTAGGAAAGCAAGTTCCTGCACATTTATTGAACAAATATAGAGCTTTATAAACATTTTAAAAGTTATGAATGGACATTATCAGAAAATCTACAAACAACAAATGCTGGAGAGGGTGTGGAGAAAAGGGAACCCTCTTGCACTGTTGGTGGGAATGTAAATTAATACAGCCACTATGGAGAACAGTATAGAGGTTCCTTAAAAAACTAAAAATAGAACTACCGTATGACCCAGCAATCCCACTATTGGGCATCTACCCAGAGAAAACCATAATTCAAAAAGACACATGCACCCCATTTTTCATTGCAGGGCTATTTACAATAGCCAGGTCATGGAAGCAACCTAAATGCCCATCGACAGATGAATGGGTAAAGAAGATGTGGTACATCTATACAATGGAATATTATTCAGATATAAAAAGGAACGAAACTGAGTCATTTGTAGAGACATGGATGGATATAGAGACTGTCATACAGAGTGAAATAAGGCAGAAAGAGAAAAACAAATATCGTATATTAAGGCATATATATGGAACCTAGAAAAATGGTATAGATGAACCAGTTTTCAGGGCAGAAATAGAGACACAGATGTAGAGAACAAACATATGGACACCAAGGAGGGAAAGTGGGGGGGGTGGTGGTGGTGTGATGAATTGGGAGATTGGGATTGACATATATACACTAGTATGTATAAAATGGATGACTAATAAGAACCTGCTGTATAAAAAATAAAATAAAATAAAATTTAAAAAAAAAGCTATGAAACTCTGACTTTTAAAAATTGTAGACATAATCCAAATAGGAAACATAAATAAGACTGAATGAAATGAGGATCAGTCTTGGCAGGGTGTTGAACACTTAAGGACAATCCAGTGAACAGAATGTGGTTGTTTTGCTGCTTTGATTAGTGTATAGTGTATAAATAAGCCAGAGTTTGTAAGATAGCTGTACTAGAGAGACATTTAATACTACTTTCTTTATTCTATATAAAGAAACCCAATCTGTAATGATGGTTACATAGGCCATGATTCAACTTTTATCTAGTATGTCAGCAGTCATAGGTTCTTACTTTCCTGTAGGACCACCACATTTTGTTCAGTTTTCATACAAATGTGCCTGTAGTTGATTGCATTTTTGTCCCTAATTGTTTGTTTCTCTCCTTGTAAGATGATCATACTTCTTTCTCCATTGAATTCAGACTTGGCTGTGTACTTTGCTTTGGCCAATAAAATGGGAGTGGCAGTGAAGTGTGATGCTTCTCAGTGCTAGTTTTAAGGGCCTTTGTGTGGTTTTACCATTGCTCTTTGCTTTTGACTTAAGAATGGCCCATCTTTGGGAGACGCTGTTCCTTAAGCCTGGGCCCAAGAATGAAGAAAATTGGAAACAGCCAAAACCAATCCATGCTGGAGATGTCATTTAAATTTAAAACAAGTTTTGTTGTTGTTGTTGTATGCCACTGATACTTTGGGGGATGCTTATTACTGCAGCAGAATCTAGCTTAAGCTGATTGATACAGCATCCTAAATAAAGTTTCTTATTTGGCCAAAATACAGTTGAGATACTAAAATGAGTCACGTGGTCTAAAGTCCAGTGTCTTCCCTGTTTCTCCTTTTTCCCTTCTCTCTGTTCCTCTCAATTTCTTTCTGTGAACAGCTCTGGAGTGATAACCACTGTGTTGCTACATTTATAATCCCAGAGTATATCTAAATTAAAAAGGTGTCCCCACACATACAAAATAAATCATGAAAACATGATTAGAGGTAATCTCATCCAATGTTCTCATTGCATATAGGCCTGTAATTTGAAGTCCAGAGACACACATTGTGTTGTCCAAATTCATGCAGTGAGAGAGTGACAAAGTGAACTAGAAAGCTAATATCAAGGCTCCTGGTCCAGGGCCATTTCCATGAGAGGCTTAAGAATCCCCAAGGAATTTCAAGATGCTACAAGGAGATCTGACACAATATTCTTTTCTTTTCAACATTTGGAAAATGACTCATATACATAACAGACAGCAGGAAGACAAGAATGAGGCATTTGGGGAACAAAAAGATAACTTCTCAGTCTGTTTCTAAGAACTGAGAGGAAACACGGAAAAGGCAGGAATGCATGCACTGTTGGCCACTTACCCTTGTTGGATCAAACAGTAGGGTTTCATCAGAACAAGCCAAGTGGAGCCCATGAACATAGGAATCTCCCCATACAGTTATTTTTCCATCACAAAAGAAAAAGAGGCAGCACAAACGCACAGCCAAGGGCCATATCTTAGTTTCACTGCAGTTGGGAAAACTAAACCTCTCCCTTTGACTGTTACAATAAATGTGTTGGTACCATTATTTTTCAACCTTTCTCAGCCATAATTTCTCCTCTAGACTCAGGAAATAACCTCCTCACTACACCACCTCTTTTTGTTTTGTTTTTGTTGGGATAACATTGCTTTACAATGTTGTGTTAGTTTCTGCTGTACAACGAAGTGAATGAGCTATATGTATACATATATCCCCTCCCTCTTGGGTCTCCCTCCCAGTCTTTCTCCATCCCACCCATCTCGGTCATCACAGAGCACCGAGCTGAGCTCCCTGTGCTATACAGCAGGTTCCCACTAGCTATCTATTTTACACATGGTAGTGCACATACCACATTTTGACCCCTTCCAATACATTCCCAATCCACAGACTCATCTTTTGCAAACACAGCTCCCATTATGTCGGCCTTCTATTAAACCATCAATCTTTCCCTAGCCATTGGGGCCAAGTCCTACAAGCGGTCTCCAAGCACCTCTTTCTCTACACACATCTTTATCTTCCTGTCTCTCCTAAGCTCCAGCTGTACTGGATTCCTCTAGGATCTTAAAACAGGCTCTCCCACTCCCGGGCTTCCGAACATTATTTTCTTTGGCTGGGACATTTCTTCCTTTGACCTCGCCTTATTTGTCCTTCAGATCTCAATTTCCTCTAGGTATCTCTGGCCAAATGCTTTACCCAACAGAACCGTATGCTCTTCCATAGCATTTATTACACACCCATAAGCATTTGTTTAATCGTGTGGAAAGGGAGGTATCCATCCTTTCCATGGATGGGTCTCCAGCAGCTCACAGAATGCCTGGAAGGTAATAAGTCACTTAAAATTGTATTTGGTGTGTTACGATTGTCTGAAATTGTCACCAACTTCCTCAGGTTTCATTATAAATATCTCTTTTCAGGAAGGCTTCGTAAAAAGATGATTAGATGAGGGTATGGCAAGGGTGGGAAGGAAAAATAGAGGGCCAGGGGATTTGTGGTAATAAGGGTCTAGAGAAAGAACATGACAAAGTCCAGTGAAAGATGTACTCGGGATAAGTAAACCTCGAAGAAAGGGGAGAAAATTCAGGAAAGGGATATTGACCCAGCAAGAGGGGGTGACAGGAGGAATCTAAAGAACAAGAAAAACCCTTGACAGACAGAGTTAATTGATTTGAGTGGCTCTTGCTTTCCTCTAAGAAATCTGACCAATATTCAGAAATGAGTCTACAATGAAATTCAGTGTTTCAGGCCACTCAGTAGAGTTTCCAGGGGTTTATGTGTCTCTTATTTCCCCACATCCCAGGCTGGAAAAACACAGTCAGAGAAGTACAGGCTGCTCTATAGTTCACCGGGCACAAAATGCCTGACAGCTCTTTCGGGAGCTCCATATCAACAAGGAAAGAAAGCCAGCTTGTCAGATATGATCATCTCTCGCTCGTTCAGCACTGTGGCTATCTGGCCCTGGGATATCCCGTGGGGTACCACACATCTAGACCGAGGATTTAAGGCTCCACCATGTTGTGACAAGATTCCCACGTTTTAACTTTGTGATCTCAATTCTTTCATTAGAGGAGATGTCTCTAGACCACATTGGAAGATAGAAAATCGTGCTATCATGTTTTAACTTTGTGATCTCAAATCTTTCATTAGCGGGGATGTCTCTAGACTGCATTGGAAGATAGAAAATCCTGCTATCTGGAATCTGTACACAGAAAATGTCTAAGAGCTGCCAAAATCTATCTTAGGCAATAGAATATTATCTTGTGTGTGAAAAGAAAGTATACTTAAATGGGAATGCACATTTGTTATACACATGTTATATAACTGGTCCTGTGCTGACCACTTTCCTATTTACAGGGAAAGTACCAAACACTACTTTTGTCCAATGCTAAGGACATACCTTTGACTAGATTCTGATTCCATTTTTAACTCAATACTGGATATTTAAAACAATCTTGAAAAAGAACAAAATGGGTAGACTCATACTCCCGATTTCAAAACTTACTACAAAGCAACAGCAATCAAGATGGTGTAGCACTGACATAAAGTTAGACATGTAGATGGATGGAAATTACAAGGCCATCCCAGATTTACGTGGTTTTTGGTGGGAGTTACTGCAAAATTGCATTGTAGAGGGCCTGAATAGAGGGCAGGGTGAAGAAATGTGGGCATTTTATCACCAGTATGCAATAGTCTATATCTTCTGCCATAGCCATTCATATTCCTTCCACTTGCAAAATTTCTTCACCTCCTTACATAGCCTCAAAGTGTTATCCAATTACAGCCTGAGGATCAAAATTCAGTATCTTGGGTTCTACATCAGGTCCTGATGTGGTTCCTCTCGATTCAGAGATTTAAGGACCAAAAAGACAAGATATCTGTTTCACATCCCCCAAACATACAAGGGTGGGAAAGGAGTATGGTTCACTTAATAACCATTCTCATTTGAAAAGGTAAGAAATGAGACATAGCAGTCATTGTTCCATAGCCTTTCAAAATCCTGTTGAACAAATATTCCCAGATTCCCTGCTCTGGCAGTGGGGAGTATTTCCACTGGAAAATATGACCTTCGAGGAACTTTCCCAGTTCTTTATTGCCTTTTTGATTTTCAAATAATTTCATTTTTAGTCTTGCAGCACTTTTGCTTACATAACTCCTTTAAGAACTTTTTAGGTTTTCTGTGAATCTGATTCCGTTCAGTTCCAACGGTGAAGACTATACCTACAATTCAAGAGACAAGCCTTTCTCTAGATTTAATTACAGCTATTTAAGGCATATCAAGTTCTTGTGGGATTTCTAGAATCCTTTAAGATTTCGAGAAGTTCTTTTTTTTTTCTAGCGGTTAGAAGGCCCTCTGTGAATGGGAATGCATCATAGCACAGAGCATAGAAGCATCATAAAAGATTGTATAAGCACCCACTTTACTTGATCTCCTCCTCAAGCTGTATTTTACGAACTGTTTTGCTGGCTAGAGAGGCTAGGGATAAAAAAATAGTTTTATTCTCTAACCCGACAAGGCTTTTCTCTTTGATATTTCCTCTAAATTCTTCTTACAAATTGCTCAGTTCTTTCTTTAGCCCATCTATTTCTATATCTTATCATGCAAAGCTAGAAGCAACTTACTGACACATTCAATATTCTAACTGAAGATCTTCTTAACCAAATCCAAAAGTTCACTAGGTCCTTCATTTTCAATTTCCAAGTGAACACAGTATTTTTCTGCTACTACGTAGCCTGAGTCTCCTCTTCTCCAGCCTTAATACATTTTTTTAAATCATTTTTTACAGCCTTTGCTAACAATTTTCTTGCCATTCTGTCAGCTTCTTCCTGCCACCTGGTTCTAAAGCCAATGCCATATATTTTAAGGTTTTTTATGATATTATTCCTTCTCGGTATCAATTTCTGTATAAATTATTTATTGACCCAATAAGCTACAATAATATCCCAAGTTTAATGCCCTAAGTAGCAAGCACGTATTTAATTCAGAAGTCATTTCTCTGGGCTGGTCTTGTCTGATAACCGACTCATAGGTCTACAACCAACGGGCTGGTCACCACCTCCCCAGAGGTGGTGTTTATGCCAGATGCATGGATATCATTCTGCTCCTGTCCCTTCCACATCCAACCTCTAAATCCTCTAACTTGTCAACCTCTCTTGCTCTCTAGAGCCTTAATCCCACCTTTCACCTTTTCTTTTATATTCTCTATATTCTGTGTTATGGTTCCATAAAAGATTATGTATCATAGATGTGATATAATTTTGTAACTTTCTCCTCATTATAAAATATTTTAAAAAGCAAAGCACACATTATGCTTTTAATTCATCCTTGCAAAGATGTACACAGGCTCCTGTACATGACCTCTGGCACGGATTATAGTAATACTTACCCGTTCACAATTCTCATACTGAGTTTTGATTTCTACAAATTCATTCTCCCTTAGATAGTCATTTTTGGTTGTTTGTTTAAATGGAAATCTAATTTCACCACTTCTCTATATAATAGCCTCTGATTGCTTCTGGGATAAAACCTAAAATGCTCTCACTCCCCAACTCTGCTCCCCATGTTTTCAGGGATCACCTCTCAAACACTGCTCACATTGAAATCCTTGCTTTAGGGACTTTCTCTGGGCAAACTTAACTGTGACATGTTCTGAATAAGCTTTGAAAGCAAATGATGAATGGATAAGTGTGAAAATGAATCATTAACCACAGCTGAGTAAAGTAAGTATCAGCTTATGATGGAGTCAAAAACAAATATAGATTTGTATCCAAAAAATAATATTTTATTAAGAAATGTAAGGATTCAGTTTTTGAAGTTTGACATTATTGGGGAAGATAATTTCTCAACAGTGTGCTAATAGATTGTTCCTCTTGTTCGTGAAACTAAAAAGATGCTCATTTCAACTGAACTTGGTAAGTTCAGTTAGGAACTGAACTAGGAACTGAACAGTTAGGAACTAAATTAGGAAGTACCTAATTTATCTTTAATGCTTTTACCATTACTTTATATTCTCTATATCCTGTATTACATTTCAGTAAAGATTATTTATCATAGAATGTTATGTCATTTTGGAAATGTTTTTTCTCCTTATGAAGTTTTGTAATCACAAAACATGCATTCTGCTTTCACTTCATCCTCATGAGATATATACAGTTCCCAAATAGTATTTTCTTTCTTTAAAAGAGTCAGGGCCTGAATTGATTTTTTAAAAAATTAGACAGGGTTCTTGAAAGCTTTTTGCTTTATTTTGCTTTATATTGTGAATGCTATTACACCTAGCAATTCTACCATATTTAGAATCGAGTATAATCTGCTTTCTATAATTCTGCTTTGCATCATTATTTTAAAATTTTTCCATTTTTGGCTTAAAGGATATAATTCTTTTTTTAAAAGTTACTATCAAGTGTCCTAAGATTTGTATTAACTGTCTCTATTTATTAAATCGACCAAAAGTTCTTAAATGCTTTTGCACAAAAAATTAATAAGTTTAACCATCATTATTAATGTTTATATCATTTTACTAATCAGAATAAGTACATATTTACAGTTCTATTGATCAATAGAATTTCAATATATAAAATGCATAAAAATATTTTTTCATTCAAAATTCTCTATAGGTCTCTATTTGAAGGAGAGTATCTGGATATTAATAACACATCTTAAGGCGCGCCTCGCAGTGTGACTAAGGTGGAGATGCCTGTCAGGTGTCGGGCAGCATTTGTGTTCTCACAGAGGTCTGTGTGACCCCTGACCACTGGCAAGCACAGCCCTGACTCAAATAACAGTCCTCTGATTAAGTCCTTCAAAAGCCCAGGCTGAAGCTGAATGGGAGATTTGAGCCCAAATCTCTCTTTTTAACATGTTCTCTAATTTTGCCTCACAGCGACCCTTGAGAAGGGTATTATTCCTGTTTCACAGGTGAGAAAACTAAAATTTAAAGATACTGGATCATCTAATGAAAGCTGCTGACCTGACAAGAGGTGAGGCCAGGCCTCAGACGTAGATATGTTAGATTTTAAAACTGAACTTCTTATATATTATCTTAAGAGATCATCGTCTTGTGAGAAGGAAAAACAGAAGATGACAAAGAGTTATAATACAGACTGGAGAGTAAGGAGAGCCATAATAGTTTCAAGGTTGTATATCTCTTCACAGTGAAGTGGGTGGCCTCAGCCTTCCCTCATTCTTTCTTCCAAAATTCCTTCTGGGTTCTCCTGTCCTTATTAACTCAGAGCACAGACTCTGCCTTGGCAGATTCTTTATCTATTTATTTATCTATCTATCTATCTATTATCTATCATCTGTCTATCTCTATCATCTATCATTTATTATCTATCTATCATCTGTCATTTATCATCCATCTATTTATCTATCTCTGTCATTTTTCATCTATCTATTTATCTATTATCTATCATTTATCTATCATTTATCACCTATCATTTATCTATCTCTATCATCTATCTGTTATCTATCTCTATCACCTATCATTCATCATCTATCGGTCGATCTATCAATCTATCATCTATGTATCCACAACATACACAGACTTAATTCAGTGCCTACTCCAGCTGTTCCCGTACATGAAAACCACACAGAAAGCTCTTCTATGTCAAATCCAAGCACATCTCTGCTCTTTTCAGGTCTAGGTATCCTCTAAGTGGAGGACTGAACCAAGCCTGGTCCTGCTGCCTGGGGGAATGTGTTTGTTTATCCTAACACATCTAATAGGAGTCTAATAGAAGTATAGAAAGTAGGGCAACCAGCTGATTAATACTCCTAGAACAGTTGAAATTAATCCAGAGACCAGAAAGATGGTCTCCACATGTTTTCAATTTCAATTTTCTGTTCTGCCTAATCATTTTATCATGAGGTTAAAATCATCATAATAAGTCTTAATTCATTTTATTACAGTTCTGGCATTATGCCTATGCAAAATGGTGACTTCTTTCAGTAAATAACATATGCTGAGAGGATTGACTTTATTAATGGTTCACAGAGATCTGTAGTAGAAAAATATGTATTTTTTCCGATATATTAAACACTATTTCCACTGATACCTTCTTTATAAGTCTGATAGGCATGTCAGAACTAATAAATTGCTTCTCTTCACTTCCATTAAGAGTGAACAGAAAGGTTAATGAGTTAAAGAGGCAAGAGAGAAAGTAGGAATATTTAGCTAATATGTTACATTTGATAAGTAATTTTCAAAATGCTGGTAAAGGACTCACCCAGATTGTCACAAGTACGTTGACACATGGGCTGAGTCCTGAGAGGAGACTTGAACATGTGTCTAATGCCAGAACATTTTGGGAAATCAGCAAAAGGCTGAAAATAAGGATTGGGGCTACAGGTGAAGAAAAACAAAAGGTGGATAAGATATTTGGAAATTGCTTTTTTTTTTTTTAACAAAGTATGACTAAAAGGCATGTGTTAGTGTTTCGTGTTCTTGCGAATTTCTTCAACAAAAGGGAATTTGTTGAAGATTCAAACTCTCTTATATGGTGAGAATAAATGACTTCCGGTTATTATGCATAGGGGCATACCTAGAACAGAAAGCTTTCCTTGGGAGGTTTGGGGTGGTAGTGGGTGTTGTCTAATCATCACTTAAAAACTTGTCAAAATGATGTCTTGCTGATTTATTTTTTCTTTATAATTGACCTCATGTTATTTGAGAAGGCCCCATATTTTAGTTGTTTATTTATTTTGCCTTTTTAAAAATTGAAGTATAGTTGATTTACAATGCTGTGTTAGTTTCAGGTGTACAGCAAAGTGATATATATATATTTTTTTTCAGATTCTTTTCCCTTATAGGTTATCACAAAATATTGAGTAGAGTTCCCTGTGCTATACAGTAGGCCCTTGTTGGTTACCTATTTTATATATAGTAGTGTGTTTGTGTTCATCCCAAGCTCCTAATTTATCTCTCCCCCCTTATTTATACATATTAGTGTAAAAATGGAGAGAATTAACCTCCTATGCAAGTCAAAAAGTTAAAAGTTTAAGATAAATAGAAAATTAAAATTTTGCCTGCAGACGTTCATGAATTCTAATCACGAATAGTACAGTTTTCCAGAACCATAGTAGTTAATGGTACTTTTAGGACCGATTTTGCAAAGTGAAGTCTCCAGTTTATGGAATATTTTACTGTGGGTCCTCTTTCAAAGAGGGGAGTGAGGTGGGACCCCCTTGGACCATAGTTGTTCCTCTGATCCTGCTGGGTCTTCTCAGTTGCTATAGATGCAAATCAGAACTAGAAGTTATCCTTTGGTGCTTAACCATCACCCTTTTCCATCAAGGTGCTCCTGAACAGATTGCCCACATTATATACTCTTCCCATTAGGTATTACATTCCTTGGTTTTGAACTGGTATCATTGCTTTTCAATCCTACTCTGCTTCTTGCGAGGGCAATTTTTTAAATCTTCCCAAATGCAAATCCAATTAAGTCATTCCCCATGATTCCTTATTGTTCAAATTCCTTAAAAAGGCAGATAAATTTATTTGGGGATATGGGCACCTGTATCACCTAAGCTCCCCTCCTGCACACAGGCATCTCTTTCTCACGTGTATCTTCATTTCATCCAGGTCGCCTCATCATTCTCCTTCCAGCCTTCATGCTTTAGTGTTTATTCACTTCATATTAGTGTTCCCTTAACTAATACGTAACCTCCCTGATCTTTCCACTGAACTCAAAATTCAAACTAAACATAAACCCTATATTACTGAAAAGTTTCCTATTGTTATAACAAATTTCTCCCAAAACAATATCATAAAACAACACAAGTGTATTACTTTACGATTCTGGAGGTCAGAAGGCCACAGTACATCTTACTGGGCTAAAATCAAGGTGTCAACAGGCTCCACTTCTTCTGAAGGCCCCGGGGGACAATCTGTTTCCTTGATTTTCCCAGCTTCTAGAGGTTACCTGCATTCTTTGGCTCATTGAATGGATGAATTCCTTTCTCCATGTTCAAAGTCAGTAGCAAGGCATCTTCAGCGCTGATGACCTCCTCCTTTTTCTTATAGGGACCCATGGGATTCCATTGGGTCCACCTGGATAATCATCTCATGTCAACGTCCTTAATATAATCACATCTGCAGAGACTCTTTTGCCATGTAAAGTAAGGTATTCATGGGCTGCAGGAATTAAGATGTAGACATCTTTGGGAAGGGACATTATTCTGTTTACCTTAACCCCTCAAGCAAGTCCTCCTCTACCTCTCACACTTCTGACTCCATTTATTTTAATTAGAAAGTTAGCATATTGCACTAGGTATAGAGGCAAAACAAAAATACCTGCTGCAATTCCATGAAGGTGACAATCAATAATGATGAGCAGTGTTTTCCACTTCATTGTATTTGTGTTCTCAGTCTTCATCATCAAATACCCCCCAGGAGAAACTTCTAGTTTTATAATTTGATGCATCTTGAGCTATGTCTCACATCTATTGTATATGCAAAATAGGTCTTTTGTAAGATCATTTTAACTGAAATGATGACAAGAGACTCAATCTGTTGTCATTTCTCATAGTGTTCTATGATTTATCCATTATAAAGTTTAGTATTATTTCAAAACTTTGAGGGTAAGAGCTATTTGTTACTAAGGTGAGATTTCAAAAGAGATGGGAAAATATTAACGGCTTACCATACCATGATAAAATTAAGGCATCCTCTGAAGTTTTTCTGTCTCTTAAGGAAGTGAGGTGTACCTCCGATTAAAGCATGGGTTCTGGATTAGCACATTGAACAAGGGCTGAACTGAGAGATGTCAGAGTTCAGAGGGATGGCTGGGACCCCCAACAAAGTCTCCACTGCCAAAGGTCCAGCCAGCCTTTGTTCTTATCAAACATCGGATGTGAATCCAGGCTCCTGGACTGACTTTCTCAAATAAACTCTCTTCATTGCACTTCAATGTAATAAAAAGGACTTTTTCTTTTCCTTTTTTTTTTTTTTTTTTTTACCATTTCTCTACCTTATCCTATTTAAAATCAATAAAAACAAATATAAATTGCTATGCTTTAATCCAAATAGCCATTATAGAGATAGTTTTGTGTATGTGTGCTTTTAAGAATAGAAGGCATTTTTAAAAGGTATTTCTTTTGTAATGGGAAACCACATTTGTGAATGTCTTTGGGAATTGCTCACAGATGACAGGGCTTACTTTGTGTTGTGTTTTTGCACAGATGGTGGGTCTGTGCATGGGGGAAAGACTCATTTACTGTTAGGGTCCACTTCTGTCTACAGACAAAATTGGGTATGGCCTTATATAACAGAAATCCAAATACTGAGTTTAATAAAAATTGAAATTCATTCATTTCCTTATTTATATATTATTTCACTTATTTATTCATTCATTTTGTGATAAGAAGAAATTGAAAGGTAGGTGATTCAAGGCTGGTGCAGGGGCTCAACTGTATCCTGGCTGAAGACCCCTGGATTTTCTGAACCGTTCCCTCATGTCTGTTACACCTCCAGTCATCCTGTCAGCATTTCAGACAGATAGAAGGAGAAAGCACAGGTGCTAGTTGGTTCTCTTTTAAAAGGTTTCTTGATAAATTCCACCTCAATTCTTCTGCTCACATCTTATTGGGGAGAATACAATGGTTTCCAAGCTCAAAGGGAAGTGAGGACAGTTGAACAGTTGTGGATTTTTTGTTTTTGTTATTGTTTGTGCTTGGTCGTGTGTTTGTATATATATATATGAATAGTTTTTTTAAAGCTAAGTATATTGACCTACAACATCTAGGCTCTACAGGAGAATGTAGCAGTCTCTCCAACTAGCCATCTGCCAAAATTGTTCTCCTCTCAAGTACTTTAACTTTTAATTTTGACACTGAATCTTAATGTAAAGGTAAAATATACAGTTGAAGATAACTCTGGAATGATATTGCTTGTAAAGATTTGTTCTAGGCTTCCTTGGTAGGCTTGGTTTCTCCTATGATCTTTAGTCAGTGAGAGAAGGAATTATGAATGATGATTTTGAGGAGAAAGGAACTCTTCTGTAGTTAGTAAATTGGAGTCTTGCTTTTATAATCTACTCTGTGTTTGCTTGAGAGGCTTCTAGAAGCCTTTAACAACAAAGAGAAAAGTTCCCACACTTTGTTTTCTCCTGGTACTGTTTTAAAGGTGACTCAGTCCTTTCTTCCCATGTGCTCTTGTCCTCATCAGGGACAATGTTTCACTGGGATGGGTGAAGAGGGGAAAATCCAGTTTTCTGGCAAACAGAACGCTGTTACCTTTCGTCTCTTCTCAGGCTGGTCCAGAAAAAGACACAAGAGACTAAGAATTAGAAGATAGAGCCTCTATACTTCCTTCTGCCCAAACTTCACTTTTAAACTCACTTTCTGCTTTTGTAAATAACGGTGGTAATATTTCCCTTCCAACATTACTGGGTTGTTGTAAATATAAGGTCAGCTATGTAAAAACACATCAAGAAATTTAAAAGTGCTGTATGAATTATAGGAAATGATAGACTTCTCACAAGAGTTTACAAAATACTCCTAGAGATAAGCAGAGTGCTCTACATTAACCTACCCATAAATGTTTTAATGCAAGAAACACAAAATGAGGAGTAATTCTATCTCCTAGGTGATGTAAATTGCAGGGGAAAAGTAGTGAATTGCTCAGTTCCAATCACGTGTATTGAAATATAATAATAACTATTAGAAAAGCTTTTTCATCTAATTTATAGTTTCAAGGTTTTAAGGAAATGCTAATAACAATCAAAATAATAACTCTCAAGGAGGATTCAGTTAATCATTATACTGTTCTATGGTGTAAACCTGTTATTAGCACCATAGTACACAAGAGGAAATTGAGGCACAGAGTTGTTAAGAAACTTGAATAAAGTCATAAAGCTAAAAAGTATTAAAGGCAGGATGACCTGCTAAACTTCTGGCTCTAGAGTTTGAGCTATTGATCAGCGAGAGCTACACAGTTAAAAGTTTTCAGGAATAAAGACACAGACCTACTAGAGAATGGACTTGAGGACATGGGGAGTGGGAAGGGTAAGCTGGGACAAAGTGAGAGAGAGGCATGGACATATATACACTACCAAATATAAAACCGATAGCTAGTGGGAAGCAGCCGCATAGCACAGGGGGATCAGCTCGGTGCTTTGTGTCTACCTAGAGGAGTGGGATAGGGAGGGTGGGAGGGTGACGCATGAGGAAGTGGATATGGGGATATATGTATATGTATAGCTGATTCACTTTGTTATAAAGCAGAAACTAACACACCATTGCAAAGCAATTATACTCCAGTAAAGATGTTAAAAAAAAAAAAAGATCTGAAATTAAAAAGAAAGTTTTCTTTCACGGCATCAGAAAATAAGGTTTAGTGTTCATCATTGATTGAGGAAGCATATTAAACATGTTCTGTGCTTCTTCGAAGTTTTCTGAATCAGTACTCACAACGTTACGTTCACTCAAATCTCAGGTCTATTTAGCTGGCTAGGGAGCTGGCTTAATTGAATTCCCAAAGTGTCCTGGATATCATGGTCTTTATACTTCAGAGACCACAAGGAACTGCTAACATAGACATGTAAGGACATATAGGCTTTGAGACTTGGGGAAACAATTTGTACAATTCTATTCAGTTCTCAAGAGCCCAGGGTAGAATCCGTTTGTTACTAAATGCCTGCCCTTCTGGGTCTCAGCTTCCTTATCCATCAAATAGAGATAATGGTACCCAATTCACAGGATTATTGACAGTCAGATAAGTTAAAAACATATAGCACAGGTCATGATATATGGAAAACTCTTAACAGGTGTTGGATGAATTATAGCAAACTTTTCTGTGAAAATGGGGTAATACTTATAACTTGCGTTGTCAAAATGATTGGGTTGGAATTGTTTCTTGTTAGCCAATGAAGTAGAAAAAGAACCACTAATGCACAACAGGAGGCTGTCTATAAAATGAAACTCTATTTTCAAAATAAATCCCAACAGAGCAAATGTAAGTCAGCCATTAACACTTTTCCAAAACCTGTGATACAAAGTAACATAATCAAATCCTCTTCAGGCATATGTCATTCATGAGTGTTTATGAGTTTATTCTGAAAGGAATTCCCAGTCTGAGTAAGAATCTTAACTTGTCACTCAACATTTACACGTCTGACTAGATACAAGGAAGCTATTTTAAATAATCTGTAATATAATCTTGTAATCAATATTAGGTACCAGTTTAGTAGATTATGTTAAGTGTAGAAAGGATATACAGCATTCTCAAAATGCAATAAACAAATTGCACTAGGTTATAGCTATCCTCATATAGTACTGAGTTTTCTCTGTCAGGGGACTTTTCAATTAAATCAGTTGAAGGTGTCCAAACGTTGGGTCTCTAAACATTAAAACACACACACACACACACACACACTTATGCATATCCAAATTAAAAACAGCAGCTCTACAATCAGAAAGTAATTTTATATGCAGGTATGTAAGTATGTAGTAGGAGTCTACCCCTGTACTCTTTTATTGTTCATTCAAATGTAATTCTCATAATGAAAACTGAGCTCTGAACTTGAATGAATCTAGTGGACAGACTGGGGAACTGGGCAAGAGGTTAAGGCAGGCAAAGCTTCTCATCAAAACTTCCCAAATTTGGGGCTTCCCTGGTGGTGTAGTGGTTAAGAATCTGCCTGCCAGTTCAGGGGACACGGGTTTGAGCCCTGCTCTGGGAAGATCTCACATGCTGCAGATCAACTAAGCCCCGTGCGCCACAGCTACTGAGCCTGTGCTCTAGAGCCCACGAGCCACAACTACTGAGCCCACGAGCCACAACTACTGAGCCCGCGTGCCACAACTACTGAAGCCTTCATGCCTAGAGCCCGTGTTCCGCAACAAGAGAAGCCACCGCCATCAGAAGCCTGTGCACTGCAACAAAGAGTAGCCCCTGCTCGCCACAACTAGAGAAAGCCTGCATGCAGCAATGAAGACCCAACACAACCAAAAATAAATAAAAATAAATAAATTAAAAAAAAAAAACCTTCCCTAGTTTTTGTTTGCAGCCCTTCTTCACTTTATAGCACTTGTCTCTAGGTATATAAAGGTTCTGGAGTCAGATGGATCTAAGCACTTACATAATCTCTTTGAGTCTTTATTCAGTAACCTGGAAGTTATGACTAGTAACAGCTGCCTCTAAATGTTGTGAGACTGATCTAACAAAATGTGTCTCAATTACCTGGCTCAATGCAGGCATTCAAAGAATAGTACTTATTATCATTCATGCTGTCACCTGGCTTGCAGGGACTTACAACTTGGTCCTATTCTCATGATGCTGGATTTTATTGAATGATACACATGCACATGCACATACACGCATATCCACAGAAATACACAGAAACACAAACATATATGTTACTGAAAGTGGGGTCTGCCTTCTTGCCACTTGAAAGCCAACACTTGGGAGGTAAGGTTGGTGGAAAGGAAAGTTTGCTTTGTTTTGGATGCCAGCAACTGTGGGGAGGGCGGACTCCTGTCCAAAGGCCGACTCTCTCCCTCCCACCCCCATGACAACCAGTGGGCAAGAGCTTTTATAGGCGGAGGGAGGGGGCTACAGGCAGAAACAGCATAGTCAGCTCTGACACTCATCTTGAAATTGGTCATGCAGTGGTCCGACCAGCATCATCTTGATTGTTTTTTAAGAACAGTTAATCTTCAGTTCCAGGGTCTGTTTGTTCCCATTTCTTTGAGGCCAGTTCCTTGGAACTGTGGCAGCTTATGTCATGGCTACGGTCTGGTCGACATGTAGTTAATGTCTTCCATCTGGCGGGGGTTTCAGTATCTATAAAACAGTTCACAGGACATGACTCTGAATATTATCTATAGCCCTTGAGGAGGAGCTAAAGGCCTTTGTTTAATGACTAAACTATTATTACTTGGTCTTATTTGACTGTTTTCCTTTGCTTCTGCATTTTCTCACTTCTCTGATGAAATTTATTCTTTTACTAAAGTTTTTCTACAGACAAAAGGCAGGCTGAGGACATGGTGGGGTGGGGCTATCCTGGGAAGGCCCCAGAGAGTCCTGCTTCATTTCTTACATACAGATGCTGGGCAGTGGGTTTCATCAGAAATTGCAGAGCCATGACTAAAACATGGTTTCTACCGCTGAACCAATTCACAACTAATAGAGGAGATGGCAGATAAACAAATTAATTAATCTGGACGCAAGTAACTCCATGAGTAGATTAATGCATTTCTACATGAGCAATGATTAGTCCTGAACCAAGGCGTATGGTCAGAGAGGGGCTGGGAAAGGAGGGGTGGGATGTCAGAACCAGTGACCAAATGCCCATGAGGAGCGAAATGAGGGAGGGGGAGTCAGATAGCACTGAGGGGTTTCTGTCCTAGGTTCCTGGTGGTGGGGTGCAGCCAGCAGGGTCTAAGTAAGGCAATCGGATTTGGTCGGGGTGTGTTGAGTATAAGATGCTCTTGAACCTGAGGATGTACCAAGGAGGTTGCTTAAAGTTTCAGTATTGCTCCCAAATATTTCTGTCTATCACACAGTCTGTAAACAATGGAACATCTCTAAGTCCCATTAAAACAAACGTCCTAACCAGCATGATTGTGACAGATAAAGCTTATGATGTCCCCTCTTCTATATAATGATTTTATTTCAGCAAGAGCCTCAACACCAAAATATAATGTTTAATGATCCCCACCATAAAAACATAAATACACACACACACATGCACATACTAACACTGTAAAGTATGCAAAATGGATAACATAAGAAATTTTCATGTTACACTGGGTCCAATAGGGACACTTATTTTGCAACAAGGTGTGACTTAGGTTGCCCTTCAAATGACAAGACTGCCTTCTCTACATTAGTGGCACTGGGTTATTCTAAACATGCTCTTCAAGGCTGCCAACTGCTATTCAGTAGTTCTTCTCTGTTAGATAGTTATTGCCATCTTGGAAGGTATTTGGATGAAACATTAGCTAGATGTTTCCCAGCCCTGTTGTGTTGAGCCTCTGATGTGACATGATGTAGAGTATTCGCTGCCTCAAGAGATAAGGTGCACGTCCACAAGTGTCAGACATGAAATAAATGATTGGTTAGTCAGTGCTGTGTGACTCACAGTCCATTGGCTCCTTGGCAGTGCCACATGACTTTGCGCATGTTTTGGAAGCCCAGCGAGACCTAGTGGAGAAGAAAAACGTGGATAAGTCAGTGCATGTGTAACTCACCCCCTACCAAGTTGGCAAGTCAGCAATGGCAATAGCTGTATGATAGTTGGACTCACCTACAATAAACTGTGGGAGGGAGATCTCTCACTATTCCTTTAGAAATGAAGTCTTTTTTTTGGGGGGGGGACTTAAAAAAACATTTATTATCTCAGTTTCTGAAGGTCAGGAAGCAGCTTAGCTTGATGGTGATGACTTGGGATCTAATGAAGTTGGCCATCGAGATGTCAGCTGGAGCTACTTTCATTTGAGGCTGGAGGGTCCTCTTCCACACCCATCTACATGACTGTTGACTGGACATCTCACCCCCTCACTACGTGGGTCGTTCCACAAGGCTGACCAAGTGCCCAAGTTTTAACTTCAGATTGGCCCCAAATCTATTTTTAATTCTGTATATGAATCAAGTAAAAGATCACCTAGAACCATGTTTATGCTACAAAGCTTATCCTAATCTCAGAACTGCATGATGCCTCCATCATTGATTGAAAGTTCCAGTTGCCACTGATTGGTAGTTGTTTGCTAGCACTTTATTTTAAGAAAGATCCTTAATGCTCTTTTGAGGTCACCCAAGATCAAGTGTTGGGTTCAATTACCAGGCTTCCCACAGTTGTTAGAGGGAGAAACACAGCTCAGAGATTCTCTGTAAAGAGAGTCTCTCCTTTGGGCTTAGATTTATGCCTATAGAGACTCAGCTCAGATCAGAAGCAGCCTTGGGTGGGCTCCATCTAATCAGCCCCCATAACCCCCTCCTGTGCATCATTTCCACACAAAATCTGTGAGCTCAAACATCTCCTCCCCATTTCTACTGATCTTTTTGAGGACTTGCTATTATATTACAATAGGCAGATCCTTTTATGAGTATCAGAGCAGGGCATCCATCCACACAGACCACGGCAGCAGAGACTTCCTGGAAAATTACAAATCTTCACAATCACCCTGAAAATTGTGTCCAATTGTGACAAAAGATCTGTCAATATCATGAACCACAGGTGAGTAGTTCCTGGAATTGTTCAAACAATAAATAAAAACATTTTAAAATACCTGAAACTAACACAGCATTGTTAGTCAACCGTACTTCAATATAAAATAAAAATTTTAAAAATTAAAATCTCAAAACCTTCCAAAATACCTGAAAGGAAGGGACAGAAACCTTCTTATTAACTCTATTACAAGACTGTAAAATGCAAACACATTCAGCTCAAAGTCAATGTCTTTTCATGCTGAGGAAAGAAGTGAAAAGAAAAAGGGCTTAAACTTGGCAGTTTCCTCTACAAGAGAAACTACAACACCTGCTCATTGCTACTGAATACAGTGGCTTTTATGCACACACAACAATGAACCTCATAAAACAATGTTTTCTGTTTTACAATTAAACAATTCTATCCCGTGTCTAAGACTATGGAGGGATACGCTTCAGTTGAATTACCGCTCTTGGCTCACGGTAAAAATTGTTAAAATGTGTAGAACCTGCTTTACATTAGGGAACCCCCTTTAGCCTTCTGGTGGCTCTGAGTCATATAAATGTGCTCAACTCTCCAATGTCCAGTGTTGATAATCAGTCTGTGAATTATACAGACTCTGCGGGTTTTTCCCCTTCATCTCATCCTTGTCTTTTAGTCTTTTTGTTGTGGTTTTGTTTCTGCTTCTGTTTGCTGGCTTGACTGTGCTTTGGTGTCTCTATGAGAGAATGGAAAATGGAGTGAAAGCAAACAAAACAGTCATTTCTTTTAAAGCTTGGGTTAAAACAGTGTCTAGAGGATCTTGACATTTCAAAGGAGGTCAGGTATTCAGGTTTTCCTGACCGCCCCCAACTTCCTGGCCTCCAAAACTGACTCCGTTGCCAAGAATTAAGGGTTTCCTGAAGAACTGGCTGAATGCATCAGAAAAACTAGCATTCCCTAAAACACGTGGACTAGAGACCCTTCATCCCATGTATATGGTACCCCACACGTTTTCATGTGTATCCCCTCTCTCATGTTTCAAAGCGAGGTGCAGTTGTACTGAGCTCCAGAGGATAAGATGAGGGTAAGAGGCAGAGCCGAGGTTTGGACCCAGTTACAAAGGCAACGCTCTTTCCTCACCTCCAAGTCAACTCTTTTTAGTGGTAAATATGAAACCAGGTTTAACAATTTGTTTGAAAGTCTCTGTTTATATAACATGTGGTTTGTTGATCTCGCAAACCCTGAAGGCTTAGCTTAGCCTCAGGATCAAAGTTTACTTTTCCCCATAGTTATGATGGTGTTTTCATATGTTATTTAAAATATATGATGGTGAAGGCACACTAGAAAATAATCTTGATAGTGAACTTTTGTTCTCCAGATACTGTACTTCCCCTCAGTGGGCTCAGTGAGGTAATGTGCAAAAAGATTTTGCAAAATGAGGTGTCTTCCAGCTTGAGTGTAAGGGGTGCATCTGGGTCTCTCACAAAAGTGTGTTTTGAGTAGGTCTTTGACTGATTTATAATTCACTAGTTTTGCCAAATGAAGCATATGAAAATCCCCTGTTTTGCCTACTGTGAATAAAGCTGCTATGAACATTCTTCTACAAATGTTTATGTAAACATACATTTTCATTTCTCCTGGGTAAAAATACCTAGGAGTGGAATCTCTGGGTCATAGGTAGGTTTACTTCTAAGTAAATAAAAACACTTGAAATCATAATTTAAAAACATCTTCTTGACATCAGTGTTGTTTTCACTTCTCTTTCCTCAGGAAGAGATCATTATAACAAAGTTCTGTGGGAATTCCTTCCCACGTGGCAACTTTTCTCTGTCTCCTGCCCTTTCCTTACTTCCAAGGTGAGAAAATCACAACATATTTTATGTACTGAGAGTTTGGGATGGACATGTACACACTCTATGTAAAATAGATAACCAATAAGGACCTCCTGTATGGCACAGGGAACTCTGCTCAATATTCTGTAGTAACTTATATGTGAAAAGAATTTGATGAATAGATACTTGTATATGTATAACTGAATCACTTTGCTGTACAGCTGAAATTAACACAACATTGTTAATCAACTCTACTCCAATTTAAAATAAAAATTTTAAAAATGACTTGGTAGATTTAATAAAGATTTAAATTGAAAAATAAAATAAGATAGTCAAACTCAAAAGCAGAGAGTAGAATGGTGGTTATCAGGGGCTTGTGGAAGGGGGACTTGTTATTTGATGGTTATAAAGTTTCGGTTGTACAGATGAGTACGTTCTAGAATTCTTCTGTACAATCTATGATTAACAATACTGTGTTGTACACTAGAACATTTTCCAAAGTGTAGATCTCATGTTAAGTGTTTTACCACAATAAAAAAAAGTAAAGTAAAAGATAAAAAGAAATTAAAACAATAAAAACACACTTTACACACCTCCTTCTACTAGCTGGCTGCTTCTCTCTTCTTCCTGGCTCATGCTGCCAAGTAGGAGACTCTGAGCAGTTCAGCTGATCACTGTCACCCTACACTTGGCCAGCTCTCTCACGCGCACACAAAATTGGTTGCTGGACCCTACGATTGGCTGAGCACCCTAAGGCAAGGAGGTATCTTCCCGACATCCCACTACTTGTAAGCTTCACATGAGCCTCTCACCACCCACACAGCTGCTGGCCAGACGGACAAGGCTGAGGTTTCTCTCAGTGTCCTGTCTTCTGATGCCACCTCCCAAGATATCCGCGATGAGGCTGCTGGTGCCCTGGAGACCTCATGCTACACACAACTCTTGCGAAAAAGAGTTCAAGCCTTCTCTGTGCTCCCCTGCCTACTGTCTTCCTCCCCAAGGAGGAGTGACCTTGATAGATTGGTCAATTTCCGGGCCATGAATTCCCATTTTCTAGGGGTGGATGTTTCCAAGAAAATAAAAATGAAAGCCCTCCTCTTCATAACTTCTTTCTCCTTCTGAAACTGAGAAGGTCCCTGTGGGACTCCTGGGCACAAAAGGAGCCCGTTTGTCCCCCGTTTCTTGTAGGCAAGACTCCAGCCTCCGTGACCTTCCCTGAGTTCCAAAGGGCAGATTCGAGCAGTTGCTTATCAAGGGAGGAGAAGCCAAGAAACCACCTGAGGTGAGATTAAAGGGACCAGAGAAGCTCGTCAACATTAGGAGACCCTGCACACACCCTAATCGTATCAGCAACCCCACCCTTGAACTATTGCTATAAAACTCCTCACCAAATCCTCCCGTGTTGGGACACACAGTTTTGAGAGGCATGAGCCTGCTGTGTCCCCCTTTGCCTGGCAAAGCAATAAAACTATTCTTTTCTACTTCACCCAAAACTCTGAGATTTGCTTTGGCACTTGTGCACAGAGACAGATTTCAGCATCATTTCCATCCAACCAGACTAGTGACTGAGGAAGTCCAGGCAAATGGTCAGTCAGGCACTCTCTCTCCCCTGAGATGTTGTCTTTTTTATCTATTTGGTGTCTAGACTGGAATTACAACCAGCTGGACTCTAGGCAGGTGGGTCAGCACTCAGTCTCACTCTTTCTCTCTGACCCCTCTTCTGGCACTGGTGGGGATGCTTGATTCAACCTGTCCTCCCATTGTACTGGTAGGCTCTGCTGCTTATTAAAGAAATCAGCACTTTCTCAGCTCAGTCTTCCCAGGTGTGTGGTTTCTACTGTTGTGTAACAAATACCACAACCATAACCCCTTAAATCAACACCCATTCTTTATTGCATAGTTTTGTAGGTCAAGTTTGCACTGAAAGGCTCCTCTGGTCTTTGGACATTCAGGACAACATTGGCCCAAGTTAGATCCAGTAAAGGAGCACTTGATGAGCTAATTGATGAGTTGACAACAGCCCTGCCTTAGAACTCAGGACCCAAGCTCTAGTTAGCGACGTAGTATTACTTTGTGTAGCTAGCATCGATCTTATGTTCATATTGCAACCGGGGGTTTCACAGGAAGAAAGATAATTCTGTTGTGTTAGTACGGGTCCTCCAAATGATAAATGCTAAGACAGGGTTAAGCTTTCAAGAATTGTCTTAGGGGAAAAGCCTGTGTGAAGGAAAATGGGGTTGGTTGGGAGGTGGGAAAGGCTGGGAGAGCAGTCAGACCCAGAGAAGAGAGAGGGAAGGAAAGTTAGATAGAAGTGCCTAGACTTCTGTACTATCTAAGGAAGGCTCAGCAAGGCTGTCAAGGGCTCTTTTAAACTTTTTATTTTTAAATTTTTTATTGAAGTATAGTTGACTTACAACGTTTCAAGTATACAGCAAAATGATTCTGTTATGTATGTCAGGTTGGCCCAGAAGTTCATTCGAGTTTTTCCATTTTCTTACGAAAAATCTGAATGAAATTTTTGGCTAATCCAATAGGTATATCTATTCTTTTTCAGATTCTTTTCCATTATAGGTTATTACAAGATATTGAATATAGTTCCCTGTGCTGTACAGTAGATCCTTCTTGGTTATCTATTTTATATATAGTAATGTGTATATGTTAATCCCAAACTTCTAATTTATCCCTCCTTTCCCCTTTCCCCTTTGGTAACCATAAATTTGTCTTCTATGTCTTTGAGTCAGTTTCTGTTTTGTAAATAAGTTCATTTGTGTCATTTGTTTTTCTTTTAGATTCCACATAGAAGTGATATCATATAATATTTGTCTTTCTCTGACTTAGTATGATAGTCTACATGGGTAGACCTAGAGACTATCATACAGAGTGAAGTAAGTCAGAAAGAGAAAAACAAATATTGTATAATATGACTTATATGTAGAATCTAGAAAAATGATACAGATGAACTTATTTTCAAAGCAGAAATAGAGACACAGACTTAGAGAACTGACATATGGATATTGGTGGGGGGATGAATTGGGAGAGTGGAACTGACATATATACACTACTATGTATAAAATAGATAACTAATGAGAACCTACTGTACAGCACAGGGAACTCTACTCAGTGCTCTGTGGTGACCTAAATGGGAAGGAAATCCAAAAAAGAGGGGATATATGTATACTTATAGCTGATTCACTTTGCTGTACAGCAGAAACTAACACAACATTGTAAAACAACTATACTCCAATAAAAATTAATTTTTTAAAAAAAGGACTCTTTAAGCTAAAGTTTGGAGTGCCCTGTCACTCAGGAACTGGTTAATGTGTCTAAGGCAGGGCTTGGTCAACCTTAGGCCCCAGCCTGTACTCAAAGGTTGGCAAGGAGCAGTTCTGCAAAAGACGTAGCCTCAGGGAAAATGCAGCTGGGCCTTTGGCCAACTAAGCTCCCTCTAGTTGAAGGTGGAGAGGCACACACCCATGACTACCAGACAAGCTGACATGGATTTTGGTATTCTTTGGTCACCTAATCAAAATACCTAATAAATGCTGACCTGAAAACACTCCAGTTTATTGCCTGACACATGGATAGCCCTGCATCCTCTGGGCCTTAGGCTGCAGTCATGTGTCCATGCCCTTTATTAAAGGAAGCCAGCACTTTCTCACCCCAGTTGTGGCAAGTGTGTTAGTTTTCTACTGCTGTGTAACAAACACCACAACGTTAGCACTTTAAAGCAATGCCCATTGATCACCTCACCGTTACATAGGTCAGAAGCCTAGGAGGCCTCAACTGCGCTCTCTGTTTGGGTCTCATAAGGCTGAAGTCAAAGTGTTGGCCAGATCAGACTCTTATTTGGAAGCTCTGGGGGTGAATTTACTTCTAAGCTCTTTCAAGTTCTTGGTAGAATTTAGTTCCTTGTGGTTGTAGGACTGAGACTCTGGTCTTCTTTCCAACTGTCAGCCAAGGCCACTTTCAGCTCCTGGAAGTCTGCCTTCAGGTCCTTCCACCTGTCCCCTCCAACTCTGCAAGGATCCTCATGTCAAATTCCTGCCCAAACACTTTCTGATTTTAAAAGGCTCATGTCACTAGATTGGGAACCTGGAGAATCATCTATCTCTAGGTCAAATATTAATAACCTTATGTACATCTGCAAAACTACTTTGTCATGTAGTATAACATAATCACACTAGTGAAATCTCATTACATCCATAGGGAGTGATCTTAAAATGCTGGCTACCATGCAAGATACTCCAAGGAGGCTTCTTCCAGCTCATGTTGCTTGCTTGTTTCTCCTGAGTCCCTCTCCTCCATCATCCTTTTCCTCACATGACTTTATCCCATACTGAATGCAACACCTTTTCCATAATCCATCAATAGTATAGCAAATAAAAAACTAATATAGGGCTTCCCTGGTGGCGCAGTGGTTGAGAGTCCACCTGCCGATGCAGGGGACGCGGGTTCGTGCCCCAGTCCAGGAAGATCCCACATGCCACGGAGCAGCTAGGCCCGTGAGCCATGGCCGCTGAGCCTGTGCGTCCAGAGCCTGTGCTCTGCAACGGGAGAGGCCACAACAGTGAGAGGCCCACGTACCACAAAAAAAAAAAAACTAATATAATGTGCTTTTACTATCTGTTGGAGTACTAGTAGGAGATTATATCAGAGCATAATAAATACAAAATATTGAAATAAACATGAAAACATTCGAAACTTTCTTCCTGGCCAAATCCTAATACTTGTTCATGACTGTCTTGTCAGGGTCAATTTTTCTTTTTAAAGACCTCTCCCTCCTTCTCCTGTGTGCTAATCACCAATGACTTCTTTAGGAGACAATGTCACAGTTCACCACTTACCCCCACACTATCCAAAGCTACTCAAGCACACATTCTGGAGTTTTCTTAAGCAAAAGAATCATCAACCAGGTCTTCATTCTCAGCCATAGTCTCCATCCATGCCCTCACCTCCACTGGGATATAGAAAGGGGTTTTAAAAAAGATTTATTCTATCCCTGTATACAGCAAATCACTAGGGGTATAGATTTTTTGTTTTGTTTTGTTTTGCTTTCTTCCAGGTAAAGAAACTCACCATCAGCCCCACCAGCTCCCAAGGAGAGCAGCACAGCCTGAAGTCCTTGTGTGTTTGTTGGAGGCTAAAAGATTATTTTCTATATCCTAGTGCTCTAGTCATGCATTCCAAAGTAGCATGGCTTTGTGCCCCGCTTAGTATAAAATAGTCCTCTCATCTCTACTCTAAGGACTCTCTCTTCCTAGAACATGTGTGAGTCTTTCAGGCTTTACATGGAAGGAAGCTGACAGACATGAGATGCCACCTTCTCCTTACAACAGAGGGCCCCTTCCTTACCATGTCTTTCTACTCAAGACGTTTCCCCCAGCCCTCCGTGCAAACCAGGTCTTGATGAGGAGTCTGCCCATCATTCACCAACGTGTCCGAAACGCTGCAAAGAATATGGACTCTACCAGTTTTGGAATCACCTACACAGAAGAATTTGCAAATTCTTCTTTTCCCTATGTACCTGGACAGAGAGTCTTCTAATCCCAGCATGGAAGTGCTTTACCAGTCTTACTGGTCAGATTTGAAATTGCCCCTTTCACTTCTGGTTTATATGGTTGAGGTCAGAGTGTTAAGGTTTATGGGTTACACAGAAAAGACTCACTATTCCTTCTTGTTTTTCTTGTCATAAAGAGTACAGTACCAGAGTGGCAGAACTTAATGAATCAAGTCTTTAGACTGACACTCCAAGCAGCACCTGCTGGCAGCTGGAAGTGACCTTGCTATAAACCTCCTCCCCCAACGTCAGGCCACATTCACACTAGGGCCTTGTGAACTCATCACCCTTTAAACTGATGATAAGTGTTCTTGTTTAAAAATGAGGTGTTTTAGGTCAAAATTTTGTTTTCCATTTGTTGAATCCTTCCCTGCTATCAGTGCTAAATATCTGTAAAAATAGAAAAGCGATGGTAAGCTGCATTTGTGTGTGTGTGTCTTTTTACTGTAGCTCCAAGATTGTACATCGTTTATATGCTCTGCTTACATTATGTTAATACCTAAAATAAACATGGGAATTTGATTCACGCTTGAAAGTCTTGCATATGCCAGGGATAGTAGCCATGTTTCCAGCTGGGAAACCAAAGTTCTGTAGTTATAATGGGCATGATAATTTCTGTGATTTTTTTAAAAAAATTATTTATTTTATTTTTGTCTGTGTTGGGTCTTCATTGCTGCGTGCAGGCTTTCTCGAGTTGTGGTAACCGGGTGCTACTCTTCATTGCGGTACATGGGCTTCTCATTGTGGTGCCTTCTCTTTGTTGTGGAACACGGACTCTAGGCCTGAGAACTTCAGTAGTTGTGTCTTGCGGGCTCTAGAGCACAGGCTCAGTAGTTGTGGCACGTGGGCTCAGTAGTTGTGGCTCACGGGCTCAAGAACACAGGCTCAGTAGTTGTGGCGCATGGCCTTAGTTTCTCTGCGGCACGTGGGATCTTCCCAGACCAGGGCTCGAACCCGTGTCCCCTGCATTGGCAGGTGGATTCTTAATCACTGTGTCACCAGGGAAATCCCAATTTCTGTGATTTGACAAACAAATCAAGGAAGGGGTAATTATGATAATTCCTATGATTTGACAAGCATTGCCCATCACAAGCACTGAGGAACTGAATAGTCGGCTTGACTTTGAAAAGTCTTTTAGCTGCAAAATGTGAAATTATTTTCTTTGTTAGTTCCCTAATGAAATAGTGGTGAGAAATGTGTGACAGTTACTTTTTTAAGTTTTTCAAAATAAATGTGATTTTTCTAGAGACACTCTTTTAAATAAGTTCGGATAAAGACAGCCTGCAAGACAGCTAAGAAAATGCTCTACTTATCTCCGGGCAGAAAAATTACAGTACAACCAATCTTGCTTTGAGAAAATGCTCATGAAAAACATTTTACAACAAAAATTTTATTGTCATGCAAACAAGCATGGGATTTGATAAACAAAAAAGTGCCTCAAATTAAGTTTTCTTGTTGCTATCCAATCATTTTCAGGATTTGCATAGAACTTTACACAGGAAACTCCATCTACATGTTAAAGAGAGTAGATTCAGTGATCCAATAACCTCAGAATTTACTCTAAACAAATTGCCTAAGAACAGCAATATTTGGTTAGTGTTTTCTCTGTGTCAGGTTCTGTGGGATAGATTATTCTACTGAAGCCTTACAAAACCATTTCAAAATATGTATTTATTTATTCATTCATTTGTTCAGTTAGTCAATCAAAATTTTATTCATCTCCTGATCTGTACTAAGCATTATTCTGTGTAGTTAGTAGGTATCAGTGAAGAAGCAAACCCCTCTGCAGTCAAGGAGCTTACATTCCAGTGGCGGAAGAGAGAAAATAGCCAATAAATATATGTAAATTATGTCACCTATTAGAAGGGACTAATTTCATTTTACATTTCAAAAGGATGTCTCTCTTTGCCTAATGAAGGCTATAGGTAGGTAGCCAAAGGAAGCAGGGAGACACGGAAATGAAGTAAGAGGCTTTCACAACAATTCACACAGAAATGAGGGTGTCCCTGACCCTCATTTCTGGTAGGCTTTTTAAAAAATTTATTTTATTAAAGTACAGTTGAATTAACATGAACAACATTAACAATGTTGTGTTAATTTCTGCTGTACAGCACAGTGGTGTATATATATATATATATACACATATATTCTTTTTCAGATTCTTTTCCATTGTGGATTATCACAGGATATTGAATATAGTTCCCTGTGCTCTACAGTAGGACTTTGTTGTTTATCCATTGTACATATGTAGTTTGCATCTGCTAATCCCAAACTCCTGATTCTTCCCCCCCTCCCCCCCCCCTTCTCCTTTTGCAACCACAAGTCTGTTCTCTTTTTCTGTGAGTCTGTTTCTGTACAAAGAGTTTATTTCTGTTCATTTGTGTCATATTTTAGATTCCACATGTAAGTGATTTCATATGGTATTTGTCTTTCTCTGACTTACTTCACTTAGTATGATAATCTCTAGGTCCATCCAAGTTGCTGCAAATGGTATTATTCCATTCTTTTCATGGCTGAGTAGTATTCCGTTGCATGTATGTACCACATCATCTTTATCCATTCATCTCCTGATGGACATTTAGGTTGTTTCCATGTCTTGGCTGTTGTAAGTAGTGCTGCTATGAACATTGGGGTGCATGTATCTTTTTGAATTATAGTTTTGTCCAGATATATGCCCAGGAGTGGGATTACTGGATCATATGGTAGTTCTATTTTTAGTTTTTTTTTGAGGAATCTCCATACTCTTTTCTACAGTGGCTGCACCAATTTACATTCCCACCAGCAGGGTAGGAGGGTTCCCTTTTCTCCACACCCTCTTCAGCATTTGTTATGTGTAGACTTATTAATGATGGCTATTCTCACCAGTATGAGGTAATACCTCATTGCAGTTTTGATTTGTGTTTCTGCAATAATTAGAAATGTTGAGCATCTTTCCATGTGCCTGTTTTCTCAAAGTGATAGCCTTTATAAGGAACAGCCAATAGAGTGGCCTGACTGAGTTGATTTCAGGGCTGACTCTAATATTTTGGCCTAAACCACTATTAGGATGTAGCTGCATTAATTGAGATGGGAAGGGTTACATGGGGAGCACGTTTGGGGTGAAGATCAAGGACTTTGGTTTGGGACCTGTGGAAAGTATGATATCTCTTGGACATTCCACTGGCAATGTCATATATGCAGTTGGATATAGAAGTCTGCATTGAGGAATGAGGGCTGGGCTAGAGATTAACTTTCAGAATCACTAGGATACAGATATTATTCAAATACATTTGGCTGGTTGAGATCAACAAGACAATCCTACAAATAGATAAGATGACCGAGATCTGGGCCTGGTAGGGGAAGGTGTAAGGATAAGAGGTGAGGAGGAAGAAGAAACACCATCAAAAAGGGCTGGAAGGAAGGACAAAGGAGGTAGAGGATAAACCAGAAGGATGATCAAGAAAGTACAATGGTTGGAAAGTCAACTGAGTATCATGAAGAATATTATTTACCTATGCATGTGGCTCAAAAGGTTTAACAATTTGATTAAATTTCATAGAACTAGCAGGTGGTAGAAATTGGACTTAAAACCAGTTCTTTTGACCTCAAATCCGGGTTGTTTTCTCCAAACACTGGAAGCTTAGCATAAGAGATATAGTTGTCATAACTGTAATAAGCACTACAAACGTGAATACAAGAGAGTAGTGCTTTCTTGTCTCCAACAAGAAATGTAGACCAAGTTTAACCCAGAAAAGTGAGTGCAATCCACTGATTTTTGAGTGACCTGTAGATGGTTGCTTGATATGAATATATTTGCGCTCTTATTTTACCCTAAAATGGTTTCTTGATAGTGGTTTACTGGAGATTCTATTCCCATTTAATTAAGATATTTTCAAGAGTATATTTTAAGAAGACTTAATGTAAAGAAGGCAAAATATACAGAAGAGAACAGAAGAGGCAAAAATGTGTAGTAAACACTTTCTATGGTACATTGATTGTGCTCAGCTTTGGGGAAGTAGGTACTCAGCTGAAATATGTGTCTAAAAACAGAAAGGGCTTAAGGAGTACTTTTGTCCAAAAGTTATGTAACTGCCCTGGGGAACCACTCAGCTACCAAAGAGAGGAGATCTGAGTTTTCGGGATTCCACAATCTTTTCTCCATTTTAATCAAAGAAGCATCCCTCATATCTGTTTTATACACAAGGCTTCCTAGTAAGATTTTCTTTGACTAAATGGTCTCACAAACAATTGATGCTAATCCAATTTTTATTTTATCTGTAAGAAAACTGAGGACCCAAGAGGTCTGTGACTGGTACAGGATCATAGCTATCAAGGCTTAAGCTAAACTCAGATCTTAAACTTACGATCCCAAATCTAATGTGTGTGCATGTATGTTATTTCTCTACACAATAGTCCCATCCTATGATGGAGGAGTGAGGGAATCCCACACTGTTTTTTTCTTTTAAAAGATGAATACGAAATTCTCACAGATTGGCTAAGTAACAGCTATGTTTAGATTTTAGTTCAAAGTAGTTATTGAGTAAACTCAGGGGAGAAAGTACCCAAATTATGCAGGGCTGACTTCTACTCTGTGTAGTCTAATAAGGCATCACACCTGTAGCAGGACAAAACCCTCAAAATTCTATCTCAAAAACTATATGTGAAGCTTTGGACATTGTAGGACCTAAACAAATTTTGCTGTCACCAGGGTCGCCACAGTGATGGAATACCATGCTTAAACATGCCAATTGGTGCCTCTCGGACTCTTGAACGTCCTCCCCTCCCTTTACGTTTCTCCATCGCGTCTAGAAACTCACTGCTTCTGAGTGCCTAAGATTCCTGCTAATTGTAATCGCTAATACTTTTCAAGTCTTATATGCTCGGCACCGCCCTGTGTTTTATATAATGCTTTATTTAAATTCACCACAACTACATGAGGTTTCTAAAACCACTTGACGCTTAGAAGTGAAGAAAATTGAGGCAGTGAAGTAACTTGCCCAAACTCACTGGAATTCAAATCTGATACTCTGACTTGAAAGCTTGACATTGAACCACCAGGTGTGTGTGGGAACATAAGCAGGTTTGTTCCTCCAGGGTTTTACCATATGCCTCATGTTTCCTGAGTCATTCTTTCTAAGGATAATGGTTTTATTTTTCCATAGGACTGTACATGTTATTTTGTATTTTCCCTAAGCATTGCATCATGAAAATAGGCATCCAAAATCTCTTGCTGTATAACTCATTCCATCCAAGTCTTTCCTACACAGCAAATCTAAGAAACTAATATGAGGGATGTTATTAATAGTTCATGGTGGGATAACTTGAGTCCCCTACTTTGCGCTCATCCTATATTACATTTGAAAAGAGACTTCTCTGAACCAAACACTAAATAGCTGAGGAAAGTTTAGGCTCCATAAAAGGATTGAGAATGAATGCAGTTCTGACTTTGCTGATCTCAAATTACTCCATCTGAACAAACATCGCTGCCATCTATGAAGTTGAGCACATCCTAAAAGCACTCAATTTGTAAACCACTCAGCTTATATCCACCAAGAGTCTATTCCACGACCTTTCAACTGGGATGTTTTCTGTGCTTAGATGTTCTTCTGTGCTGAGTACTAACACCACACCTTCCCCCAACATTCTGGAAAATGATCCTTCCTACACTCCTTTTCTTTTGTTTTTTAAAAAATTTACTGAAGTATAGTTGATCCACAATGTTGTGTTTAATTTCTGCTGTACAGCAAAGTGACTCAGTGATATACTCTTTTTCATCCTTCCTACACTCCTAATTACAGGATTTCAGTTGGAGCAGTCGTGGGTTTACAGCACTCAGCCTCCTTAGCCAATCAGGTTGTGATTGTTGATTGGTCGACGTTGCCTGAATCAACCAGAATCCTGTCCTAAGGTTTTGGAATGTAAGTGTATTATGAATCCCTCTTGGTCCCCTTCTGTTTGCTGAGCTGGGGTGGGGGGGATGTGTTTTGGTAGCTGTGAGGTCATAATACCTACTGTACAGGAACTCGTGTCTCAAAATATAAAGCAAATCTGAAAAGAGAATCCAAGACGAGGGAACTGGTAGATTCTGGCAGCTTTCAAATGCCTGAGTCCAGCTGTGCCCTTGTCACCCTGAAAATTGGAAGCAAGATGTAGGGCTGCCAGAGCAATGCCTGCTCAGAAGAGTTCCCTGCTAGACCCCTTAAATTTCTCCCTGAGCTTTGGAAGAGAAAGGGCAGCAGGCAGAAGCTGAAGGAATTTTCTTTTTACAAGAAAACCTCTGAAACCTTGAGTTATGACTGTGACAGTGTGGGAAAGAGGAGCAGCCACCCCTCTAAGTCCTGAGAACCATGTGGCTTCCGTTCATTACCAATTCATCAAGTCAGAGTCAAGTCATGTGTATTTGGCAATAGATCTATTGGAAAGGACACCAGAACTTCCATAGTGGTTATTGACACCAAGGGGCAGAGAAAATGTCATTGTCATTGGAATTGTGTAAAATACCTCAGAGACTCCCAGAAATCCTTTTGTGAACTTTTGGAATAAAGGGTAATTGGGGCTGGAAAAGCTGTTCTAGTTAATGTGAAAAAGTCATAAAAACATGAGTTATTAAAACTGTTACACATTAGTTTCCATTGAGAATCAGTAAAATATAGAATATACTAGTGCCATTTTACTTTATATTTTTAAAATATTTCTTCTTAAAATTACATGAATCGTAGTTTTAAAAGATTGAATTGTATAGTGGTGTTCATAAGTAAAAGACTAATCTCCTCCTCCAGTTTTACTTAGAAATAATTACTTAATTTTTTTGTCTTATCTGTATTCTTAAAAGTACATTTATGCAGCTACTTATTGATTTATCCACTTTGCATAATTTATTGATTTTTTGCTATGATTCTCCCTACCTCCTCTATATTCTTTTAGTATATGGCTCTTCTGTTGGTAATATAAATAATATATTGTAAATATATATAATATAAATATATATTATATTTATATATAATATAAATATATATAGCATTACATAATATATTGGCTCTACTATTTCTTCTTCCATCAATATTGGCAGTTTATTATCACTCTCCACTTCTTCAAATGAGGGTACAAAAACCTCTAACCTTCTACTCTCTAACTTCTCTTCCACTTCCCATATTCTGGCAGATTTATTGCTGCTTTCAAATCAAGAATGGTAACATATACCTTTTGTCTGGAAACCCAAGTGAATCTTACATGCATTGCCCAAAGAGTGAAAATAATTTTGCATTACTATGACTCTATTACTGTTATTTGTGTCACAACCCAACAGTGTAATATAATAGGTTGCAATGCTCCTGTGTCCTTCCTTCTTGCTCCAATGTGTTCTCTAAGGAAAATAATCATATGGATTCTCCTTTTTTACATTCTACCAGTTGCTCAAAATCATGACAAGTGTGTAACTTTTTAACATATGTCTCTTTTGTGGGTCTTGTAATATCTACAAAATCTGATGACTATCTTTCTTCGTCCTTGTTCTTCTTTGTTCTTAGGCTGGAAGCCGTGTGTGTGTGTGTGTGTGCTCATGTTTGTGTAAACATATGCATTTAACCACATCCATATTATTTTCTAGTATCATTAATTCTGTCTACTTAATGGAGTGATTTCCATTTTTATTCTGAAGACTTCAGAATGCTTGTTTTATTCTAAACTGGTTAGATCACTTTTTTTTTCATGGAAATTTAGATTTTACTCTGTTTTTTATTAATTAAATTTTATTGGAGTATAATTGCTTTACAATGTTGGGTTAGCTTCTACTGCACAGCAAAATGAATCAGCCATACATCAACATATATTCCCTCCCTTGTGGATTTCCCTCTCTTTTAGGACATCACAGTGCATTAAGTAGAGTTCCCTGTGCAGAGCCTTTAAAAAAAAGAACTCACTAGAGTTTTTCCTTTATATTTTCTTTCTTTGCTATATTCTGTGCCTCTATAAATTCAGAATTTCAATCAAAGATTATATATATATACAATCAAAAGTTATATATATAAACACATATATGTATACTCAGAATTCTCTCCCATGACATTTTTTGTTGTTGTTATTCAGACCTTCCTTCTCCCAGAGTCTCTGTCTTCTCTATATAGAGTAACTGTTTCTGTGTTGAATTCAGTGATTCCTATAACAAACTGAAATAGCATCATTTTAAAAAAGTATGTGCGATGAGCCCCCCTTCCTGGGCAGCTGCTACAGCTCCATCAAACCTGGTGGCACACACAGTCCATGAGAGGGACACTCACAGAGTGACAGGCTCTGGTGGCCAGGGGAGATGGCACTTCTGGGCCACACAGAACAGTTCCTACACAAGACCACTCCTGCAGGACTGAGGGAAGTCTCCGTTTCCCCTAATACATATAGACAAACACAGAGAAACAGAAAAAATGCAGACCCAGAGGAATATGTTCCCAGGCAAAGAACAAGGCAAATCCCCAGTAAAAGACCTTAGTGAAACAGAGGTAAGCAACACACTTGATAAAGAGTTCAAGGTAATGGTCATAAAGATACTCACTGGTGTTAGGAGACACATGGATGAACACAGCCACGACCTCAACAGAGAGATAGAAAAGTACCAAACAGAAGTTATAATTGAACTTGAAAATACACTGCAGGTGTCCAACAGCAGATTGGATGAGGTAGAAGCATGAATTAGCGAGCTGGAAGACAAAGCAAAGGAAAACACCCAGACAGAGCAGCAAAATAATAAAAGAATTAAAGGAAATGATGATACCTTAAGGGACCTTGGGGACAACAACAAACAAAATAACATTCACATTATAGGCGTCCCAGAAGGAGAAGAGAAATAAAGGGCCAGAAAAATTATTTAAAGAAATAATGGCTGAAAACTTTCCTAACCTAGGCAGGGAAACAGATATCCACGTGCAGGAATCCCAGAGAGTTCCAAATAAGATGAACACAAGAGAAACACACTGAGACACGTTATAATTAAAGTGGTAAAAGTTAAGGATAAAAAGAGAATCTTAAAAGCAAGAGAAGAGTGACTCATTACATACAAGGGAAACCCCATAAAGCTATCAGCAAATTTTCCAGTAAAAACTTTATAGGCCAGAAAGGAGTGGCATGACATATTCAAAATGCTGAAAGGAAAAAACTGCCAACCAAGAATTCTCTACCTAGCAAGGTTATCATTCAGAATTGAAGGAAAGGTTAAGAATTTTACAGAAAAGCAAAAGCTAAAGGAGTTTATTACCACTAAAACGGCCTTACAAGAAATGGTAAAGGAATTTCTCTAAGCTATAAAGAAAAGGCACTGACTAATAATAAGAAAACTTATGAAAGTAATAATCTTACTGGAAAAGTAAATAATTAAGAAAGATAGGGGATCAATCATTTATAAAGCAAGCACAAAAGGGGAAAAAAGAAAAGAAGTAAAACTAATTAAAAATGTAATGATTAGTCAAAAGATACACAAAATAAAAAGATGTAAAATGTGCCATCAAAAATATGAAATGTGTGTGGGGCGTTAAAAATATAAAACTTTGGGCTCTTTATTCTGTGTTCTGATGGCTCTTTAGATGACTTATTTTGTTTTTTTATTTTCTGGAATTATTTAAGATCTCTTTATCCTTGGTGCACAGAAATTTCCTTTTTCTCTTATGTGCTTTTCTGGCACCTTAAATATTAGACCTTCAGAGATGATCCACTTTCTTCAACCTTTCTTTCAAAGTCTTACTTACTTGGGATTTTACCTACCAGGAGATGACTTAATTTTACATTTTAAAATTCCTATTAATTTTTTTGGCAATCACACATTTAATTGCCAAGATAATCATTGTGTTCTCTGTTAATTCTTTTTCATTATCGTCTGTTGCTATTTTATAAATATATTTGTTCCCAATTGTCTCTTAGTTACAAATTAAAATTTAAGCAAAGTCCTCTTCTTTTTTCTGAATTACCTCTATTTTCTCTGGAGTCAGCTTTTCTTTTTATGTTGGTCGTGATCAGTCATGATAACTTACCTGAGTAGTTAGTGATTCCTGCTATCTCCTAATATTCGTGAGTGAGGAAATTTCCTTTTTCTTCTTAACTCACTTGTAGAGATTTAAAGTTGCAAAAGACTTTAGGAGATCAACTATTCCAGAAACTTTATTTAGAGATGAGGAAATCATTTCATCTGGAAAACTCTGGGAGAATATTCAGTCTGACTTGCATCAAAGAAGCAGTGTGTGTTAGAGCTAGCCTGAAACACAGATCTCCCAATTTTTAAATTCAGTGCTTTCACCATGAAATCTTGAGACATTTATTCATTTTTTGTTTTTGCCATCGTTGCTGTTGTTGTTAACAGAAGGACATGAAAGGGGTAGAGGATGACTTTCCTTTGATGGTGGGTGGAATTAGTTTGAGGTCAAGTAGTTTCCTTTGCTGTGATTCAGATGATTCTGGCCATGCCTTCCCTAGAATCTATTGTATGAAAAATTGAGATGCTTTCTTACAGAGAGCTTCATTCTAAGAAGAGGAAGAAAGAAGGATTTTAATTTGAGCCCAATCTTAAAACCTTAGCCTTAACACGCGGGGCAGTTCGGAATTTAGCAAGGTGCTTGACATGGAGATGAGTCTGTCGGCTCCACCTATGGATTTATGCTTGGTTCTCTGAATAAACAGGAAGAACTACTCCATTAAGGCTGTATATGATATTGGAAAAATGCAGTTCTTCAGTACCATTTTACCAGAGAATTACAGCGAAAGATGAAAGAAGGTTACTTCGAGTTCCCCATACTGGCAGTTCTGGAAGTTTGAGTCAGCACTCCAGGGGGGTCATGGTTCCCAAAAGCAGCAGAGCTTGGCGGCCAGATTGCTGTTATCCAACAAGACTGTCAGCAGGGAGAAGCAGTCCCTGCTGAGGGTGACTGCAAGCAGCCAAGAGAACAGTGATGTTAATGGAAGTGGTTATAATTCAATCGAAAGCAGAAGTAGAGAAAAAGAGGCTGGTGTGGTGTCAAGTTTGGTTTGGTTTGTAAAATCTCCTGGAACCTCTCAGAAATACTTCGAGATTGGAGGAAAGATAAGAAAGGAATTACTGAAGACTAAAGCCCTGTAGTATCCAGTGGACAAGATTTTCATGGAAATAAGTTAATTTCATAATCTATATATGCCCAAAGTTCATTTTATTTTGTAGTAGCCAAAAATCATCAATGAGATACCAAGAGGTCTTTCTTTAATTATTACTTAATTACATCAAAAATCTGAAGACTGTTATTTTTACTTAATAAGTACAACCATAGTTTTTACCAAAATTATTAAAATTAACAAAGCAGAGAAGATAAAAGTACTTTAGTACTTTGAGCTCATCTATTCTTTGAAAGTGTGAAATTTACCAAAGCAAAATGCCTCCTAACTTTGTAATAGAGTTGGACTTATAAAAAGTCATACCACTATTCATTTTGCTTTTATCAACCTCTGAACTATTAAAACTTAAAAAGCCATTTAAACTTTCTATTATGTGTATCTGTCACTGACTGCTGTAAAACATAACATTTTAAGAAAAGATTTAGTAAGAAAAGTGACAAGGCATAAAATAGTGAAAAAGTATAAAGAAGTACATCAGGAGATTTAAAAAAAAATCAGTGACAGAGGAAGGGCAAACTGCTTGCTTAACCAGCAAGCTTTCTACGTTAGTTATCCATTGCTGTGTAACAAATCACCTCAACACTTAGCAGCTTAAAAGAATGAAGACTTGTTATCTCACAGCTTCTGGGGTCAGGAATCTGATGCGGTTTGGTTGGGTTCCTCTTGGCTCAGCATCTCCATAGGCTGCAATCAAGGTGTTGGTCCAGCTTCAGTCACACCTAGATTGGACTACAATGGGATCCACCTGCCAGCTCACTCAAGCAGCTGCGGCCTCAGTCTCTCATCACGAGTCACTTTCCACCAAGACTGTCTCAGGATACAGCAGGTGGTTCTCCCCATAGAGAGTGAACTGGGAGAAAGCAAAAGAGAACCACCAAACGAGAAAACACATTTGTTGGTACCCTAATCTTGGAACTGATTCCCTCACCTCCACCACATTCAACTGGTTAGAATTAAGTTTCTGGGTCCAGCCCACACTCAAGAGATTGTGGCTATACAAGAGTATAAATATCTGTCAAAGAGGATCATTGGTGCCCATTTTAGAGACTGCCAACCACACTGTCTAAGATGGAAAATGTTGGATCAAGGGTTAAGTGCTATATTCATGAATTATTGGGCAGTTTCCATTTCGGGTGCCCTAATTCAGGCATCCCCAACTCCCACGCCACAGACTGGGACTGGTCCCCGCAAGCCCCCTGCTGTCTGTGGAAAAATTGCCTTCCATGAAACTGGTCCCTGGTGCCAGAAATATGGGGGACAGCTGCCCTAATTATTTCTTCTCACACTATCACTCTTTTTCATCATGAAAATCATCCAGATTTATTGGAAACTTCTCTGTTTAGAATTCCTTCATCTTTCTTCTGGATAATGATCATTTCCTCCTAAATGGTGTATCAGCAGCTCCACTAGCAAACCCATCAGATCATCCTTCACACGATAACCAGAATGATTTTTTTTTTGAAACTCAATTGGATCATCCACTACCCTCCAACCCCCACCCTTACCCTTTGTTTTAAAATTCTTCGGTGGATTCTTATTGCACTTTGGACAGTAGACCAACATGTTTAATATGGCTTATATATTCTTATATGGCCTGGCCATAGGCCACCTTCTCAACCTCAAATGACAACAGTTCCGCAGGCTTTGTTTCATCCATACCATGCTGGCCTCTATCCTATCCTTAAACTGCCTTTCCAATCCCGCTGCTGGTGTCCACATTTGTTATTCTCTCTGCCTGGGTTGCTTTGTCTCCTTCCCTTGACCCCTTATCCTCAACTCCTTTACCACTTACCTCTACATCTGCAAATGGAAAATTTTTCCACTTCAGCAGAACTTGCCTGGAAGATATCAAAACTAAATTGCATGACAACTCTAACTGGATGTTAATTTCATCTCTAACTGGATGAAACTTGTAGAAGACCATGAACTTTGAGTGACCTTGGTATACCAAACCATTACTGGATCTAACTGAAGACCCTTCACTGGTCAATAAGCTATGAGGGTTTTTTTACCCAACCATAGATAGACCTTGAATTCCTTCATCATCTTATCCAGAGAGCTAGTTTTTAATCCTGACTTATCATATGGTCAAGAATACGCTTTAGCACTCAAAAACCATAACTTTGCCCTGTCCCTGAATGACCTAGTGAAGTTCTTCATTGGTTTGCATTCCCTTGTTTTGCAAGTTAGGAAGACACAGTCTTGACCTTTTTTCTCCTTTTTATGAGTTCTGGTGGTCTACCTTTTCCTCTCTAGGCCTTGACTTTAGAGCTCTCTATTAGCAAATTTTGTGATGAGTATTTTTCTGTGCCACTCTACTTCAAGTACCCAGGAGGTGGGACCACTTACTGTGATACCACTCAGCACTCAACAAAATGCCAGGAAATAAATAGGTTCCCAACACATATCTGTTGAATGGAAGAGTACACAACTTTGCATTTTATGACCTTGCATTCTAAACCAAGAAACCACATACCGTGAACTTATTCATTTCCTTTTCCACTGGTTTAGGTCTTCATTTTCAGGCAACAGCTGTCATTTTTTAAATTTAATCAAGATTCATCTATCTTAACTGTTGTGTTAGTTTGTGTTTACCAGTTGCAAAAGGTATTTAATGGTTTGGAGAAGGTGGTCTCTCCTCCCCTTCCTTCTGACATGCCCAGTAATGTGCTTGGCCAGCTGTGCAGTGCTGTCCATGTACATAGAAATTCTTTTCTGAAAAGCACAGGTGATCAGGTTACACCCTGAAGCTTGAGATCTGATTACTCTTATTATAGTAGCTTGAAAAGTAACACATGTTATTAGGAGTCCTTAAATTACTCTCTTTGGCTCTCTAAAAGGAGCTCTGGTATTCAACTCAGCGATCTCACATGGCTGTAAATTCCACATTTTAAACATGCATTTTCATGGGACTTCATATTCTTTGACAGATTCTATGTGTTATTGCTCTGAAAGTGACTCTCAGTAATGAAAGGAGAAACTGAGCCCAAGTATTCTAATGGAAATTTATGGAAACCCAAGTCTTGGAATTAAGTGTGTGTGAGTGCTGGCCTGACCAAATTGTCTTCTCCACCCCTTCAACTACCCTCTTCTTTTTTGCTGTGTTCAAGCAATTTAATTCTGCATCTAATTTTAATCTGTAAACCATATCCTCTCCTGGAGTTGTAAAGCATGTTTTAGCACTTAACCAGCAGGAGGGGTTTGTCTAAGGTAGGAGGACTGATAGCACAGAACAGGCATCTAGAAATGGCTTTGTGTGATTTGGCCCCACTAGCAAAGGCTTATGTGCCTGGGTCCAAGTTGTCTGTCCAGGGCTTAGAGAGATTCAGGCAGGGAATATAGTGGAATCTTTTATTCTTATTATTTGGTGTTGATTTTCCAGAAAACTTTGCATGGGGAGGGGTGGTTTAAAGGACTCTGAAGGTATTCACAGAGGGAGCAGGAAGAATGAGTGAATTTGTCTGAAGAGGAAGTGGGACTGACTTGGAAAATGTGATTAAGACCTGTTAAAATTATATTGAATTGTGATGGTGTCGTGGAAGGTAAAAGAAAGGATTTGTAAAAATAAAAATTTAGCTGCTAGATAAATGCTAGCTCTTCTTACTACCTATAATTTATAGTCTTAGAAATTAGGAAAAATTTGTTTATACCTAGGAGTTATTCTTACCTTAAGGTCAAGGGGAAAGTTAGATTTTTAAGTCAGCATCTAGGATAAACATCATGTAGAGATCAAACAACCCTTGGAAATTCTTAAAAACACTTGTAATCTTCAAACTGTGCATTTAATTTGTGGTCAATGGTGGGGAAAAATTAAACCCATTCCCAAAATCTTTCCATCATTTTTTTCTTACTTGCATTACCTTTTCAGGTTTGTGTCTATTTTTTAATAGAAGGAATGCAACCCAGTGGACTTCTGGGAATAAATATTCTATTTCATTGATTCTAGATGCATGTTTTATATTTTAACATCTCTTAAATTGAGATGTGTCTTATAATTGATGACATTTTAAAATAATGGTTAGAGTTCTTTTTCTTTCTTTCTTTCTACTTTCTCTTACTACTTTATACAATGATGGTCTGTGTTGCCATTATTGGTCTATTAGCTGGAAGAAATATTGTAGTTAAATTCATATATGGTAAATATATAAGAGAATGTTAGGAATCCACTCTGGAGGCTAGAAATTAATGCCACTGTTGTACATGTAGTTTTCTGAAAAAAATTACAGTCTCTTAGCCAAGACTCAATTTTGACCCGTAGTATCTGGCATAAAGCATCGTATCATATGAGTCAGTCATTGAGGGCTTGGCTTGCTATGTAGCCATGCTTATGACTCATTCATTCACATAATATTTGTTGAGCTCTTATCATGTCTTTGACATTGCTCTTTGTGCCAGTTTGAAGCAGCAACCAGAACAAGTAAGTTTCACTGATGAACAAGAAAAACCAGGTCTCAAATCACTTAAATTATAGTGCCATCCTTCCAAATATGGAGTCTGAGAGGACACACCTTGTTCTCAGACTGTATCTTTATATTTCACTTAAATCCCAGGGATACTTAACTTGGGCTGAATTATTGTCTTGAAAGGAATATACTATTCTTTCTTTTCTTAGAAGTTGTTATGCATTAACGGCTAGATTCTCAAAAATTGGATATAAATGAAACGGTAGAGTTTAGTGCTATCACTCCACCAGTTATGACAACAGATATATGACTTATTGTCTTGTCCCCACCTTCAAAATTGTATGTTCTTCCTCAAACGGTTCCTATGAGGATTAAAGAAGACAGTATACCTAGATCATTGTGTGAACTTAGTAAAGTAAATGATAATTCTATTTAATTTTATTTCTTTTTGCAGTTGACTAAAAGTTAAGCATAATTTGTGGTGTGACTTTTTTTGAAACAAGACCTAGAGTCTTTTAGGATAGTAAAGAGGTGAATGTTGTCAGCTTGAACAAATCAAAGAAAAACAAAGCAAAAAAAAAAAAAAAGAAAAATTAAAAAAAAGATGTCATGCATATGAGAAGTAAAAGGACCACAATTTCAGCAATAAGAGTTAAATAAAAAGAATAAATTTTACATAATGGGATCCTATGATACATAGGATAGAGTTTACTACCCTTACTACTACTGAATGTTTATTGTGTCAGGTATTGAGCTAAAGTCATTGCATAAATTATTTCATTTATCCTCAGAAAACATTATCAGATAGAAAATATTATACTAATTATATAGTTAAGAAAATCGAGTCTTAAGAAGCTTAATTAATTTTGCCAAAGCTGCTTCTTTAGTAAGTTGGGATTTAATCCTCAGTTTGAGTTTTACTTAATTATAAGCAGGCTCTTCAGTCATGAAAACATTCTTGGGTTATTATTATTTTCTATCATATTCCTGTTATAATTAATTGCCGCATTCCCCATTGTTGGACATGTAGCTTGCTGCCATCATTAAATTTTTGAAAATAATGTTGCTTTGAACGTCTTCATACATACATACATTAAAGAGAATCCTAGAATAAGAATGAAAGATTCAAAGTTTACAAACATTTAAATTTTTTTAATAAATAGTGCCAAATTGTTTCCATAAAGTTTACATGAGTTCATATTCTCATGAGCACTGTATGGTTTTGAAGGCAAAGAATAAATACCAGTGTTAGCTAACAAATAAGCTAGGGTAAATTTCAAGGCTTCAATCAACTTGTAGATATGTAAAAGCCATCCAAAAGCATAGCAAAGACAGCTGGGAAAATGAGTGCTGGACTTGGAATTTTGTGGATGAAAGCTGCCCTGTCCATCTTTCAGGGAACTGCTGTTCTTCACTAATTACCCTCTGCTTCTGACTTACTGACACATAAGTAAAGTAAAATGAAATCTACCCCACATCTTCATGACATTATAGATCTCTTACACATCTACTACCTCCTGACTGATTTAATGGATTTTAGCTCAAGTTCCCAAGGGAAAAATTATGAAAGTCGCTGCCAAGCTTATGGATTAGCTCCCCTTGGGACAGGTGTGTGCCATTGGTCCAATCAGCCATCAGTGGGTAGGTCACAGTTTCAAAAAAGGCAGATCAAGCATAAAGTGAGTATTAGCAAAAACCAAAGATAATCATACATTATACAGTACGAGTACATTTCTTTCAGCATTAGTGGCTTCTATGTTCTTTTGTTCATCAATTAACTTTACTAAAGATAAATTACATTTCATTGTTTTAAACTTGAATTTTCATGAGTGAAGCAGAATTTTACATCATATATGTAAAATTTACCTCTCTCATTTGCATTTCTTTTGTGACTTCTCTGTTCAGATCCAATGTTCTTTTCTCTCTTGAGGTGTTAATTTCTCCTTATTGAATTTTCTATATTAAGAACATATATTTTTAAATTTTACATATTAAGCATATTAATAATTTGTCTTATTTATTTCTCATATTCTTTTTCATTTGGCAACTGCCTTTTCATTGTATGTTTTTTTGACATGCTAAAGTTCGAAGTTCAAGTAGTCAAATCTTCTCATTATTTTGTTTTCCTTTTTCCCCCTTCTTTGTCATTAATATTTTAAAAGTTCTTCACCATTTTAAGAATAGTAACTCTTCAACCTCACTTACTTTAGAAAAATTTTTTAAATTGCAATTAGCTCCTTAATGTACTGAAATATAACTTGAGAGCTTCTGTGATGTTTCAGGTAAAATTTCACTTTTTCCCACTAGGCTAATTTTCACATTTCCCACTAGAACAATCCATCTATTAAACATATTAGGACTTTTTATTCAGAGTGCATTAAAGGATTCTGTAACACAATTAATTTTTTTAAGGATTTTTTTTCAAATGCTATGGGGAAAGTATATTGACCAGATGGCTGATTGTAGACAGAAAGTTAGTTAGGTGACTATGGAATAGTCCAAGTAAGAAGTGTGAGTTTCTCAATGACACAGGAGAAGTACATAGAAAAATTGGACTCTTAGCAGAATAGTGAGAAGTGGACATCTTTAGGACTTCATGATTATATGTGCATGGAAGAACAGAAAGGAAGAGTCAGGAGCATGTGATGGTGTCCAGATTTCTGGCTTTGGTTGCTCAGGAGATGAAGGTTGTTATCCCTTGGGGAAAAGACGATGAGTTTGCTGTGGTCATGGATGGACAAGGGTCTATGGGAAGAGCAGAAGACAGAGCTGCAGATTTGGGATATCTTGACTGGAAATAAACACTAGAGTATCAGCAACATTTAAGCAGATATAAACATCGTACAGGTGACTGAGATCCCTTGAGAGATTGTAAAGCACGGGAAGAGAAGCAACTTTGAAAACCAATGATGTGTCTCACAAAGAAACTAGTTATGCTAGGTTAGGCAGATTAAGATGGGCCTCTAAACAGTAAGACTTCACTGTAATAAAGACAGAAAGAAATTCCAATGAGAATAGGCTCACATCAATGGAGACTAGAGTTTAAAAAAGGAACGAATGTCAGTAGTGACAGACAAGAAGGGGTGTTCAAGTGGGATCACTGACAGAAAAGTGTGGTTTGTAGTATTCGGCTCTATGGAGCTTGCTGGTGATTTGGTCAAGAGCAGCTTCAATAGAATAATGTTATGCATGAGTGAGAGTAATGTTAGACGCAGACAAATTACAGACAATTAAGGTGAAATAGAAAGTCATCAAGTACAGAAAGTGCTGTAGCTGCCACATCCTATGTCCAAAGACCTAGCTTGAAACAGCAGGAAAGAAATGGGATGATTATTTGGAGGATGCAGCGGTACAGAGATTTTTCTTAACTTTCTTTGTTTCTATTTGAAAAAGGAGAAAACTGAACTGTGTTACACGTTAAATGAAAAGAACAAATATGGCGACAAAGGAGAGAGATATTAGGGAGGAAGACCTGTCCTGAGCAAGGAGAAGGCAGTAAGAAAACCACAGAGCAGAAGCCTGGGCATTCAGAGACCATGAATGAGGAAGTGGGGGAACAGTCAGATGAACTAAAGCTTCTCGGTGAAAACCAGAGGTCACTATCTCTGCTGCAAACAAGATGGTGGAGAAGAGCAGTTGAGGAAAAAGGAGAAGGTTTAGGCTAATTCCTGGGGAGCAGGCTGGGAGAATGCAAGGTCGGAGTTGAGGGACCAAGGGATTTGGAAACCCATGAATACATCCAAACACAAAATCATAGGATTGTGTGATTGTTTTCAGCAACGCTGCAGCTGAAAGGACAGTTGTTTTGGGGATAAGAGAATGAGAAACTAGAATAGTAGGAGATGATAGGCTGAGAGTGGACTACCACAGTTTAGGTACTGGATGTGGTGAAATGTTTGATGGTCATGACGAGATCTAGAGCAGAGGCTCAGGAATGGGCTTCTGCAGTGAGAGTTGAAGGTAAATGGAACTGAAAAGGGCAAGAAATGGGAAGAATAATGTATGTGACAGATTTTTAAAAATAAACATTGAAGCCTTCCAGATATTCCTAATATGGACACTCTATAAGTATTTATATTGTGAGTATTGTAACAAGAATATAATGGTTATTATTATTACAAATGATAAGCTTAAAACTGCTGTGATCAAATTCAAAGACAGTTGTACTAAATAAAAACAGAGCCAAACTAGTTAGGAGAACAAAACCAGGCTATATTATAAGCCCCACAGACTTATGAGGCTGTGGTCCTAAGTCTAATGATATAGATAAGGTTCTTAGAAGGGAAAAACACAAAGAAGGTGGATAAAATTTCATCTTCAAGCTGGATTTAATTATGGAAATTAATCTGCTCTCTGACTCTTAGAAGTGTTCTGACAGATATATAGTTATATATATTTTCTTCCCTCCTTAGCAAATTCCATGACAAGAGCAAGTATTCTTTGAGTCAGTCCCCACCCAGAGCAGCAGAAATAAAATTACCTGGTGATTATGTCCCAATTTATCAGGAAATCTAACAAAAGATGCAGAGAATGGATACTGTTAAGTGTTGCTGTTTTAAGGGCATCGGTACCAATGACAAAGATGCTGATGGACTTCTCATGCTTTCTTTTACACCCCTGTAGGAAGATGTGAAAACTTAGATGGTTATGTTACAGATTCCATGAGCCAAACAGTTTACCTTTTAAAAAAAGTGCTCTATTTATAACTTACAGAAGTGTAGAAGTGTTATTCTTATTTAAACTAGTGCCTTTTTCATCGAAATCTGATCGTATGGTATACATTGAATAAATAAACCTGAAGACTCTGCAGATTGGAAAAGTTAAAGTAAACCATATTACTACTTTCAATGCATCTTTCAAGGATGAACTAGCTCTTGACTGCAAAATGCGGGGCCACAGTTGCATTCATCGTTCAGTGAGCTTGTCCACACAGCTCAGCCCACCGACAGCAATGAATGTTGATTGTGACCTTTTAAGAAATAACCTCTGCCAGGGGAAGAGAAGGTCCTGGTGTGTCCTGTTTTGGTTTCCTGTCTTCAGCAAATTCTGAAGCCACGGTGGAGATGGTGGTTGGCCATAGGGTACAATCAACGGTCGATGGTTTTGATTTTAATTCCAAACTCACCGACAGCGTTGAATGTTCACTGAAGCAACCTCTAAACTCAGAATTCTGTTGACTTTACAGGATCTGTGAGTATCTGGAGGGGGTGGGAGGGGAGACAGAAACAACAGAGTAGCTGTAGTCATACATTTGATGCATTTTAAGCCATTTCTAAAGAATCAGAAAGAAGCAGCGTGATTTCTCCAACGGAGACTTTGGCAGGTCTCCACGTCACATTGTGAGAGAAGGATCTGTTTTATTGAGCTAAAAAAATGCCTATCCTGGATTAGTTCCAGGGATGAAATTATCTCACTATTGATGACATGGAGAATTTGTTATTCAAAGTAGCTTGAGGTATCAAATCAAAACAATATCTTCTAATTTAAATATGGTTATTCTTATAGTAGGTAAACATGATGTATTTAGATTATACAAATTAAACAGAATTTCTTACATTTCCTAAAATCATATTAATGTTAGTCAGTGTTATCCTTTTATATTTAATGTATTTTTTCCTAAAATAAGGTTGTAAAATTAGTATCATTTAGAAACTACTGAACAAATAATAAATGAAGAAACCAACTCAACACATTTTTCGTAGCTTATGACACAAAGACTTCATTAATACTATGAAAGGTACAATCTTGGTATGCTTCAAAACCATTCATTTCCAAGGTTTTGGATATGAATATCCTGTTTTTTGTTTGTTTCTGTTCTTTTCAAAACCATTCATTTCCAAGATTTTGGATATGAAAATCCTGTTTTTGTTTGTTTTTGTTCTTTTCATATCTCCTTTCTCCAAGAGTTCTTTGTGATTTATACTTATTTTTAAATTATTGTGAACTCCAGTGAATGTATTTTTAGGACTGCTTTCAATAATTTTCTATCATCAATTCAAAAAGTCACTTTGCATGTATCAAAACCAGGGTAAAAAGTCACTATTTCATGCATTAAACTGGCATCCAATGTGGTTCTAATTATCTGTGGGTGAGACAACACACAACAATTTGGGCTACTACTTTGAAGGTGACCATAGTCTATTCAATTAAGACAATTGTTCTTGAAATATAAGTGAAACAGGTCCTCTAACCTTTTATACATTCTAATATTCATTCGGTTAAAATATTTTAAAGCCACTAATTGTTTAATACCTTCTAGACAATCTTTTTTAGGGGCAGAGGGCTTAATGATCTATTGGGAGTTCATACTGAGGTGACAAAATCTTAGAATATAAAAACGGTGACTAATCTGGATTCTGTGGTGTTTATTTCTTTTGAAATAAGCAAATTTTTCCTATGGGATAACACTCATTAGGAAGGTGTGCTTTATCAGTAGGTATTTCTGTGTTGCTGCTGAAAAGAATATTATCATGGGACTGGGGACTCACTTGTTTGCATTATCAATTACAAATGAAAGCCTATGACTCCTGCTCTGTTGCCTGTCTGTTGCAATATTAGTGTCAGGTCAACATACAACCATTTTCAATCATGCCTATGCATCTCTTGGTACATCTGCTAACATTTGTATAATAGGGGTGCTATGAAAAAAGGCTCTAAATTGTGTATTTTGCATTAACACAAAATATGCATTGGCCTACTAATAAGCAAATCTCTAGGGCAGTTGGAATGAATTGCAAAACATAAACTTGTTTTTCTTTGTATTCCAACATATTTTCCTAGAAGTCCTTAGTAGAATATAATTAACTTAAAATTCTTAAATATAAAAATGATTCACTTATAGCAATAAGAAATTCCATTAAATGTCATATACACATAAAATAATAGTAGTAAATTCAGTAATGAATTCTTTCTTCTTTCCTTGGACTAAACCAGATGTTTCACACAGTTATAGTTGGTTGAAGATAATACCTCATCTCTGAGTAGTTTAACTTTTCCACAACTGGAAAATAGGATCTTATTCTTGCTTGCAGGTACCTAGTGCCAAAAAAGAGAGTAAACTTTAGGGCCATATATTCTCCGATATTTTTGTTCTGTCCTTGGCTTTACTTGCTGGTTCAACTTAGTCTTTCACTGATTCAAACGTGGCTTTCAATCAGTACTTTACATCTTCCTATGTCTTCCACATCTTTATTTTCATGACATAATCCTTGGTTGTCAAATATTTATATTTAAAACATTGAGATTCAATGGTACCGAGGTTTTACATTTTCTGTAAGGAAATGTGTAGTGTCATTTTGGGGAGAACACACCGTCCTAATTCCAGAACTCTAAGTGAATGGCAGCAATCTGAATTCTTGCATAGTTTTCCTTGAATGAAAAGAGCCATAAGCAATAGGTCATTTATGGACAAATATCTTCCTTTCCACTTGCCCATAACTTCGGAGGGTCGTGTGGGCAGAATAAGACCAACTTGTATCAAGGCCAGATTTATTTTAGCCTTTATTTCTCCATTCCTAAGCTTGTGAGAATATTAAGTATTTCAGTTTTCCTTAAGGTTAGTAGGTCATAAATAAACAAAAGCAATTTCTTTGCTTTGAGCAAGAGGGTCACAGAATACATGAAATACCACTTTTAAACACAGCCAGTCCTAATGTGAATTGACAGAGGAACACCAGGAGGTAGTGTGATGTGCCCCTGTAAAAGGCCATAGGGATTTGGGATGCTCGAGTTGTCTGTTTTAGGAATAGATTATATATCTTGCCTGATGACCTGTGTTTAATTTAAGTGACTGTTTCTGCCAGTCCTTCCAGAGGGCAAGTGTGTGAAATAGAGCATCTCAATGTCAGTCTGCAGTTCTTCCCTCTGCCTGATGCCTTGACCTACATTGAGCACCCGGGCTCTGATCTGGACAAGCGAAAGGGAAGGAGACTTTCCTACCGCATGAGTCTTACCCTTCATTCTACTTTGTTTGAATGCTTTAGGGGAAGCTCATATTCATGAATATTTATAGTTTAATCAGCTTTACTTTCTGTTCATGGAAATGAATATTTTCAAAATAGAAAGAGTGAGAAATGTTGCTTCAGAAAAACAGCCATTGCTGTTCCCCCTCCCCTCCCCTTCCCCTCAAAGGACATAACGCTCTCTCTGAAACCTATAAGACATTGAGAGGCCGCTTAACTGTTATTTGGGGGCCCCCACCCCTTTCTTAAGTCGATTTCCACTTTCTTAGAGGATTTCTTCCTCTTTCTCAGATATGAAATCTTATGAAATGTTTCAGCACTGGTGCTTTCACCTTACCAATTATACAGTTAAAGTGAAATATAGATCAATGGAACAGTATAGAAAGCCCAGAGATAAACCCATGCACATATGGTCACCTTATCTTTGATAAAGGAGGCAAGAGTATACAACAGAGAAAAGACAGCCTCTTCAAGAAGTGGTGCTGGGAAAACTGGACAGTTACATATAAAAGAATGAAATTAGAACACTCCCTAACACCACACACAAAAATAAACTCAAAATGGATTAAAGATCTAAATGTAAGGCCAGACACTATAAAATTCTTAGAGGAAAACATAGGCAGAACACTCTATGACATAAAACACGCAAGATCCTTTTTGGCTCACCTCCTAGAGAAATGGAAATCAAAACAAAAATAAACAAATGGGACCTAATGAAACTTAAAAGCTTTTGCACTGCAAAGGAAACCATAAACAAGAGGAAAAGACAACCGTCAGAATGGGAGAAAATATTTGCAAACGAAGCAACTGACAAAGGATTAATCTCCAAAATTTACAAGCAGCTCATGCAGCTCAATATCAAAAAAAACAAACAATCCAATCCAAAAATGGGCAGAAGACCTAAATAGACATTTCTCCAAAGAAGATATACAGATTGCCAACAAACACATGAAAGGATGCTCAACATCACTAATCATTAGAGAAATGCAAATCAAAACTACAAGGAGGTATCACCTCACACCAGTCAGAATGGCCATCATCAAAAAACTTACAAACAATAAATACTGGAGAGGGTGTGGAGAAAAGGGAATCCTCTTGCACTGTTGGTGGGAATGTAAATTGATACAGCCACTATAGAGAACAGTATGGAGGTTCCTTAAAAAGCTAAAAATAGAACTACCATATGATCCAGCAATCCCACTGCTGGGCATATACCCTGAGAAAACCATAATTCTAAGAGTCATGTACCACAATGTTCATTGCAGCACTATTTACAATAGCCAGGACATGGAAGCAACCTAAGTGTCCATCGACAGATGAATGGATAAAGAAGATGTGGCACATATACACAATAGAATATTACTCAGCCATAAAAAGAAATGAAACTGAGTTATTTGTATTGAGGTGAATGGACCTAGAGATTGTCATACAGAGTGAAGTAAGTCAGAAAGAGAAAAACAAATACAGTATGCTAACACATATATATGGAATCTAAAAAAAAAAAGGTTCTGAAGAACCTAAGGGCAGGACAGGAATAAAGATGCAGATGTAGAGAATGGACTTGAGGACACGAGGAGGGGGAAGGGTAAGCTGGGACAAAGTGAGAGAGTGGCGTGGACATATATACACTAGCAAATGTAAAACAGATGGCTAGTGGGAAGCAGCCGCATAGCACAGGGAGATCAACTCGGTGCTTTGCGACCACCTAGAGGGGTGGGATAGGGAGGGTGGGAAGGAGATGCAAGAGGGAGGGGATATGGGGATATATGTTTATGTATAGCTGATTCACTGTGTTATAGAGCAGAAACTAACACAACATTGTAAAGCAATTATACTCCAATAAAGATGTTAAAAAAATAAAGTGCCTATTACAGATGCTCATTCTGGGTAATTATCATGGTAATTATTGGGACTTCTGGCTACTTCAATAGAAAAAGTGGAAGCATTAAAGCGTCAGAGTCTGAGTCAATGCAGAGAGAGCCAAGTTGAATACTTGGACATGGTTCTTCACCGAGAAAGCAGAAAAAGCAGGGCAAGTCATGCCAAAGCTTGGCTTGGGTTAGACAGCTTTTACTACTGAAACACTGACACCCCAGAGGGGCTATAATTTTGTTTTCCAACAGACTCATAATTACTGATAGCCCTTACTCCTGTTGACGGCAAAGGGCCAGAAACGTTTCTCGTTTTCCTTCTCCTACAAACTGTGGAAATAATTCCACACTACTCACTTTGTAAAATGTCTTTATGAATTTTTTTTGGAGAAGAGATGCATTTCTAGCACAACCTTTGTACTATTTGGCAAAGTTATTAGGAAGGAGGAAAAAAGTGTTTGATGTTTAATATATATATTAACTGGATATATACATATGAAACCCATACTGTATATATGTTCCAAAATACACTGTAAGTCATTGAAAACTATTTTTTTCACAGGTAAATCGGTCTAACTGACATTTATGGAGCCCTTATAATTTTTTTTAAAAATTGTATTTTCTGGAAAGATTTGTAAATCTACTGATGTGATGTTTGTTTTTGGAAGTATTCACAAACATATTTATGTCTTTTGTATAAAAAACATATACTACCTCAAATATTTACAGTTTCATTTAGTAGAGAAGGTTAACAAAGAAAGAAGCAAATCGAATGTTTTAATAAAAGCCTAGAATTATTGATATTTTGTGCTTATCTTACTTTCCTTATATTAACCATTTATTATTACAAGTTGGATTAAAACTGTTTTTTTATACAAACTATGTGTATATGTCTAAAGGTTTTCTCTGCATGGGAATTGCAGCAATTTAAAAGATGTACCTTACTGGGAAACACAATACAATAGTTAAAAAAAGAGCAAAAGAATTGGGTCATTGTTCTGGGGTCTGCCACTCACCGGCGTGGTTACCGAACCTCCCCGAGCTTTCATTTCCTAGATCAAACCTGGATAATAAAATCATCCTCATGTACACTAGTTCATTTTATTTCTAAACAATCCTGTATAATAGATATTCTTCAGGGGATAGTGTGATACTTATTATATAAGGGGTAAAAGATTTAAATCTAGGTCTTGTAAGATTTTAATGCTTCTTCCCTTCAGAAACTGCTGCTTTCCCACTTCTAAGATTAAAAAAAAGAGAAATATTAGATTTATTTTCTAAATAGCTTCCTAATATGTCATTCTTTAAAGACCAACACAATAACATTCCCAGTAAGATCAGCCCTTTGCTCTGTCACCCTCTTACCTGGTAGGTGGTACTGCCTGACAGGTAGGGAGAGCCCTTCCAGGACACGTGGTTCTCAAGAGAATCGATGTTGACCTAAAAGTTAAAATTCATCTCAAACTCTCCTAAAGAACCATTGATTAACCTAATGTGTCTTTATCTTCATCACCAACGTTAACACAGAGAGTGGGGACCAGAGCACAGTCAAGATGGCTTTTCCTGATCACCTTTTAAATTGTTTCTTGTCCTTGACCTCCTGTCATAAATCATTTTCAATCGAATAAGTGTGTCATGGGCTCTACATAGAATTAGACCAGTGTTTCCATATTATTGTATATTTAAACAGTCATCAAATATTCATATTTTTTAATGTTTCAAAGTTTGTCCACTGGAAAAATATGTCAGCATTTCTTTGCTCTGAAATTTAGACTTTTTTCCGAAGCAGAAAAAGGAAAGAAATATATACATTACTACATTTTTCCAAAAACCGTGAGCTTATTTTTTAGTTATACTGAGCTATCAAAACTATTCCTTTATGAACAATTAATCATTTAAAGAACCAATTAACAAGAGCATTTTAAAAAATAGAATAAACCTTCTTTACAGAAAAAGGAACAAGGATGGTGTTCAGTTTGGAGTGAACTGAATATAGTGAAAAATTCAAATCATAGTTGAAGCTAGATTGTTGTTTGTTTGTTTGTTTTCAGAGTGAAGAACCATTATGTCAATAGTACAGCCATCATGACTTCAACAAATGTGCCAATGTCATGTTCAGAACGTTTATTTTTAGCAAAGAAATATAATGTCTGTGATCTCAGACTTTGCAGGAATATTTGATGCATCCTTCAGTTTGGAAAGGAGATATGTGTTGACTGGTATTCAAAATAATTTAAAAATTAACTCCCAGGGAACACTATCATGGTAGTAACTCAACTTGTCTTATCCTGGTTTATTATTAATCATGTGAATTAATCTTGGAAAATTAAGAGCAATATGTGTGTTACAGAAAATAAGTCTTTTTCTAGGAAACATGCTAATTTTTGAAAAGAGGTAGACCTCTTGCTTACACAGATTGTTTAAAGTTTGTCAGCAGAAGAGATCAGATATGCATAATAAAAAAAATGCTAGATTTTTAGTTTTCATGTAAAGCAATCAAATACTACTTTATAATTATATCATTACATTATAAACTGAGATTACAACCATATTTTTAGATTATTGATAGCATCTTTTGAATTGTCTATGCTCCATTCAAAATAAGGTCTATGACTTCGAATCTCCCAAGCTTTTTGACTTCATTCCCCACTAACTGTGTTATTAGAATATCTTACTATTTTTGGAAGATATTGTGAATGTATTTCTGGCTTCATAAATTATACAAGCATCTGTTCTGTTCTTTCAATCAGGTTACCAAATGTTTTTTACATCAACCTGTGTGAAACAATGTATATAATACAATTTTATTTCCCATGAGTTTTTAGTAAGCACTGACTTTGTAGCAAAAAAGAAAAAAATCTTTGAATGATTAGGAAAGTGAAAGGGAGATGAAAAACAGTAAACAAAATATGTATTATAAAGTAGGATCCATGGGAATTATAAAAAAGAATTTATGATATAAAAGTGGTTTATAATAGTTTTCTAGGGGTCCATTCTACCTAGAAATTTTAAAATAAATGAGATCAGCAGAACTCGATAATTTTTAAGTACAAGCTGTATCTCTATCAAAAGATTACTTCTTGTGGCTTTAGTATTATATAAAACTCTATATTTGGAAAATATGAGAGTTTATGAAGATTTTTTTATATCAAGTTCTGATATGCAGAACTTGATATAAAAAGTTTTGTTGTGCCATCAAAATCACTTTTTATTTTTTCTTTTTGGCCATACCTCGTGGGATCTTAATTCCCCTACCAGGGATCTAACCCAGGCCCCGGCAGTGAAAGCACCAAATACTAACCACTGGACCTCCAGGGAATTCTCCAAAATCACTTTTATTAGAATTTACCCTTAAGAATGAATAATCTAAAGGAGACTTGAACATGCAAGAACATTACCTAACTTGTGGCTGAGAAAAGATTCCAACCAAAAGTCAAGAGTCCATTAAAGTTAACTAACACATTGCTCAATAAATCTTATGAAAATGAAATACCTTAGCACAGTTATTCATCAGATAGATGCCATATGATATGTTTGAATTAATTGTCTAAGGAATTTATGCACTGATTTTGAATGCTGATTAATGACCTCTTCTAGACATGAAATTCTATGTTTTAAAATTCTACATTTTAAAAGAACAAACAGGCAAACCCCCAGTATTTAGTTAACAGCTCACAGTACTTTTTTTAAAGAAATATTAATAGATCAGCTTGTTCCTTGAACAATAGGACCATGTGGCAACTCAATTTGTTGAAATCATAATTGAAGAGAGAAAAGACAAAAGACTTCATTCAGAGATTACTTTATGTTTGTACCATTGTAAGAATGTTCCTTATTAAATGTGTAGCAATAATCCAGATATTTTTACAATTTTTAAACTACTCATTGTATTCTTTATAACTGTTTCTCCTCCAAAAAAAGTTACACAGACTTTATTATCTATTAAAGTACATCTCCAGAAAGAGAGGCAGAGACAGAAAGAGAAAGAGAGAGAGAGATAAGAAAGTAAGAAGGAAAGTTTCCTTCTATCCAAATTTTCAAATCTTCACTATTGGGTTGCTTTCCTTTCATATTGACATATTTACAGAAAATCAAATGGCTTAAATTTTCAAAAAGGACCATATGATAAATGAAAGCTTATGAGAGATGGAGTTAAACCATCTTTGATGTTACTAGGTAATAGTGGAAAATTATGATTTGATTTAAGCAATCTTTATGAAATTACTATTTACAACCCTGTAAGGACACCTCACCACCACTAATCCAGGGAGAAACACCTAGTTTCTCGCAAAGATATGTGATAACTGTACCATATTTTTTGGAATTATTCCTTTGGAACTTAATTCACAAGCAGCCTCTCTCCTGTATTAATCATAAATGGTTATTGGAGACTAATGCAGAGGGAAACTGACACAATGACACATTTGTAGAACTGTTTTTAACAACCTTTATTTACCATGTATAATAGAGTGGCTCTAGAGCTTACAAGTTTTTAATCAGTGAGGGTATTAAACAGATAATCTTGGAGCAAAGTCAATGTAGGTGCTTTTTTTAATGTCCTCTCTGAAACTCCAATTAAATACACTACTCTTCCCAGTTTCCTGTCTTAAAACTAGTTTTTAGTGTTGCCTGGAGGCTGGTGAACAGCTGCAACATTCCAGCCATGAAGCTAATGCTTTTTAGTGATGAGAAAATTACACAAATGCAAATACTGTTACGTATCTTCTGGAAAAGGATTTACAAATACATAGATTTGGGGGAAAAAAACCCTTAGATATCAAAGGATTTCAGGCATAAGGGTATACATATGCCCATATGTACCTTAACTGCTTTATGGAAAAGATGGTGATCATTGTACAAATAAACACATCATATAGCCATTGGATGGAGACAAAGTTATTCTTTAAAAACATGAAATGTTATGCTCAATTGACATAGAGACTCAGATACACTGAATAACTGGGGACAAGCTATCGGACAGTGACAGAATTCTACTCCCTACCCCAGTCCCTTTTCATCATCCTATGTATACAATGTATTAGCTTCTATTTTTAACACCTTTTCGTTGCCCAATTATTAGCTATGGATTTTTTAAATCAAAATTGCACAAAAAGACAATATAAATGATTCTGTATATATACTTTGAGACTTAAAGGCCATTTGCTATTTCCCACTGAACTTGAAAATGAGAGGAGAATAAGGAAGGATAGTAAGTTAAGGACAAGTACACCAAAAGATGTAGAATTCTAGTTTCAATACTGAATATTTTTCTATGCGACATGACTTTCAAGAATAAAAAATAGATACACACATCATTGCATGAAGGTACGTTGATAATGCTTCTCTTCCTTTGTCTGTTCTCTCACTAGACGGTGAGACCCTTGAGGTCAGAAACTGTTTCTCAATCATCCATGGACTCTGGGGACCTAACGCATCTCCTTGAATACAGTAGGCGTTCAATGTTTACTTGTGTCTTCTTTAATTTTCGAGCACAGGTCTATATCCATCTGCTCCACCAGACACAGTCTACACCCCATCCATCCCTCATTTACCTGACGATGAAACACGGGTGCGAGCGGCTAACTTCCACGTTGGGGCCCCATGCATCTGGATGATGTAGAACCTAAAGTCGGTCACAGACGCTAGTCATCCTCCAAAATTTTAACACGGAAACATTCAAACAAGTTAGTGCTCATCGGAAATCTTGGCCACCACCAGAATCACTGATATCAAGCAACGCCAAGGGCCAAATTTCAGACAAATAATTCTTTTTGGTTCTTAAATAAGGTGTTTCATTAAGTTAGGAATTCTACTCTTCTATGCAACAGACCATATACTTTCTTCTAACAATATAAAAAGGATGACACTTTTCAAAAACTTATACTCATGAACATGTTTCTAGACCTTAATGTACTTTTTGAGCAACTGTATACTTCTTCCAATAATATTCTCATTTTAGAAAACGTTTCTGTTGTCTCTACTGATCCAGACTAGGGTACTATGGAAAGTATAATAATTTGGGGCCTATTCTTTAAGTTTTCCAAGTTTTATTTAGTGAAAGCCTACATAATGTGCTCTGGGTAGACCAAAGTCCTCTGTAGAAATGAGCTTTTCTGCTTCTGTTCTTACCAAAACATACCTCTGGCTGTGAGTTTTGGGCTCCACTCCCTCTTGTGTCTAAATATTTTAACCACATACTGTTTCCCCATTGAGGAAAGGTCCAGTTAAAAAAAAAAAAAAAAAGATAATCTGATTCTGTCCATCAAAATGACCTTCAGAGTTATTTCATAAACACAGGTGAAAATTTGTGTTAATTTTTTCATTCCAGTCCGTGTGAATTAATCTGATCAACTATTATATGCACCAAACTTTGTAACATTAAGGATATTTCGGCTCTTCTGAAAATTGAATCAGAGGAAAGTTGTCATCTTTCAGAATCTTTAAAAAGTAGGGTTAAAAAATAAGTGGGGCTGGATTTAAAGACAATTCCAAAAAGTGATTGGGGGCAGATCTCCTGGCTTGTGTTTCCACCATCTAAGGCGATTAATTCTGAAGGCCCAATGGAGTTTGGATTATATACTGGGATATGTTTATCCAAAAATCAGTCGCATTAACATAAACTTGACATTTATAAAAAGTCTCAGCAAATGGAAAATTAGCTCCACAGTCAATTTAAAGAAACACAAAGGTTTACTTACTAATGGTTAAGATGCTATCAATAACAATGTTCTTAAGGGAAAATGTTCCACCCTTCTTGGATTTTTTTTTTCTTTGTTAAAATTATGTTAGCTAGAAGATATTTTGCCCAAAAGATACCATTAGAAAGGCTTTTAAAAATATCATAATTTATTCTAGAGTCTTCTTTTTTCAACACTTCTTTTGCTGTTATTAGATTCAGCTTCTATCAGTGTCTAAGTTGATAATCACTCCATTGTCATGTTATTACTCTTATTTTATTTTTCAGTACAACTTTCTCAGGGAGATGCCTGTTTACATTGTGATCATCATATTATACCTGAAGTTGCATTTCTTAATGTAACTTTGGATTTCTGCTTATTGCTCAAAAGAAGAAACTCTGAACAGAAATCAACAACTTATATTGCATAGTTACCTAAAAGGCTAAGGATTCCCCAAACAGTTTCAAACATATTGATTAATTTGAGCATTCCAATTAGTTTCTCCCCATAACACATACTTTTCCACAGGGAAGGCATATTTTACATAATGATATTTACAGAGAAAAATCTGTCTTTTGGAAAGAAAGCTATAAAATATAGTATGTTTCAGTCTACTTTCAGCTTTTATTTTATGGTAAAAAAGAAAAATAATTTTGGCAATTACTTGTCAAAAAATCCCTTCGATTATTTTCACTGTTTTAGGGTAACAAAAATATTTTACTAAATGGGGTTTTTGACCTAAACGTTAATTTAAAAATAGTTTCTTTCACATTTTCAATTCTACACTCTCCCCAGTTATGTTAAGATCACCTGAATGATACAAAATGTTGCTAACTTATGCTGACTTAAAAGAAACCATAAAAGCACAATTCTGTGGACCGAAACTACACGACTGTAATTCTAATTAACAAGATTAAGTCCATGGGATATTTTTCAATGAGCACTTTTAAGTTACCACAGTTTTCCCACACTTTACTGAAAACCTCTGAGGGCACTGTAGAGAAATATTACCGTTTCTTTGGGATAAAAAATTAGTATCAAAAAGCTAAAACTGTCCTTTGGAGGCAAAAGATATGAACAAGATTTCCTTTCTATTATGGGAAATAGCTTGACGTATATGGCAGAAGGAATGGCAAAGGGCTCCGTTTTCCTAATGCCTTTAAATATAACTTTTTCTTTAGCTAAAACCAATCTTACATTGAAAGTACAATTTTTGTAAACCTCTGTGGTTACTAAACATACATTACTGAAATGGACAGTAAAATTTCAAAATTAGCTGTATACCCGTTATCACAAATCTGGAATACTTTGGGAGAAATAGTGGAATAAAAAATATACACAGTACACTGAGAAATCCAAAACAGATGTCTCCTAAAATTCAGTATATTTACATACTTGTAAATAGTATATCTTTCCAAAACATGACATTTCTTCTTTAGGATAGTTTGTGTGTGTCCATGGGATAGTGGGGGTGGGAGAGAGAGAATACATTTAATTCAAACTTAAATGCTTGATGAAACTAAGATCGAGTCCTTAAAGTTATTCCAAGAGCAACAGAACATTTCTATTTAAAGAAACATTTGAGTGAATAAAGATTGTTGATTTGATTTAAGTTGATTTATTTTCACACTTTTGCATGCATCCTGTGGAATATTTGCTCAATACTCTCTCCATGGTTTTTATGTTTTTAAAGATTTCAGAGATTGATACATAAAAATACAAGCCAGGGCTGTTTTCAAACATCTTTCTGCAGGAAGATGGCTGAAATTAGAGGCTTCATCCCTTCTCTTATTTTATGGCTTCCTAGCTTGCTTTGGAATTCTCAGCAGAGTATCGTCAGGTAGTAGTTACAAAACCTTGGAAACATAGGGAAAGTCTTCAAGAATCTGAAGTTAATATTTCCAAACAGGATCAACCCATTTTTTCCCTTAGATTTAGAAGCTGACATGAAAACCAAATGATAACTTCTATTGCTATTTTAGCAGCTGCACATCAAAGCCCCAAATACAAATTGATAAAATATTTTTCCATCTAAAGCTACCCTTGCATAAATTGTTTTCTTAGTAAAATAACATAATAAAGAAAGGAAAGAAGAGATGGAGGGAGGGAGGGAGGGAGGGAAAGGGGAAGATTTCTAAATGGGCATGTTACCATCCTAACAGCAATTTCATCTTAAAAGAAAGGGAAAACAAACCAACAAACAAACTAAAAAAACTTTTTAACATTGCTTCATCTTTGTTTTTCTTTGTGAAATTTAAAGTATGAAAGCCTATGGTTTAGTTACAGGGAATATCAATGTGAGAGGTTGATACCAAATAGAGCACATATTATACTTTAAGTAAGTGGCTCTGCAATACTTCTTTGATTACAGATTATTAACTGAAAGGGATCATAAATTTGGATTATTTCCAGTTTAGCTAAAACACAAGCATACGCTCTCTCATAAGAAGAAATCTTAAAAAGTAACTCTAAAATTAATGATGATTTCATGAAGTAGCGTTGACAAATGATTCGAGCTCATTCTATTGATATTTCTTTTATTATAAAGAATATTCTAGGATTATGTTTCCTATCAAAATAAATTAGTACTTAAACTCCAATTCTTTTGATTTTTTTCTTCACCTAGTCTAATCAAAACACTTTATCTCATAAAAGAGGAAATGGATGCTTAGAAAATTTAAGTGACTTTGCCTGTAACCCACTAAAAATATAGAGTTAGAGCCCGGAGTCAATTCACAGTCACAATCGTGGACCAGTTTCAATCATCATTTCCTCTTCTTTCAGGTGCTCCGAGAAGCTCATGAGGCTACAATTCTTTTTCCAACTTTCAGGACTGTCATTATTGCTCCAGCCCTTTTTCTATTTTTTGGTTCATCATATGAATTTATTTTTATTTTGTTTTAGCCAAAAGATAACACCTAGAGTTTTATAATCTTTCATTATAACATCATGTATCTCCTAATTGTTTTTAATCCCCTTTACCTTTTGGTTTTAAAAAATGTATTTAAGGGACTTCCCTGGTGGTCCAGTGGTTAAGACTCCATACTTCCACTGCGGGGGGCACGGGTTCAATCCCCACCCCTCAAGATGCATTTAAGCACCTAGAACTTCCCAGTTCCTTCGGATCAATGTCATCACACTGGTGCCACAGGGACAGTGAATCTCCTGTCCAGCCCTCCCTGCCCAACCACCCCAAAGCCACTGGCAAGTACATTTGATCTCAAAATGTCATAAAACATCAACCTCCATTCATTTGCATTTTGAAGGGCAAGGATGCTTAATGAATTTTTTTCTTTGCTATTTTTTTCTGGGACTAGGAGTGGAATGCTTTCTGTTTTGTAATAAATAAAAACTTTTAATCCTTAAACCCCTGGATACTTTTTCTTCCTTCCTTCTCCCCCTCCCCTGACCCTCTCCCTCCTCCTGTTTCTTCTTCTCCAAAAATAGCTACCTTATTTTTCATTATTTGGAAGGAAGAAAGGGAAATATAACTTGGAAACAGAATAAAGCATTACCTGCAGAACTATACATTGGACCTTAAAATTGTATTTTCTCAATATATCTTCCCATTATTGAACTGATATTCAAAAAAATCAAAAGCTCAAGTTTCATTTGATCCACGTGAGAGATACGTAACAATATATTGTGCGAGATGTTTACCAACATGTGTTATTAATATAGACATTTAGGTTATGGAGTAACTATGACAAAAGTTCGGATTTTGTTATTTACGGCTTTCCCTCTTGCCTTTCACCTCCAACCAAATCTGTATACACCAACGTGTAGATCATTGGATTCTTAAAATATAAAACTATTCTAAATATCTAGAAGAGTGGAATATGAGAAGTGGGAAGTCCATAAAAATGAAAAAATAAATTTTCTGAAGTCTTTTCAGACCAGCAACAAAGCTCATCACAGAGGTCTGCGACTCTTCAATAGAGTCTGTGCTTTGTCAGACATCAGAAGCTGTCCTTGGCCCCTGTCCTCTCCTGTGACAGAGTTGTGGCCCCATTTTTGCCTCTACAACTATGAGAAGAATCCATAAACAAAAAGGTGTGTTAGTTTTTTTTTATCTGTGATCCTTGGTAAGAAGATTGAGGGAGTAGGTTTCCCAGAAATAAAAGAACTACTAGGTGACAGTTAAGTTGGGTTGTTTGAACACGTAATTCATTGAAAGTGATTTTCCTGCATCATTTTATTAAGTGAAAGGAAGATACTTAGAAAAGGTCAGGTAGAATACTTTTTTAATTCTAAATGAGAAATAACCAAATTAAAAATCATTTTCCTTCCATTTGAAACAGAGCAGTCACCTAGTAAGATGACTCTGAGAGCCAATTGCAAGGTGACAGCCGCTGACCCTTTGTGCTGTCAAGGCCGGAGATGGCCGTGCTCACCTAACGATGTTCCTTCACTTCAGGCTGCTGTGAGGAAGCAGCATCAGGACCCCGATGCTTGGGTTTGAAAGGGCAGATGTAACCTAAAGGGGCTGATTTGGGGGTGGGTTCATTTCTGTTTCTTTTTTTTTCTTTTTTTTTTACTTCTGTTTCTTTTTTCCCTTATGTATTTATGTTTTTTTTAATTGAAGTATAGTTGATTCACAATGTTGTGTTAGTTTCAGGTGTACAGCACAGTGTTTCAGATATATATGTATATATAAATTTTTTCAGATTATTTTCCATTGTAGATATTACAAGATACTGGATATAGTTCATTTCTTCTAAGGAATATTCCAAGGGACCTCTTAGCTCTCTTCCAGGGCTCAAGTGACAGTTTTCAGGTGTAGGGCCAAGGGCCAGAGCAAGTCCTCTGACCTAGGGAGGTGCCTGGTCCCTGGCCAGGCATTCATCTCAAGGAGGACTCAGCACATCCATTAGAAACAGAAAGTCTGTCTCCAAGGAAGCCGAGGGGCAGCAAAGCGCGCGAAGGAGTCCTTGTCTGCAGCTCCTGGCTGTCTGCTGAGGGTATAATTACAGGCTGGAAAAATGCAGCCCCACAGAGGTACACGGGCCTGAGTTACAACATTGCAATTAATTAGAGCAGCCCATACTCAAAGTCCTGAAATATGAACACGTTTTCAGGACAAATGGAATTAATTTATAATGTATAGTAGGCAGTGTGCCCATTGCCGTGCCTTTTGGACAAGCAAAATAATTAAAAGCCTACATGTTCTACCAACTCTACGTGAATTTTTGGACCAATTTCTAGAATTCTTTTTGGGATTAAATATAGCACATGCTTTTTAAACTTGACAAGTAAAATCTGTATAGCACAGGGAAATATGCTAGATACCTTGTAATAACTTATAATGGAAAATAATATGAAAAAGAATGTATCTATCTATCTATATGTAAACCTATATATGTACATATGTATAACTGAATAACTTTGCTGTACACTTGAAACTAACACAGCATTGTAAATTAACTATACTTCAGTTTTTAAAAATCTACTAAATAGATTAGATTCTCGCTATCATACATAGAATTAGACTAAATAATGAAGTATAAGAAAGGCCCAAGACTCCTATTTGGAGTCTTTTGAAAAAGCAGCTTCCTTTCTCTGGTGAGGCTGAAAGGGCATGCTCTGGTGTTACATTGAATCTGTGGGCACCTTGACAATGAATTATTAGGTGATTTGAAAATGTTCTTTTCAGAAATGCCATCATATTTATTGAAAATTCCAGAGAATATGCTGAATGTAGAAAATTATTAATAGAAAATATTGATCAATAAGGCATTTAATAAAGCACAGTCTTTAATGCTACCATGTACCCTCTTGCTGGGGATGATTATAAACATACCCAGAATTGGGGTTGAGATTATCAATAGTGATAAATCATTTCCTCCAAAGGTGGATAGTTTATAGAGGTTACATGATCTGCCTGGTAATGTTTCGGTGTGCTTGTGAGACCAAACAGTAGTTTGGAGTAAACAACTTCTGTGACAGGAAACTATTTTCATTTCACTGATTGATTATTTGATAAAATACTGCTATATATTATGAACATAAGTGCAGAAAAATCCGTAACACAGACTAGGACTAAAATGTTTCTGGTTCTGTTACCTACAAAACAGAAACAGACTCACAGACAAAGAGAAGAGACTGTGGTTGCCAAGGGGGATGGGTGGTTGGGAGGGATGGAGTGGGAGTTTGGGGTTAGCAGATGCAAACTATTACACACAGAATGGATAAACAACTAGGTCCTGCTGTAGAGCACAGGGAACTATAGTCAATATCCTGTGATAAACCATAATGGAAAAGAATATGAAAAAGAATGTGTATGTGTGTGTGTGTGTGTATAACTGAATCACTCTGCTGTACAGCAGAAATTAACACAACGTTTTAAATCAACTATACTTCAATAAAATAAATTTCAAAAGATGTTTCAGGTTCCATGAGTGGGATGGCTATGCATGATATGCCTTTTAAAAAATAAGCCTAGGACTTCTCCTTTTATTATTCTTTATGTATTTTCTTAGGTAAAACTTTCCTCGTGCCCCTTTCTATCCTCAGTTGCCTTCTGGGTGTTGAGTTGTTGTTGTCATAAGGGCTGTAGATTGGGAAGAAACTTGAGCATTCATTTTGTTGTTTTTCTTTTCTTCGACCTATAACCATGAATCTATCCATGGCATACAGTAAGTAACTTGTACTGAATACTGTGTATACATCAGATATTCAGCTATGTGCGTTAATTCTCTCAACATCTCTCAACACCTGAATTTGTCAGGCTCTCTTATTATCAAATCTACATCCTCATCAGGGTTTACATCAACAGTCTGGATAATTCCTCTCCCTTTGTCGCCTAGCTCTCTTCTCCTTGTTCACTCTGCTCCAGTCACACGTGTCTTCCTGCTGTTAATAGAATGTGCCAAATACGAAGGACCTCACGGCCTTTGCACGTGTGGTTTCTTCTGTCTAGAATATTTAGTCATCAGTTACCCCATGGCTCATTTTTCTCACTTCATTCACGTCTCTTGTCAAAGATGGCCTTCTGAGAGAGGCCTTCCCTCACCACTCTATCAAAATTAGTACCCAAGTTGGCAGGACTAGTCAGGAGCTAAGCTGGGATTCAGTCTTGGCCAGTGTGATGCCACAATCTGTGCTAAACAGGGGTCAGGAAACTACAGCCCACTGGCCAAGTCCAGCCCAATGTTTGCTCTTGTAAATAAAGTTTTGTTGGAACACACACATACAAAAAATAAAATAAAATAGTACCCTGGTTACTCTCTCTATCCACTTACTCTATTTTGCTTAATTGCAGATATCACCATAGGACATTATGTTAGATTTGAATGCAGTCATTTAATAAATAGATCACAAACCCCTGATAGATACCAGCTGCATTCTAGGGCCTTGGGACAGAGTAGAGGATAAAACAGACAAATGTCCCTCCCCTCCTGAAGTTTATCCTTTAGTGAGGAAGATGTAACATAAACAAGACAAATAAGTAAAGATAGGGTATGTTAACACTGAGGACCAAAGATTTTTTAAAAATCAGGCAGAAAAGGGAATAAAGATGTGACAATGGTGGAATTGAAATTTAAAGTTGGTATCCAGTAAAGGTGACTTTTACGAATCTTAAATTCTGGGAAGGGGCTAGCCCTTTGTCCATCTATAGGAAGAAAATTCCAGGCAGAAGGAAGACCTCACTATAGGTGGAGGAAGCAGAGGGCCCATGTCACTTATCAGCTGATTGTCCCCTAGCACGAGAATTCACCACCAAGAGAGCAGGATTTATCGTTGTCTGGTTCACTGATAAATCCCCAGAGCCTAGAACTGAAAGCTCCCACTAAGCACGTTTGAATGAATTAAATACGGTAATTACGCACAGTTTACAAGTGAAGAAGTCGAGGCACAGCAGTTCAGTAACCTGCCCAAAGTACCCAGCTGGACATAAGTATCCAGTTGGACATAAGTGGTGATACACACTTTGAACAACACCAAAAATCTAAGCCACAGCCTGAGTTCTCACTATTGTCTTCAGATGTTCTGGGAGTCCCCAGTTCTCTCTGAAGGTAAGAACACAAGGTATGGAGACTAAGTGCTGAACTGGGAATCAGAAAAGATGACAAAAAGAAGAAAAGAAAGGAACTATCCTGGATTATCCATTTCATTCCCAATTTTAAATTTAGACTCAGATAGGCTAACACATGTCCAAAGTTTAATTCGAGAATTATCTGAATTGAAGACTGATGTGATCACCACTGGAGAGACTGGCAAGAAATGAGCAATTGGTTTTGGGCCCACCATATCACTTTATGACTTTGGGCAATATTTTCTCTCCGTGCCTCAGTTTCTTTGGCTGCAAAATGCAAAGACTGGACTAGATAATCCCAACATCTTTTTCCATTTTAATAGTCTCTTTTCTCTAAATATTAAGTCCCTGAAAATACTCTGGAAAGTTTTGAACAATTCTTGTCCATTAAAGAGATAAACAACCCGATTAAAAAATGGGCAGTAGAATTGAATAGACATTTTTCCAAAGAGGAAATGCAGATGGTCAACAGGCACATGAAAAGATGCTCAACGTCGCAAATCATCAGGGAAATGCGAATCAAAACCACAATGAGATATCATATCACACCTGCCAGAATGACTATCATCAAAAAGAACACAAACAACAAATGTTAGCAAAGATGTGGATAAAAGGGAACACTTGTACACTGCTGGTGGGAATGTAAATTGGTGCAGCCACTATGGAAAACAGTGTGGAAGTTTCTCAAAAAACTAAAAATAAAACTACCACATGACCCAGCTACTACACTGCTGGGTAAATATCCAAACAAAACAAAACAAAAAAAACTCCAAAATACTAATTTGTAAAGACACATGCACCTCAGTGTTCATTGCACCACTGTTTACAATAGCCAAGACATGGAAACAACCTAAGTGTCCATCAACAGAGGAATGGATAAAGAAGATGTGGTACATATATACAATGGAATACTACTCAGCTATAAAAAAAAAATGAATGAAATTCTGCCATTTGCAGCAACATAGATAGACTTGAAGGGCATTATGCTAAGTAAAATAAGTCAGACAGAGAAAGACAAATACAGTATATTACTCATATGTGGAATCTAAAAATTACAACAAGCTAGTGAATATAACAAAAGACAAGCACACTCACAGATAAAGAGAACAAACTAGTGGTTATCAGTGGGGAGAAGGAAAGGAGGAGGGACAATACAGGGGTAGGGGATTATACATGCAAACTATTAGGTATAAAATAAGCTACAGGGATATATTGTAGAAGACAAGGAATATAGCAAATATTTTATAATAACAATAAATGAAATATAACCTTTAAAAATTTGGAATCACTATATTGTACACCTGTAAGTTATATAATATTGTACATCAACTATACGTCACTTAAAAATAAATAAAGAAAATAAAAATGAATAAATAAAGAGATGAGTAGAAATTATCCATAAACAGAAATGGATAGAGGTGTTCCAAGGAGAAAGGGTTTTTTTTTGAAATACATTTTATTTTTATTTTTTAATTTTATATTGGAGTATAGTTGATTAACAATGTTGTGTTAGTTTCAGATGTACAGCAAGGTGATTCAGTTATACATATACATGTATCTATTGTTTTTCAAATTCTTTTCCCATTTAGGTTATTATAGAATTTTGAGCAGAGTTCCCTGTGCTATACAGTAGGTCCTTGCTGGTTATCTATTTTAAATACAGTAGTGTGTACATGTCCATCCCAAACTCCCAATCTATCCCTCCCCCCCGAGAAAGGGATTTTAAGAGAAGGCAACAGGGCATAACAATTCACGTGTTAGGGAAATGGTACCCAAGTATTAGATGGGTAGGGCTGGAATATAAGGCGGGGAGAGAGGCAGAGAGGATGTTTGAAGAAGCTAAGTTCCTGAGCTCAGAAAATAAAGAGTTTTCCACACCGTGGTAGGAAGTTTGGACCCTATTTGCTGGGTAGCAGAAGTATGGACACTTTCTACAAAGAGTTCACGGAGTGTTGTTGTATATATTTCATGTGGTCACTGTGCACTACAGCAACAGTTGATCGGTTTCTTGTCCTAAAATGCTTTCTTTGACATGAATTGTTTCAATGAGAAAGAAGAAAGAAGAGACAGAGCTTTAAAGACTGATTGGAAGAATTATACAGATGTAAAAACTAGCATCAGAAGACCACTCTATCTCCCTTCCACTCTGTCCCACGTGAGGTCCTTGTAGACTGTGAGTCATGTGGTCCATACTCTCACACAGCTCATCGCCAAGTGGAAGACAGTGTTAAACAAACACAGAAACTTGCTCTCCAAGTCACCTAACAGTATATAATGTCTAAGACTTAAGAGAGCAATTCTAAGTTGAATATGAAATTCTAGAATGTTCAAAAGGCCACCAGTACATGAGAAAGGTAATTGTTAAAAAGAGTTGCATTTATATGTGGAATCTAAAATAAGACACAAAAGAACCTATCTACGAAGCAGAAACAGACTCAAAGAACAGACTTGCCAAGGGGGAGGTGGGGGGAGGGATGGAGTAGGAGTTTGGGGTTAGTAGATGCAAACTATTACATTAAGGATGGATAAACAACAAGGTCCTACTGTATAGCACAGGGAACTATATTCAACGTCCTGGGATAAACCATAATGGAAGAATATGGAGAAGAATGTATATATATGTATAACTGTGTCGCTTTGCTGTACAGCAGAAATTAAAACAATATTGTAAATCAACTATACTTCAATTTTAAAAACTGGTGTTAAAAAAAAGAGTTGCAGGTCTCCTTTAAATGGTTGGTTCAATGGTCAAGAAATTAAGGAACAAGAAAAGCTGCTTATAGACAGTCCCCCTGCCTACCTCCACCCCCAAACATCATTTATTTTTCCCATCCCTGCCTCTCCCCTCCTCCCCTTCATTCCTTGTCAGGCTTTGCTGCAGCCAGCTGCATGAAAAGCTCAAAAAGCTTTCTTTACAGACTGAGATTCACCAGTCTTTACACAGTATTGTATTTCTTGAAGACTTACATGTCAAATAACCCATGTGTGCCCTTCATTTTTAACCGGAAATTGTGCTCTTCCCCCAGAATTATATATAATTCATTTGGTTGGTAACACATTAGCACCTCTACAATATAGGCCAATAAAACATATTAAAATACAGTTCCTAGTAATAGCTTGTAAAACGCACTAAGAGAATTTTGTAGAAATCCATTTCTGAACAGATAAGTCAAAAAGACAAGAAAATACTCTGGGCTTGGACCATATTCGAAAATTCCAGCTACTTTCAAATCTAAATATTTAACTCATAGTGGATCAATACATTTGACTTAGGGCAAACCAAGTTACCACTGTAAAGAAGAGTGACCAAATTCTGGAAATTACTACAATGTCTACCAGAACATTGAATTCAAAAAATGAAGATCATTGTGTGTAATAGTGATTGTTTCAAAGAAGAAAGGGGATTATTGCATTGATGGTTTTGATGTGTCTGTGTATCACATACATCAGTATTTTGGTAACATACTTGTATATATATTTTAAAAATAATATCATTGCCTTGCTGTAAGTAGTGAATTCTTTTCAGAAGTAAATTAATGTCATGTATAAGCTTTATCTTCCCCTTCCCATTAGATCCTCATATTTCCTAAGTGATGACAATCATAGAACCCACTTATTTTCCAATATTGTTCTTTCCCCTTCTCGGCCTTCGTGACTACCATTCATAATTTTTAAATTAAAGCCTTCTTTTACTCACCTACCCTCCTATATTTTTTTAGAATATATCTCTTACCTTCAAATTGTTCAAAGTTTTTAAGAACATTCTGGGTCTCACTTTTTGTGTACCTTTGTACAGTGACTAGTTGGAAGTGACAAGAAGAGCATCACTATAAAAGAAGAGCCACTTCACAACCTTGAAAACAGGCTCTGGAGAAATGTCTTCTAAGAATCAGAATGTAACCCTTCCACACATGAATGACTATATCAGCGGTAAATGGCAGATTTTTTCTTTTTAATGGCAGATACTTTTTGCAAAGTGGATGACTGAGAGATAACTAGCTCAACCTTGTATGGAAAAAGACTATGCAATTAGTTAATCCATCATAACAAAATCAAATTTTATTATTTTAAATGGAGAAAGTGAGGACAAATAACCATTCTCCTTTGGAAATGAAATTATCCTAATATTTCGGAATGTTTGAATTTTTAAAATGTGTACAATACTAAAACTATAAACATAGGTATGTTTCTATTTTTCTCTGGTGAGCTCTATTTTGCTTGCATCTGAAAATATTTCCAAATTATTATCAACTATCTTTTAACAACAAAATAATTTTTTAATTCCTTTATTTTAGGTTTAAGTAATGATTAAGCTCTGCTCTGTTTTATGCTAATAAAACTGAAATGTGGAGTAAGTGAAATCAATTGGATAAAAGTAAAGCTTACTTAATAATTCATACTCCAGGAAAGAAGGACCATAGGGGCGTGGATGAGAGCTTGTTCGGGCACAGGCATTAGTGGCGGATTAGTATACAGGAGTCTCTAGGCTGAAATGAAGCCCCATGGTGGGAGAGGTGATAACAAATGCACTTGTAATAAGAGGATATGATATCCATTTTCTTAGCAGAAACCTAGGAAGGTATGGGTCTGGATTTTTTAAAAGCACCTCATTGGGCTTCCCTGGTGGCGTAGTGGTTGAGAGTCCGCCTGCCGATGCAGGGGACGCGGGTTCGTGCCCCCATCCAGGAAGATCCCACATGCTGCGGAGCGGCTGGGCCCGTGAGCCATGGCCACTGAGCCTGTGCGACCGCAGCCTGTGCTCCGCAACGGGAGAAGCCACAACAGTGAGAGGCCCGCGTACCGCAAAAAAAAAAAAAAAAAAAAAAAAAGCACCTCATTTATACAATTATGTATTTTAACATTTACAGCGCATTTTTCCCCTTTCTTTTTAGAAGGACATTGCACTAAAGGGGGCAAAGATATTTTGATGAAGTGACTACAGGGTGAAATTTTTAGGCCAGACAAAATGAAAGTTCAATTAATCACATTTGTACCTGTTCATTTGCATACGAGTGTATGGAAACTGCTGTCCAGTTCTTTGACACAAACTGGATTAATCCAAAAGATAGTGAGTAGTTAACTTTAGGGGATTTCCCCCTGTGTTGCACAAATGACATTTTTATTCACTATAATTCAAACCTGGCTAAATTAAAAATATATCTAGTGATAAGCACTGTATTTTTCTGTGGATAGATGATTACCATGTTGGAAACTACTAAAAAGTGATATTACTGGGAGTTGCTAATAAAGGTGAGCTAAATGGCAACCCCTTAAGGGACCCAGATTAAAAGCACCCATGAAATTCCTACTATATCAGATCAGTACTAGCAGGATTGTATCTAAGCTTAAAAACATGTTTAATACTACAAAATACACATGTGCTGTAAGCTTATACTTAAGGAAACATCTTGCAGTAAATTGTCTTAAGTGTAATGAGATTAAGGTCCAGATGATGGAGATCTGCTCTCAAACTCAACAAATCTAAAATGTGATACTTGTTCTCTAGGTAAAAGAAGTATGGCACAGGGCAGGTTTTATCCTTTATGTAGTTTCAAAAATATCCATTCCATGTAGAGGGTTCAGACTTTATCTCTGGGGGGAAAATGCTGTATATTAACTTCAACAAAAACTGATGGCACCCTTGGGATGCATAGGTTAAAAAATGAACCAGAGGACCTGAGTTTTTGCTATACCAACTATCAGCTATGAAATCCTTATCAAATGATGGAACCTCTCCCCTCCTACACTGTCTGTGGGAGTGTAAGTTGGTGCAGCCACTACGGAGAACAGTATGGAGGTTCCTTATAAAACTAAAAATAGAGCTACCATATGATCCAGCAATCCCACTCCTGGGCATATATCCAGAGAAAAACATGGTCCAAAAGGATACATGCACCCAATGTTCATTGCAGCACTGTTTACAATAGCCAAGACATGGAAGAAATCTAAATGTCCATCGACAGAGGAATGGATAAAGAAGATGTGGTACATTCATATAATGGAATATTACTCAGCCATAAAAAAGAATGAAATCATGCCATTTGCAGCAACATAGATGGACCTAGAGATTGTCATACTGAGTGAAGTAAATCAGACAGAGAAAGAGAAATATCGTATGACATTGCTTATATGTGGAATCTAAAAAGAAATGATACAAATGAACTTATTTACAAAACAGAAATAGACTCACAGACTTAGAGAATGAACTTATGGTTACCAGGGGGGAAGGGTGGTGGGAAGGGATAGGGAGTTTGGGACTGACATGTGCACACTGCTATAGTTAAAATGGATAATCCACAAGGACCTACTGTGTAGCACAGGGAACTCTGTTCAATATTATGTAACAACCTAAATGGGACAAGAATTTGAAAAAGAATAGATACATGTATATTTATAACTGAATCACTTTGCTGTACACCTGAAACTAACACACATTGTTAATCAACTATATTCCAATACAATATAAAAAGTTAAAATTTTTAAAAATTTAAAAAAAGAAAAAAAAAAGATGGAACCTCCATAATTTCATTCCTCAAGAGAAAATGAAAGGCTGCCAACACCCCAGGAGACCTCATGGTGTTTGGGTAGGGATTAGGTTAGCTAAGGGAGGACAGACTCTATCACAGTTAAATGGACTTTGGTACCAGGAAGACCTGAGTTTGATCTTTGACTTTGCTGATTTGTAATCAAAGGACCTTGAACACTTAACCTCTCAAAACCTCAGTTTCCTCTTCTATAAAATGGGTATGAAAGGGTTGAGCCAGTATTACTGACTGGTTATCTATCTATCTATCTATCTAACTATCTAGCTGTCTTCCTACTTACCTACCATTTTATGTATCAAGTAATCATCACATTGTGAGTTCTGCTAAATATTAATGAGGTAAAGTATTATGAAGATTAGTATTCCACACAAGTGTAACCTGTTATTAATAGAAGTAGCTTGAGAAAAATTGCATATCTAAAATGCATCCTTCAAAGTATCAACATTATACCTATAGTTAAAACTCAAGCAATTTCGTATTATTGGAGTATAGCAACCTGGATATTATATCAATATCTAATTTTTATTCCTAGATGAAATGAATGCATTTAAGTAACAGAAAAATAATGTAAAATAAAAAAAGTATGAAAAGTGTATTTTCTCTATCCTTCCTTCTTTCTATCTAAAGAATGTATTCTTAGGATTTTCTTTTAACACCTAGAGGAGTAGCTGCCCAGGCTGCTGATTCATGGGGGTTCTTGAAAAATCTTCACACCTAAAGAGAATTGAAAGCAGGGACTCAAGTAGATACTGGTACACCCATGTTCAAAGCAGCATTATTCACAATAACCAAAAGGTGGAAGCAGCCTACTGTCCATCAATAGAAAATAGGTTAACAAAATGTAGTCTATACACACAATTAAATACTAGTCAGCCTAAAAGAAGGAGAAAGTTGTGCTATATCATGGATGAAGCTTGAAGACATTATTCTAAGTGAAATACGCCAGTCACAAAGGGACTAATACTGTGTGATTCAGCTTTCTTGACGTGCCTAGAGTAGTCAGATTTACAGAGACAAAAAGTAGAAGGGTGGTTGCCAGCGGACGGTGGGGAGGGGAGGGGGAATGGGAGTTTTGTTTTGAATGGGTGTGGAGTTTCGGTTTAGGAACATGAGAAAGGTTCTGGAGATGGATGGTGGTGATGATTGCATAACAATGTGAATATGTTTGAAGCCACTGAACTGTATGCTTAACAATGTTTAAAGTTTATGTTATGTGTATTTTACACCATAAAACATCTTGCGATCTAATAATTTCCTCCTTATATTTAAAATTGTAATCGCAATCTTCAGTTTTTGGTACGTATATTCAGTATCTCCAAAAATAACTTGAATGGATTGAACAGGGCATGGAAAGGGGAGTAAAATAGGTCATTTTTGCTTTGGCTGAATCCTCTAATTTTAATCCTTCTTTCCTAAATTTAAAATAAATACATTTAATCCATGTTAAGATAACCAAAAGGGTTTCTGGCTTTGCTTCCTCTTCTAGCTAATGGATCTGGATAGAATGATTAATTGATTGTTTCAGCAAGCCAGGCATTTTATAGAACCACCCAAATAGCTACTTATCAGTGGAATTGATGCAGAGCCACAAATAGTACTTGTACACATATTGCAAGTATTAGAAACTTTTTGTGTCTTTTAAAGAAAGCCCTATCTAGCCCAAAATAATAATATTATTTACATAGGAGTTTAAAGTTTTATTTTTCACATATATGACCTTAATCCACACATAAATCTTGCGACTCAGAAACTCCTATTCTAGTACATACCTTAGAGCATTTCTTGCCCATGCGTACCAAAAGACATATACAAGGATATTTACAGCAACAGCGTGTGTAATTGTCAAGCAGATAACAACCGGAAGTCAAAGAAGAGAATAGAAAAATAAATTGAGGATATGGACATAACGGAAAACTACACCGAAGTGAAGTACAAAAACATTCAACTATATGCAACAATGTATATAACTCTTAGAAACATAATTTTGAGTAAAAAAAAACCAAACAAACTAGTTCTAGTAAGACCATATAGAAAGTGTTACTTTTATAAAGCTCAAAAAAACAAAACTATCAGGTATATGAAAAGAATCTCAAAGCAGCCCATGAAAGTGGCAGAGCCATTGTGCAAATCTGTGTAGGTTACACACTGCACACTTCAAGGGGCATAATTCACATGAGGCTCAGCTGGATATGAGGGTCAGCATCTCTTAAATTTGTAAAGTGCACACTTTGCACAACTTTCTCTGGCAGCCTTGATAATAGCAACTTCTGGGGAAGTAGGGGAGATAGAGGAGAGGCATCATTTTGGTACTTTTCTAGTTCTCAAATTGGATAGTAGTTTTACAAGTGTTCATTATATGGCATGTAATCTTTTGTATTTATCAAATAATAGACTCCCCAAGGTATTTCTAGGCTATATCTTGGGGTTTGAGGCAGAAGAGAATGGGGATATATAATTAACTACTTTACACATAAGGAGAATTTTTCATTCTATTCTGTTCTCTTGCCCCTAAAAATCATTATATTTTTGGCCCCAATACAAGAAAAATATATATTTCAAATTAAAATGGCCCCATTTACCTACATCAAAATCTGATGGGAAAATATTTGCCACGATTTTTTGTCAATTGTCAACAAACTGTGGAGACATCCAATTCTGATTCCATGCAAAAGTGATATATTAAGTTGTGCCCCTTCTCAATGAATCAACTGCAGTTCCTCAGGTAAATTAAAATATGTTGAAGAATCCCTGGCATTTCCAGGTGGTGAAAAAGACCTTATTCTTCAAAGCTACCATATGTCCAGTGATTCCCTTCCTTCCTACTCTATGTGTAGCATACAGAATGTGTGATTTTCTACACAAAAATATTAGGAATAAAAGTTGGTCAAAATTGTTTGGAAGATTAGGAATCAATTTATTTGCAATAGATGGCTTTTCCCCAAACAGATACATATTAAAATATATCTATCTGTTTGGGGAAAGTTGAAGCTTAACTGAAGTACTGTCACTTAAATTAAAAAAAAAAAAACAAAAAATAACCACATAAATGTCTCCCATGGGCACATTAAAGTCACTTATTCTCAAACAAGCATCTTGCAACTCAATCTTAATATGATTTAAAAGTTCATTATCTTTTCAAATTATTTAAATCTGCTTGAAAATGCTTGAAGCTTCATGTTGTATTTTTGAAGCATGAAAGCGAAGTTATCCATCAGTTACCAATCAAACATATGCTCCTAGACAAAATAAGTTTCACTTTTTTGAATACCTGTAATAACTATTTAACAATATATATAACATTGGGTAGCAAAAAAGGTATAAGATCACTGATTGCATGTTCCTGCTTATATCTATATGTAAGAAAAAGCTCACCACTTCTGTAGAAATGTAACATCTCATTTTTATATCTGCAGGAATATTCTAAGTAAACTGCTAATTTTATTGTTAAGTCATTATAATAAACATTCTATTAAAGTACACATTCAAATTAAAACTTGTCTCTCTGGTGACATTTGAAACACACCATCTGCATTGTGTGCTACAAAAGAATTCAGATTACAGCCCCTTTCACTTATATGTAATAGTCACTCTCTTATATATCAGTTTAAACTGATATAAAACACTTTGCTTTGAGGAAAAAATATTTTAGCTATAATTCCCTAATGGACACGCATTCTTGATTTTCATTTAATATGTGTCTATAGTATACCATGCATCATGTCATATATAAGAAAGATGATAATACTAAAAACAAACAAAAATGTGGAGAAGGGGCTTCCCTGGTGGCATAGTGGTTAAGAATCCGCCTGCCAAGGCAGGGAACAGGGGTTCGAGCCCTGGTCCAGGAAGATCCCACATGCCATGGAACAACTAAGTCCGTGCGCCACAACTACTGAGTCTGCGCTCTAGAGCCGGAGAGCCACAACTACAGAAGCCCGCGCACCTAGAGCTTGTGCTCCGCAACAAGAGAAGCCACCGCAATATGAAGCCCGCGCACCACAGCGAAGAGTAGCCCCCGCTCACCGCAACCAGAGAAAGCCCGCGCGCAGCAAGGAAGACCCAACACAGCCGAAAATAAAATAAATAAAATAAAAATAAATAAATTTATTTTTAAAAATGTGGAGGAGGTATTGCAGAAAAAAAGGAAAACAATCTATAAATTGGTTTAAATTAAATTAAAATAACATAAAGCAAAGTAATCTTTTTGTCTCGCTTGACTAGGTCAACTCGTAAACCCAGTTTAAAAGACAATTTGTTCAATTTTTTTTCTAGCAAAAGAGAAAAATGAGGACAAGTACAGTATGGAAGGGTTTTAAAATGACATACTGACAGATTATAATATGGTGTCTCATCAGATGACGTGGTGTTTTGACTGCATGGCTACAGAAGGGCTATAATTTAAATGCCATTAAAGACACATAAACTCTAGCATGGAGACAGGAATACTGAAAAATTTTTTGGTCTATAGTCACAATGCAGATAAAATTGTTTCTTTGATCTTGCAGTGCCAAAATCTGTTGTCCAGAAGGGAAATGTCTTTGTGTTTCTCTCTTAAGCTAAGACAGATTTCATTTTCCATCTAAGTCGTTTCGTTAACACCACATAAAAAGTAAAGTGTATTTTATCAGCAGAACTTAGTTTTCTTCCATTGTTATTTTAGGTTACTTTATGATCACGTAGTGCTCAGAAAATGTACCCAAAATACACGCATCTGGGTTTAAAGTGACAAAACTCTAACCTCAAATGTTTTCATAGGGGCAGTTTAGTAGCATTTCTATCTGAGGAATTAAGAACAACGCAATCTTCTTCTTTAATACATTTTTCTTTTTAAAGAATAAGGACACATTTTGTTTATAAGACTCAGCAGAACATAAACACTCATATTTGACCTTTGTGAGCAATGTTAGCAGCTAATAATCTGTAATAAAATATATACTACAACCATTTCCAAAGCAGAGTGAATTCTCTCCTGAGCAAGTTTCTAAATTATTGAAAATCTTGTGAAATTTTAAGATTTTTTTGGCTTTAAATTGTAATTGTAAATTATATATTACATTTTAAGGGAAATATTTCGTGTGGAAAATTTTCATAATTGATTTATTATGTCTTATTCTTTGGAAAACCAGACAAAAGAAAGCAGTCACCATGATTTTCACTTAGCCTCGATGACTCATTGTACAGGACCTGATTACATTTATGTCAAAATCATATATTGTTTTGGGACCACAGTATGCCAGCGATAGTTTCTAGAATTTAGTGAACTTTAAGACGTAAGGATTTATATTTTGATTCTTTTATATTAAAATATGAGGAATAATCTTTTAAAATATAGATACTGAGTTGGAAATAGTTTTGCCAAGATTGAATCTAATATTATAAATCTAATTTGTATCTATCTCTCTCTATTCTCATTATACTTAAGAAGTAGATCCAATTTCTCTTCCAGGTGAAATTTTGGGGATGATTGAAAGCAGTATGTTTAATGGCCAAAAATAACATTTTTATCCTGTCAAATTTATGCCATCAAGTAGGGAAAATCTGGATAATAAACTACCAAAGTCAGGTTTGAAAAGCTTAAAGGCAAAATGTCTACTGCACAAACAGTGCTTCTTGAAATTTTTTCTGCCTTGATACATATTATTATAACATGGCATAACTAAATTCTAAAGTCAATTTTTTTGATTAAGAATTCTTTGGAAAATTAAAAGTTATTTAAAAAGTGAAAGAAAAATGTTGAAAAGCTTAATCAGCACTATTTCCGGCACCTATCCTGCTCAGGGTAAAACAGCTCAAACGCATTGGGCATTTCTGCAAAACACCCAACAACAAGCAAGCGAACAAAATCAAAACCCAAGCCTGTGACTGAAGTCTTCCTTAATGCTGTTCTTCTATATATTTGAGAGAGTGGCTTGTATTCAGTAGAAATGGGGGCTTCTTTCTTTTGCTGCCCATCCCAACGTGCAGACTAGGGGAGAGGTTTCTGTGTAAAACTCTTTCCTAGCGTTTACTGTCACCCACCTGCAGCACCTCATGAGGAAAGACTCTAGATTGTGATCCCCTCACCCGGACCCCACGCAGTGTCCCAGGCATCCTTCCTTGCAAAGCCCCTAGAGCTCATCAGACCTGGACCAAAGGATGAAGTCGCCACCTGCTGAATGGTGGCCCAACCCTCCTTTGTGCAGATCGATTCCTTGACAATAAAAAGCACATCACTGGCATTCTACGCAAACCTCTGCGTAACATAAAGGCTGTGTTAAAACTCCATCATATAAAAATAACTATGCTTTTGAAACTATTTCATCTGCCTATGAATGTCCAGGAACAACCCAAGATTGATACAAAATGTCCTATTATTCAGTGCCTGCTGATGAAAAGTGAATTCTAGTTAACATCAGAAGAAAGGCAAGTGGCGTGGATGGCAACAAAAAAACAATCCTAGGGAATATATTGAATATTATGTATCTGATTTTGAAATGTTATTTTTAAAAAATTTCGTAGCAGCATCTTTCTGGAATCCATAATTGTTAACGGTTACAAGTATTGGCCCCAGGCAGATTGCCTAGCAAGGTTTTCTAGAGTAGTAAAGGTAAACAAGTCAATTACTATGCAAACAAATATTTTTTTTATGGTTATTTAAACACTCAGTGTACATTGGAGTATTAAAATACTAAGAGGAAGCACACTATCTTCTGGTTATCATAGGAATGATTGGATAAAACAGAAAAATGCTTAAGCATACATAGGATCAGTAGCATAGGGAAAATATATTAAACACAGAGCAAAGACATTTCTAACCAGAGGGGTATCAGAGATTACAGTCACTAGAATAGAAGGCATAAGTAATTATTTAGAATCAACTCTTAAATTATGAGAGAGAGGACTGATTTCATCACTATGAGTTTAAAATTCCACAAGAAATAGCTAAGCAAAGAGAAATATTTTATTAAGTTGGAGTTGAAAGCCAACACAAATATACAGTGGTAAATATTGCTATGTTTTGGAGGAAATGTAAGAAAGAGAAAACACATTATAAAATGTGTAAACTAAATACAAATCATCTGTCATTGTATTTTTGCAGAGTTCTGCTCTGAATCAGTGCAGTCTTGAATGAGTTCTGCAGCAAACCAGTTTGGTTTCAAGGAGATCACTGGTAATAATTTTGATTAATAAGGTAATTGTAGGGTGTTACTAAAATCCATTTCATTCTCAATTTGATGAGTAAAAAGCACTAATGTTCTTACAATGAAGGTAATAATTATGTGTAGCCATTTCAATGATAAATTCACAGTAAATCCATCTAGTAGTTATTTCCTTTGATTCTTTTCAAAAATTAAAGCACCGTGAATAAACAATATATAGATCTTATCAGCTCAAAACCAAAATCATTTCAGACATTTAGTGAAGCCAAAATACAGTTGGGTTTGCCCAACATTGAGTGATTTTGCACTTCTTTGGAGCTCTCTTGATTTCTAGAAAATTGATAAGTACCTGAAAATCTCTGTTAATGGAGCATTATGAGAGCAAACCCAGAGCACAATGATTCTCACAGTACTGCAAGAATCGATTTCTAGACTATATTAATCCATTTTCTTCCAAAAATTTAGATTATTACTTGAGACAATGATAGCAGATTGAGGTCATCAAATAAAACATGGAGAGTACTGTATGAACAGAATCTCTATTAATTCTCTCACAAAGCACTCTATATTTAACATGGTTACATTTGGAATTTGATCACCATATGCAGCTATAGGTCATTAAGAGAAAGACAATATCCAATACCTATAAGTAGTTCAGGTTGTGACAAGTTACGCTTTTGTGTATGGTTCCAAATGTGGTTGGTACAGAAGAGTGTGTTCTCCAGGATCCAAGCTTCTTGAGCTGCCAGAAAATATCAAAACAATCGGGGCTCTTTGGAATGCGTAGTTAACTTCCTGCTGTAGGACAGGAATGCCAGCTGCTCCTGTAGCAGTGGGTTTCCAGATGTCAAGGCTGTATGGATAGTGAGGTAATTGCAGGAAGGAAGGGATACAATTTTGTTATCACAGATTACCATCCCCATTGAAAACCATGGCTACAGCATTAATGTCAGTGCTTTGGAGACACACAGTATGAATGGGAGGTCTCTGTGTTGAAGTGTAGAGGTTTGTACATTTGCTTCTGTGGAAGAGGATAGGCCCAAATTATTAAAATGTTTGGCAAACAAAGAGAGGGAGCCTTCTCAAAGCTGTAGTGTCGGAGTGATAAAGCATCTGTAAGGCTACAGGCCTTATCAGCTAAAGTAGGTCCAAGAACAAAATAACAAGGTTTAACTATAAGTGTTCTGGAACTATGGCTTGCGCATTGCGTTAAGAAAAATAAAATGTTTGGATGCAAATGAATTCATCAACAACTCTATTTAGGGCTGTCTTTTGGTATTAGTGCCTGAGTAGGGGAAAGTGGATGATGATTTTCCGGTATTCAACCAAGAATAACTTATTTCTCAATTTCCCCTGCTGCGTTACCAATAGACCATAAGTTATCAAAAGCCCTATAAACATTTAAAAAAACATTTTTATTGGCACGCAGTTGATTTACAATGTTGTGTTAGTTTCAGCTGTACAGCAAAGTGATATATATACATATAGTTCAGATTCTTTTCCCTTATATGTTATTACAAAATATTGAGTAGAGTTCCCTGTGCTATACAGGAGGTCCTTGTTGGTTATCTATTTTATATATAGTAGTGTGTATACATCATTCCCAATATAAACTTTTATTTCAAAGCCCGAATCAAGATGCCACATTTCTATCTGGGAATTTTAAAGGCTACCTTATTTTGGCATATTCCACTGGCAAAACCAGTCCATATTTGTTCCCAAATTATGGATATTAATTGAGAAAATTTAATGTAACAATTTCTTGGCTTTCCGTCTGAAGCTCCCGATTACCTACATGCTGAATGTAGCACATGTGTGTAATGTTGTTTGTAAATGAACAGAAGAGTTGGTGCCTTGGTTCTCCTACTAACATAGCAGGGTTGAAGATGATGTCTGAAAAGTCCTTGATTCCGGAGTCATTCTACCATCCACGAAGATAAGGGACTTCTCATTTTCCCTCACATCAGAAACTCTGTCCTACTCAGACACCAAGATGTGCATGGTTCTTCTGGGCAGTTGCGTATTATGATTGGCTTAACACTGAGCTAAGAGCAGTCAACTAACTTGATATAAATCGCATGTGCAATTCTTAAGCCAGGTCTCCCCCACCCTGCAGAGTTTTGTGGTTATGCCTGTCCTGTTGAACCTGCCCTATTATATCTGACTAAGGCACACCTGATGGCACAATTCCAGGAGTTCCATTTACATCATCACCTCTGTCAACGGCACCTCCTGGAGTTGTACTGTGCACAGTTTCTATGGCCATAGGTGACAGCCCTGCATACCCTTGAAAATATTTTTTTGAATCCTGAATAATTTATTCAATATATTACACATCCCGGAGCTTAATGACATCCTAAATATCATAGGATCTTGCCAAGTGCAGTGCATTGAAGCGACGAGATATATAAGGACAAGAGCTGTTGCATACATTGGGAGGGGGGACGTTGAGGGTGGAGAATGATAAAATCTGTTTCTGGCAGGTGGGAAAAGAATGAATAGGGAAAATATAAACAAAATATGGATAGCTAAGTGTTTGCTGGTGTAGGAAAATAAACTTTTACTTTGTAGTACGCATTTTAAAAAAGTTTTTAGCTCCTTTAAATCCCTGTTTGGGAGTAGTTCATCAGTTTTGTTTTTCTTTTAAAGTTTCCTGTCTTTCAGTGGTATGTGAAGACTCTTGTATTAAAAACATGTGCTCTCATAAGTCATTCTTTCCAGTGACAAAGCCGATTTGGTCTATTGCAAATGAGTAAACCCAAATTTATCTTTTATGTCTTTGTATTTATAGCCTCTGCCATTTTCAATAAAGAAAAAAGTTATCAAGTCAGACTAAGAAGCTACATCTGAAGTTGAACTTGTCTCTAGGGCAGTGGACATCTCTGGTTCTGGATCACCTGAGAACTTGTTAGAAATGTTGGTTCTCTGGCCTTGCCTACTAATCAGAAACTGGGCAGGAAGCCCAGTAATTTATATTTCAACAAGCCTTTCAAGTAATCTGATACAATGAAAATTTGTGAAACTTTGACCTAGAAAATCTGTGGTAATAAAAATGTTTCTTCAGTAATTAAATAGCAAGCAATAGTCGCAGAGTATGTAGGTAAAAGAAATGGTAATTTCTTTTTAATTTCAACATAGTTGCTCTAAAAGTGTTTTATATTTTTCAAAATTCACTGGCAATGATAATTTCTCATATCCACTTCTCCCCTTGTTTTCATCTTATATTATTTATTACCAGGGAAAGCTTCCTCTGTTGTTAAAAACATGCACATGGAGAAATAAAGCATTATCACACTGAGCTCCTACAGTCTTATTTTTTGTATCTGCAGAAAATATTTGCATTACAGAACTCTTCTTCTCTTGGTACACATGAGTTCTTTATGCAGAGTTTCTACTGACGGTAAAGTGAAGAACCAACGTAACTCATTTTGCAGTGAGATAAGGGAAGAAATGAAAAATGTTTAGACAAGTGGTTCTCCACCAGGGGCAATGTCTGGAGATATCCATGTGGTGGGGGAGGGATGCTGCCCACATCTGGTGAATAAAGGCCAAGGAGGCTGATAAAAATCCTGCGATGCCTAGGAAATCTCCCACACCCATAATTATCTCGTCCAAAATATCAATAGTGCTTCTGTTGAGAAACCTTGTCCTAGAGAAAAATAAAGTCCTATTTCATCAAGTTAAGTTAGTCATAGTTACTATAATTTCCATGTTACCCACTTGGGAAGCCAAAGCCTTCCATCATAGCTGTAAAACCCTAGAACATGAATTAAATTCCCTTTCTTATAATCAAAAGCCCCACTTCCAAACCAATCCTCAAGCCCTGAAGAGAGCTTTCCTTCTTAGTGCAGAAGATACGGCTAATTATTACAGACCAGTATTGAACCCTCTTTTAGGAGCTCACATTTTCGCACTGGCATTTTGAGTTCCATGGCACATTGCCTTGTGGGAATGTTCAGCTCTTAGTCAACTTCTTTTTCTGAAAAACGTTGCTTACTTGAAATAAGACTTCATCATGAGAAAACAAGCATTTATTTCACTATCTGCACGTTTATTGCTCCGCACAAGATTCCTTTTTACATTGCATCTTTTTCTCAATTTCTATTATGATTGAACCCTATCGATCAGGTTGATAAGATACTAAAGCACAGCCCAGTTTCTAAACAAAACATATTTTCCATTAGTAAACATCTTTCAATGGTCCTTTCAGCAACTTCTACAACAGCTCTGAAAATGTTTTCTGAAGGGCATGTGATGACTTTTTCCTTTCTTAGCCAAAGGATGTTTTGGGGCTTCTCTGGCTAAAGAAGCCATTCAAAACTTAGTAGAACTGTGCAACATAAAATTTAACAAAGGACAAATGTTGTGTGTGTATGTGATTTATCTGGAAATATAAAGAGCAGACTAGGAATACTGTATTTCTATGCAATCTGATTTGAATTTTCATGAAGTTACATCCTTTGGGCACTGTCTGTAGAAAGCAGGCAGGTGACACACAGCTGCATCCCCCCTGCTCCTGAAGATTCTAAGATAGGCAATTTGACACGAAGCCTAATTAACTCGGCAACGTTTGATCACAGATATTTTTATTAAGAGCATACGTACCACCCACCTGCAAACTCTAATGTTAGCCATGGATCTCTTCATATAGCATTAAGACAAGAAATACCAAACTCCATTGTAACAGAATTGTCTACAGAAGTACTGGGAAAATAACCATGCAAATCCTCACGTGTGCTGATTCCTCTCACTTTTTGTCTTAGGGAATAACATTCTACCCTAAATCCGCATTCGTGATACTACACTGCTCTGTGTTTTCCATACTATTATGTAAATGATGACAATAATAGGGGCAATTCAGATCTTGATGCTGTTTAGCTGTATTTGGAGTCCCTGAAACATATGTCAAAATTTAACATGAAGATGATCACAAAATAGCTGTTTAATTCTTTTTTAAAAAAATTAATTTCTCCTAGATGTGTCCTCGATATTTGGGGACTGAAATATGCCCTGAATAAGGAGCCAGTGTTTAATAATCTCCTGATTTTTCCTATTTCATTAAAATGTCCACCTTTAACTGAGGACGTGGCCATCTTTAAAATATTTTCATCAAAATGTACTTCAAACTAAAAAGTTAAACAACTTCTAAGATCTATGTAAGATTTGCATTTTTAACCTTAAGGCAGTGGGTCAGGCTTTTTGCAGCCAAGACCTTCTACATGTTTAATTTATAAAAATACTCATTTCTAGTAAACATCACTATACACATTTCCATATGACGTTTCAAACATTAATCTGAGTAAATATTTCTTTTTGAGTTGTTTGATATCCTAGAAAAACTAGAAAGCCAGTTTAGGGGTATAATTAAAAATTTAAAAGCTTTGTTTCATAAACATACTTTAGGGTGTGTATAATATCTTTCTTGTTTGTTTATTTTAACATTAAGTCTACTATGTCTTCAAGAGCAAATTTTATTTTCTCTAGAGTACTACTGACTGCCTTTAATAATAGGGTCTAGCTGTTTATCTGCAGTAGATTTCTTCCACTCTCTCACTTCTGCCAGTTCTTTTGAGAATACTCAGAAGTGGAAGATAGGGATTTTTCTTCTTCATTTTTTTAAGAGTGCAACGTTAGTGATGGAAAACAACTTCTGAATTTCCAATATGCTTAGGACAACTTACCTTCTTTTCTTCTGGGTGATCCTTTTTGTTCTAATTATAACTATAGAACTATGAGTAATATATAATTGTAATACAAAAAAGGTCAAAAAGGGGGTTGTACTTGTATACAAAAATAATATTCATTCATGTGCATCATTTGTATATGGTTTACATACTTTATACAATGATTAAAGGATGTTTTGCTATATGAAAATATCCCCAGGTAATTTCAATATATATTATAGCCTATTGAATAATAGTGATATTTTACTGCATATATATTTTCATGATGCTATCTCTTCTCAAACATTTCTAACCAGTTTTGGGGAAAATATATTCTTTATCTAAAAATACGCAAAACTACAATTGAACCAATGGCAGTTATAGACAAGCAGAACGACTTAGATTATTTTCTGGGCTTCATTTTCTTTGTTTCAATTTGAGAGCTGTGTTACAAAATTTCTGTGATTTCAAAATTTCTATGATTTCTTCCAGACCTATGACTCGGTTAATTCCAATAACAGATATTGGGTTATAAAGAGAAGGCCAAATTATGAATTGAAACACCCAGGATCACAGCGACTATTATGGCACCTATATCTCATCATTTTATGAGCGATTTGTTACTATTATAATTTATTCTTCAAATCACTCTACATATGGATGTTTGATTGCCTGATATCCATATGTGCATACGTGTTCTTTAAAACCATTCCAGAGGAGGGACTTTTTCTGAAAATCTACAGCCACAGCATGTCCAAAAATGAACAAGGTCAAGTAAGGATGCTCCTGAGATGCAGTGTCTCTTTTGAAAACACGTTCTTTGTTGCCTGGGAAGCCCCAGCATGGAGCAGTGGTCAGAGGCCAAGCCACTAGTGTTTCAAATAAAAAGTAAAAAAGGTGAAAAAATGGGAGGAAGGAAAGTAATATGTGGAATTGCCAAATACAGAGATGGAGTCAACTGGTATGGGGAAAGGAAACATAGACAAGCAGGAAAAGGACCCAGCAAGTAATCCTGACCGTGTAGTGAGTCTATACTGCTGAGTCATGGGTATACTGTAAAGTCCCCTCTTCCCAGACTCTATGCTTAAGTGACTGTATCTTTAAACTGCCTGATCCAACAGCTGATTCAGTTGCCACCACAGAAATAGAAATTATAGCTTTCAACCCTTCATTTTATCCCTCTTACCTATAATCCTCTAGTTCCAGTCTGTCTGACCACTTGACAACGTTGTTGGTTTTTTTTTCTTTATTTTTTCTTTTTTTTTTAATTGGCATAGCTTTGGGGGACCACTTAAATATGCTTTACACATAGATAACAGTAGACACCCCTGGAAACTCTTGATGAGAAAAAAAAATCCTGCTGGGAATATAAAATGGCACAGAGAACACACAGAAGGGATTCTCCTAATTGAGATTGTCATGTGTCTTATTAAAAGCCATCATTTACCTGGAGGTCTTTCTTTAAAGCCTAAGATTCTTCACAGATTTTACATAGGGATATCTTTTCAAAGGCTCACTGATCTACTTTCACATGTGTGTTGTTTGCTTGGGTCCTTCAAAGGGCTTCAAAGTTTACTTTCATATTTAAAACGAGTAATGATGAAGGCTATTATTTGAATGCAATGCCTTCAGTGAGACCAAGACGCTTATTATAATTGCCCTGATGAGACGGTCAAAGCCTCTCGTGGCTCGCAGGCTCCTCTAATGTGTACTTAGGTGTGCTGCCGGATGGCTCGCCTCAGTGATGTGGCATAGATTTGATGAAAGGACGGTAAACAACATCAATTATAAAAGACATATGTTAATGAGAAGAAGGAGAGGAAGAGAGAGAGGGACTAGGGGAATAAAAAGAATTATCTGCAGTACAAAGAACAAAGCATTTCAACTGAACTCAAAGAAATGACATACCTGAATCACGTCCTAATTTTAGGGTATAACTATGCTCTTTGGAGTATATGTCTTTGGAGACATAACATATTTCTTCAAGTTTTGTGGGACTGTTATTGAAGGTGTAGATCAAACTGCCTTCAGTTTCCGTTACGGACTTATTGGTAATTTTGCCACGATCCCTGTACAAAACAAAGATGTTATGTAAAACTCAGGTCATGTTAAGCAAATTAGCTAAAATTGATTTTTATCCTCTTATGGAAATGTTTTCCAATCCAGCAATCCATAGAGATCTGTCAACTTTTCGTATCCTAAATTTTCCTTTTTCTAAGACTACTAATTTAGCCCAGAAAACATTGTTTGCCCACCTCTCCATAAAATAACAACCAGAGACCCCTGAAAAGGTAAAACAAGTAGTTTTGCCTACCTCCGCTATGCTAATTAATTATAAGGATTACTTTTCCTTTGGAGGTATTTCCCATGTGTAAAAAGGTTTTAAAATATTAAATACTGTTAGTACAACTCATAAATAAGTCTAGATTTTATTCCCAAACCCGTTAAATATATTGCTTTATTTTTTATCTAATTTCTCTAAAGAGACTAACTTATCTATCTAAATAATACTGTGCTGTATTTATATCATTCTTCTAGTCTATGATAATGGTTGAATCTTCAAAAATAGAAATATTGAATGTGATTAAGCCATGTGGTTTTCTGCCTTTCAATGAAACTAAATGAAGACAAGCTAATGTGGGGTTTTTTCCCCCTTTTTACTGTAGAATCAGAGAATCCTGGTATTATGTTTAAAAAAAATACTGTAAGAGACAGTGTTTAGAATTTATGAGTTTGTTAGACAATGTTAGACAACTCATTTCTTCAGTTAGACAACGTATTCTCCCCTTAGGAATGTATTTCTGCTTTTATTGTAAAAGACTATCAATATTTTCTGTCCACATAACAATATGTTTCATTCCCGTACTTTTCCTCTGTGCTCCTTGGCACCTGGGGTGAGGCTCTCGAGAGTGCTCAGGGGCACAACTGAAGGTGTGTGAATACCCCTTGGCTGAAACTACAAGGGAGAAGAATGTTGAACAGCCTCCCACGTGCCCCCTGCTATTCCCAAACCTTCCCAGGCAGAGGCCGTGGGTGTGGCAGTGAGGGGGGGGGGAGTGCTTAGCACAGCTCCTGTTTTCTGGCTGGGGTTTTGGGCATCACTCTGTGCATACCCACTTAGCAGGAAAACGACTGACAAGGGGAGAAAGAGTTCATATAAAGAAATACGTCAGATATGCTTTAAGAAACTTAAAATCACTCTGTCAGTTTTAACATTACAGAAGGTTGAAACATTCTGAAAAGGTCATGCATACACCCATCAACTGGTCTGCGGTGTGGTGATTGCCTAGCTTTTGACTAATTTATTTTCCTGAATTCACCAGGGACTTCCTATTTCTATTTATGACACTGAATTGTTCTCCATGTGAAATTTAAAGTTTTCAAACACAATGGAAGTTGAACACACCCCCTCCCCCTATGCACTCACATATGTCAGCATTTTGGAGTCCATGCTGCCTTTGCAGGTTCATCCCCAAACAACTTTCTATGACTGGCAAAATTCCTCCTATGATAGATAGGGAAACTGAGGCTCAGAGATTCACTAAAGTTACAGAGTGATTGAAATGCATAAAAGGTTATGCTCCCAAGGGTGTGGAGAAAAGGGAACCCTCCTACATTGATGGTGGGAATGTAAGTTGGTGCCGCCACTATGGAAAACACTATGGAGATTCCTTAAAAAAACTAAAAACAGAGCTACCGTATGGTCCAGCAATCCCACTCCTGGGCATATATCTGAAGAAAACTCTAATTCAAAAAGATACATGCACCCCAATGTTCATTGCAGTACTATTTACAATAGCCAGGACATGGAAGCAACCTAAATGTCCATCAACAGAAGAATGGATAAAAAACATGTGGTATTTATATACAATGGAATATTACTCAGCCATAAAAAGAATGAAATAATGCCATTTGCAGCAACATGCGTTGACCTAGAGATTATCATACAAACTGAAGTGAGTCAGAAAGAGAAAGACAAATGCAATATGATATCATTTATATGTGGAATCTACAATATGGCACAAATGAACCTATCTGTGAAACAGAAAGAGACTCACAGACATAGAGAACAGACTTGTGGTTGCCAAGGGGGAGGGGGGTTGGGGGAGGGATGGAGTGGGAGTTTGGGATTAGCAGATGTAAGCTTTTATGTATAGAATGGATAAACAACAAGGTCTTACTGTATAGCAAAAGGAACTATATTCAATACCTTGTGATAAACCATAATGGAAAAGAATATAGAAAAAAGAATGTATGCGTATATATAATTGAATCACTTTGCTGTACAGCAGAAATTAACACAACATTGTAAAGCAACTATACTTCAATTTAAAAAAAATTTTTTTTAAGTTATATTCCCAAACAAGCACTCCATCCACCATACTCCCTTCTCATGGCAAATAAATGGGTGCCGGGGACACTTAGATTATTGTTAATGCCACAAATAAAATCCCAATGTTATGAACTCATGTTATAAATTTACCGTATTTTGATTAGATTGGAAAGGATAGCTAGAAAGTATTTTGACCCGAATACTGTGATGGGAATAAAGAGTGTATGTGAAACATTTTAATGGTCATAGAATTTATCTACTATTCTCATTTTCCACTCAGCCATCCTTTATTAGATTGCGAAGTCAATTTTTGGTTGTTTTTCTCTCTGCTATTCCTATTAACTAAAGAAATGTAAGAATAGCAGGAGATTGGAAGGGAATGGTAGAAGACAAAGGATGTCCTGAATTTTTTAAAAAATAATTTTTGTAAAGTTTTTAAATTAAGTCTTCCCCAGGGCAATGTCTTGGTCTATAGCCCCTGACAGCTACTATTAATTACATTTTAACCTGTTAATGGTCTGACACTTTCCAGTGTATTTTAAGCCCATCCCAAGTATTCCACAAGGATTGAACCCATTTACGAAGAACAGAGAACTGTTGAATGGATTGGGCTGGGGGTGCAAGCAGACTCATTTTGGGAGAGAAATATTTACTAAAGGTTTCAGTGGAGCCATCAAAGCCCAGGATATTTGAGTAAGACAAAATTCTATCAAATGGTCCATTTAAATCTTCTAATAGGGTTCTCCTGTTTAAAAGTGGTCCCATGGTCGCTTTTCATATACAACTGAATGTGCCTCTGCATGGTGTATGAAACAAAAGAAGTACAAAGACACACAAAAGTTGACAAGCTAAGAATGCAGGTGGGAGAAATCTTCCTCCCTTGCTTTAAAAGATTATGATAAATTAAAACTGCAAACTTTGGGGACTTCCCTGGTGGTCCAGTGGTTAGGAATCAGCCTTCCAATGCAAGGGATTCTGGTTCAATCCCTGGTTGGGGAACTAAGATTCCACATGCCACGGGGCAACTAAACCTTTGTGCCTCAACTACTGAGCCCACGTGCTGCAAACTACAGAGCCCACGTGCTCAGGAGCCCTCGTGCCACAACAAGAAATCCCACATGCGGCAACGAAAGACCCTGTGTGCTGCAACTAAGACCCGAAGCCGCCAAAAATAAATAAATAAATAAAATGTAAAAATTTAAAAAAGAACCAACCACTATCTATAAAAAAATAAATAAATGAAAAAAAAAATAATAAAGCTGCAAACTTTCTCTCTCCCTCTCCCTCTCTCTTGCTCTCTCTACGTATCTACAATACATTTAGAGCATCACTTGAATATATGTTATAAATTAATTCCCTAATTCATTTTGGGAGTTTTTTTCACACATTTCTCTTTTCACCTGCAAATGTCACCCTGAATTTAGAGAGGAAGAAAAGCATGACCTTCCATAGTCAATGATGATCTTTCTTTGTTTCCCAGTCCCAGCCTTTGCACCTACATACTGCCCCAGCGCGGTATGGAGGCCAACCAGACAGCTCTCACTGCTAGATGCCAGAGAGACTGTGGAAGCCAGAGACCCTGGGCTCACAGGCTGAAACTTGCTTGCTTGGCAAGGCTCAGATGCCATGGTTTGAATCTCTAATAAACAGCTCACTGCCTCGCCAGTAATGTACCCTGGGGCTGCTGGGAGGGGATTCTTTTTATAGAAAACATAAGGATTTAATATCTCTACGAACTCTTTGATTTAATAGAGTTTTGGGCTTTTTTTTTTTTTAAACTTTCCCCTTTATTTTGTAGACCCTGTGATGTGAACCAGTGTTAATCCTTGATGCGGCAGGAGGATGTAATCAACATCTCTCTACTGGGCTCGAGATCCTTTTTCCTTTTTAACCATGTGCTTAAAAGAAGCATAAGATAGCTTGCCACCGAATGTCTTTTTACAGACTGAAAAGACTTTTAGGTTAAACAACATTTGTGAGGTTTTTGATGCAATCAAATGCAATTTCAATCTTCTTGAAAGATCCAGCCCTGCCTGTCGAAAACTCCTCATATGTGTCAGCTTTCCATCTTTCTCACTGGTGTTTTACACATGAAGTCTATTTTCACTGAGAAAATGGAATCTTTGTGTCTTTGTCTCTGAGAGTGCTGCTCTCAGGCATGTTCTGGCAGGGGCTTTGACTGTCGAGGCTCTGGGGGAGGGGCCTGGCAGTCATTTGTCAGCTGTTCTTGCATCTGTAATTTCTGGCCACTCAGCAGTATTAGGGGGTCTCAGAAAGGGGGTGAAGAGGGTTGAGAGGAGAGCTTGTCACTGATGAAAGCCAAACTCCGCATAACTGCCTGAATTAATGACCAAAGAGAGAGAGAGAGGGGGGATTCTGAAGAACTTTTATTGTGCCTTAATGAAAAAGATTTTTTGGAAATGGCTAATTTACAAAATTGCACATGGTAACATTTTCAGATCTCAGTTGAGAAAGCCCCTGTCCATATTCTGTTACCGATTTCATTGCTTTTAGCTTGGCATTGGCTCATGAAACTATTTTAATTTTCCACCAGTGGCTTCTGGTTATTTCTGTCCTTATTTCCTCGTAACGTAACTGACAGGCCAATTAAACATCTGCAGTTTTTTAATCTGGATTTTCCCCCATAACTATTTTGCTTTTCTTCTAAAACTTCCAGATGTTTTGGCTCCTTTAGGATTTGACGGCATGCAACTATACTTGCTCCTATTTCAAAGACAGAGAATCAGATGGACCGGCCAGATGTTTCTATAGGAAAAGCTTGGTAACACACCAGTAATCGGGTCAGTATTTTTGTCTCTTTATAGATACTTTTACCCTAGTACATATCTTCTTGTCTTTTAGCATTTTACTATTTGAGTTGATCTTGGAAACATCTTTGTAGGTGATTAGAGTTCAGAATTCATGCTGTTATCTGTTAAGTAATTTGTTATGGCCAATGAAGAAAGTATCCAATTCTGTTATCTCAGTGTCTAGCGATGGGAATAGAAGCTGCTGTGATTTGTTTTTTATTATTTCTTTTTTTCCCCCTTTGTGGGAGATAAGAAGTTGTAAAACTATGTGAGGCAACAATGTATTTTAACTCAGTTTCCGGCTTTGTACAAACATTAAAGGAATCACCGATATCTTGCCTTGTCTGGAGAAGAGTTAAAAGAGTCTCTAACGTACTTCAAGAAAACCTGTTTCCCATAATTAATAACAGGAAGCCGGGTAAACAGACATTTGCTGACACGTGAAACTGAAACAGTAACATATACACAGAAACCTGGGAAATGAAACAACGCAGCAGCCCTGTACGGTTATACCAGAGGGCAGCTCGGTTGCGATAGATTTATTCATAGTCACATAAAGTCCAGGGTAAATGATCATTCACTTTACATTGCAAGGTGACTTCTGACCATTCAAACACATGCTCATAGAGTGCAATCATTTCTCCCACGGTTAGTATTTGGAAATGATCTCAAGCTATTCATGCTCTTAAGATTTAAGCAGAAAATCATTCTTTCCTGGAAGATAGATTTTCCGGACAATCAAGTAAACATGAAGGAAGACAAACTTTTCTTTTTTAAATATTATTATGAGATTTTAAAACCCATTCTTGCTACACTTCTGGAAATAACACTTAACGGGATAATCTTGGTGTATGTAAGGTCGCTTTATCGGGGTTGGGGGGTAGTGTATATTTGTGAGGTCCCAGGAAAACTAAAGGCAGCAGTTATTAATTAGACACATAAAGGATCACTGGGCACCCTGGCCCAGTTGTGATTACAGCTCCAGACCAGCTTCCCAGGGAAGTAATGTGTCTTTATCTTCCAGTTGTATCAGAGAGTGGGGACTGTCTGTGCTCAGTACTGACCTTGAAAGCAGCAAACTGATGCAAACTGATGTGTGGTTTCCCTGCTTCTTAGAAGACACTGAGCTTGATTTGAATTTGGGGATTTTTGTACAGCGTTAGCCACTTAATGTGCAGTTAATTTTGAGGTATGAGTGGCTTGATCCTTTAAGTGAAACATTTTTTATTACATTTTAAAGTTGACTTTCTGAGAGCTGTTAAATGTAAAATGAAGCTTCATCGAATGTTTATTTCTGGTTTGTGGGATGAATAGGAGAATAAGGAAGGATGGCAGAAGTGAGGAAATGTGTGTGTTTTATGATGTACATATTGCAAACTAAAGGATGTATTTTGACTATTCTAGTGTAATAAAAAGAAACCTACGCTGTTTCACACAGAGTTTTGTGTCTTCCTGGTAAGCTCCCAGTAAGTCACATCTTAACGCTAGAAGAATGCAGTGTCCTGGGTACCAGAATCAGAGGATTTTGCATCTGCGTAACTTATCTCAAAACTGAAAGCCAAATTTATTGTTTTCTTAACTATATCTGCAGTAGATATAAATTTAAGGCAGAGGTGTTATACTCAGGTCCAATTAAAAGTAAACATAAATTGTTTCATGTTTTATATACACATGGATGAAGAAAAGTAAATAAGAAACACTTTATCTTCAGAATCTTCTATTCGTTGTGGAATTTGGAACCCACCCAATGAATATCTTGAATTTCAAGAAACAACTGAGTTGCAGTGAAGCTTTTTTAATTGCAAGCAAAAAAAGAAGACATTTTCTGAGCTGCAAGATGTTAGTGAGTTTATAAAGGCGCAAGAAAGTATGTAGACATTTAAAGTGATTAAAGTGTACTTACTTATTTGGACATTTGTTAAATATAGGATGGACTATATATTGAATATTAGGAGTATACCAGCTATCCAGAATATTTTTTGTAAGAGAAGCAGAAGTTAATGAATTACAAACAACAACAACAGCAACATTGCTGTTCTCCTTGTTAAGCCTTATGGAAAGAAAAGGAAAGCCCAGCAGGTTTGGTACTAGAATTATGCCATTTGCAAATTGATGCTGTGGAAAATAGAAAATATTTTTTCCAAAATTTTTTAGGTGAGGATCGTCTTGGAATACTTTCAAGTATAAATTATAAACTTTCAACTATTAACCATAAATTTTAACCATATGGAAACAATGACGATGCATAAAAAATGATTTTCACAGGCAGACTCATTATTGTACACTCATGTCATGATATTTAAAGTTGTTCTTGGAAATGGTTCGTCCTAAAGATCCTGTAGATGATCTGAGTTACATTGTTCAGTGAAGAGCCCAGAGCCACCTGAGATGTGGTTACTCTTATTCCTCAGGTAGGTTTGGTTGAACAGAATTAGCAAAGTCTGGTAAGAGTAGCGTTTCCCTTCCTTTCTTTGACTCCATCAGAGCACAGTGTCGTTACATGAACCTGATGGAGAAAACCTGGTGAATTTATTAAGAGAACAGTGAACTCACAATTGTGACAGAGTCAGTAAATCCTCTTGCTTTTGTGGAAACTACTAACTAACATTTCTTAAAAATGAGATCTGGAAGCAAAAAAAAAAAATTTTTTAAGACATGAACCTCAGTGTTATATTGAGCTCAGATCAATATTTCGAATAAAGAGCTAAAACATATAAAGCAAACTTACAAGTTAGACCTGTGTACATTTCCTAATAGTAACATCTTTTGGTTCAAGTGGTTTGTGCGTGTATGTGAATTTCGCTCATCTGTTTGCTCGTCATGTAAATGTCCACTTGAGGGTTGTTGTCACTGTTTTCTAGTTTCTATGTGCTTTATAGGAACATGCCCAGAAAAAGCTGAACATCTATTTCCTGACTTTTGCCTTTCCCTCCTTTATTTTTATTTATGTATTTGTTTATGTATATATTCAGTCCTTTGTGAATTTTCTCTAAAAGGTATTTCATAGAGATAAAATGTATGGATATGAATGGAAGCTGGCAAAATTATTTATTGATGACTTGCTGACTCCTGCTTCCTACAGCTTTAGCAATCGCTGTAGTCTATCTGGTACTTAGTGAGTTTCCAGTACAAGCTTGGAAATTTCTGTTGTGACTGCCAGGTGTGACCTGGGCAGTGCTTGTTACCAGTGTTGACTAGGAAAGAGTTGGGGATATTGGAAAATTTTTTGTCAGAGAATTTAGCAGTTTCAACATGGCCTTTCCTGTACCCCCTTAAGCTTCATTGCTATGATCAAACAAAACTCTAAGACTATTCCACACTTCTCAAAACAAGGAAGTGCTTCAAACTTCAACTGGGTTTCTGGAGATCTTTCTGTCTTGCGCTTTTGTGTGCTTTAGTTAGTACTTCTCAATATATTTCCTGTCATTGTCATCTTTCTAAACACTGCAACTTGTGACACACACTGAACCCATTGCTGGAAAACCTATTATTTTGCTAATAGTGAGCTAGCAGCAGAAATGATTAAGATTGAAGGGCAGTTTTTAAACATGTACTCGAGCATGAATAAACGATGGTTGTGATGGGACCTCTATTGAAGTGACAATTAAAAATGTCTTTGTAGTATAAATATAGGTCAGACCTGGACAGGTATATGGTCTATGAATATTAGGAATGCTGATTCCTCTATAAAAAAAAAAACACAGAAATTGCCTAAGATGTAAAGATCAACCTCTTTTTATTTTTTGCCTTACACTAAAAGAGTGAAATATCACTGCCAACCAATTAGTATTCTTCTTTCTTTCCTGTCCTACCACTTATATGTCTTCCTCCTTCAAAGGGAACCAGATTTGCTTTGCTGGAGGGGAAATTATGTTTATAAATTTTAATTTTAGAAAGTAAAAGCATAAAGTTTGCCGTGGTGGTTTAACAGGTCGAGTATGTCTCACGCATAATATATTTGCAAGATGATTTAGTTCTGCTTTACAACGTCCGCCGATATGTAAGAATAAAAGTAATTTTAAAGTGTAAGTTACACTTTAAAGTGAACGTCACTCTTTAAACGAAAATTCTGAATGATGTTGCTTAAGAGAATTCCTAACTTTAAAAAAAACTGTGGATTTACTTATCAGTTGCTTAGAAAATCTAAGTGTGTATCATGAATTTTGTTGAATTTTACTGGCTTCCAGATAAAAACTTTATTGAAACTTTAAAACCATGGTACACAAATTCTCCATGAAAGAAACCTAGAACAATGCACAGGCAACTTTTAGGAACTGATGCTGTTCAATTCTACTTCTTCTATTCTGTATGGGATAAAATCTCCCTAAAGTTTTCAGCTCACTTGTATTGAAGTGGTATAAACAGGCAAGTCAAATTGTACAGAGAGAATAGGACACGAATCAACTCTGCCTGTTTCTGCCGTTTCTTCAGCAGAATAGTTACTAAATAAGTTGTATCTTATTTAGTATCTGGATACTAAATAAGATACAATAGACACTAAATAAGTATCTATTGCATCTTGTAAACAGGCTGTGTGCCCTTTCATTTAGCAGATCCTGTAGCTTCACTGACCACATTTCACAGGATGGGAATATAATCAACAGTCTTTTATATATCTGGGAAAAATTGATTTATTGAGGAGGAAAACCACAGATTTTTTTTTCTCTTTGGTATGTTTTCCACTTTCTCTTGTAAATTCAGTGGCAGCCAGCATCATTAGGTCAAATTTGGTTCACGAGTTTAAATTATAATTTCACATAAGAAAAATGCTTTCTTTAACAATGTTTATTAAGCAGAATCATTCAACACTGACTTTTCTTTCAGCATAACATACACTTTTAATGTTAATCAATTTAATTAACATAATGCAGCAATATCTTTTTTAAATAAATAACTCTTACCAAGTCAACACGATCGAATTGTGAAATTTATTGTCACTATATTATACAAAAAGAACTTCTTTAATTTTTATATTATATGAGTAAATTTCTATGTGTAATTGCAAGAGGGATTGTTTGGTCATGGCCTTAAAGCTCTATGAGAAAATATTTCTAATGTGAATTATTGGTTTCATAAACTAAAATATTCGAGACATTTGTGGTTTTAAGTGGCAAGGTACTTTTTTGTTAATGGGATTAGAAAATGTTGGACCCTGGAACCTAACAAAATGACCAAAAAACCATTGCACTGTACTCTCCCATCATGTTTAGTATAAGCATTGAAAACAGAACAGAACAACAAGAAACAGAAGACACCGAGGATAATACACTGTGATTTCTCCTCTCACATGATCTTTTGAAAACAACTAAAATATGCAAGCAGGGTTGAAGCATGCCTGACTTTCAGACAATCCAGTTTACAAGGGAGTGGGTTTGAGCCTCAGTGCCTCTGACAGGATAAATTATTCTATCCTGCTTACAGGGAATCTATCTACACACATCCATTCTAGCATCTTCTAAGACAGGAAGAGTCACCTGTTCCCCTTAACATATGTGTAGGAACATGAAATATTTTCACGGGACAGAGCCCTAGACACCATCTAACCAATGAGACTATTCCCAACAAGTATGTGCGGCCATCTTGAGTGCCCTGGGAGACTCTACTCACTTAGACAGAGGCTGCTCATTTCTGTATTTTAATAGAGCCTTACTCTAGTAAATAGAGTACTGAATGAATACACCCCCAGCACTCCCCCCACACACTCACATCTGCAAATTCTCCTACCATCAAGGTTTGGCACAAATGCCGAGGAACGAAATGAAAAGAAGACTCCAAAGGGAAAATACCTGAGAAGAGATGACAGAACTCATCCTTGATGGAACAGAAAAAAAGGTTAAAAAATTCCGTTTGGACCGTTGAAAACATGCTCATTTTTTTTTCTTAAAAAAGAAGAAATCGGTAGACTTTATCAAGTGTCATTGTTTAGACCTTCAGCCTAACGGCAGGCTTTTCCTCAGATCATGTAACCTGAAGGCTTATTCAGGAGTCAGGTCTTCCGAGAGCAGAGGCTGTGTCCAGTTCTAGATTATTCTTCCTACCTCTTGGCCAGAATTGCAACCACAGGGACCATCCGCAGATGCACAATGCATTCAATTCAATTTCAGTTTCCAGAGGACAGGGTTGGGGAAGAGAAAGAAAGAAATTCTTGACTCAAGAGGCTGAGAGTTTATTTGAGTCAGGTGTGGGTCTAGGAGAAATATGCAAAAAGAAAAAGTCTTGTGGAGGAAAAATGAGTCACAACTATGTGAGGAGGAAGCATCTTTAATGTCAATGTCCATATTTCTTGATTAAAATATGGGTATTTGCATCATGCTGTAGCATTCTAAATATAATAGCAGCCAAGACTCTCTAAGAATAAATTCTTATTCAAGAACAGGAAGGAAAGAACTGGTTAGAACCCTAACGGTACAATAAGAAGCACTGTCTAGCACAATACTATTATTTCAAGAAACCCTGTTAGCTGATTGGTTAATGTCTCAGAGTAAATGCACAGGTGACTGAGAAATTTTTCAGGATTAAAAAAATAGGTCATTGGCTAATATTTCAGAATACATAAATATGTGAATAGTCACGACTAGCAACACACTTACATTTTTACTCTTAGAGTTTCTTAAATGGTATTTTCAGGTAGGCTTCTGATAACATTTAAATTTTTAGACACACATATTTAGAAACAGGGCAGCACAGAAAATATCACTAACCAAGGATAAGCACTCCCACACGCAGGGTGCTTACTGAAACTGCTCAAATATAAACTGTTGCATTATTGTGGTGGCTACAAAATAAAAGCATTGCTAAAAGTAAGTCCACTAATCCTTTGAGAATAAAATGCTAGTAAGCTTTTTATGAAGCTAACCATTTAGTCAATATTCAGAATTTTTCCTAATGCTAAAATTACCTTACATATGGCCTTTTGGATCAAAGCTCCTCTTGGGTTTGCAGAAGAACACTGGCAAAATGTGAAATGTAGTAGAAGGAATAGTAGCTTTGGAGCTCTGGGATCTGGCTTGACTTCTGACACAAGGCCTGTCACCCAGCCATCTCTGAGAACCACCGTTAATCCTAATAGATACGGCCCCTAGAGAATAAGGTGGGGCGTGATTGCCAGGATAAATTAGATACCACAAAGCCTCCTTAGAAAAGAGACCTTTCTTTCATCTACCTCTGGTAGAATCCTACTTAGTAAAAGTCTTAAAGAATAATTTGACCTTGGTTCTAACAAAATATATCCAGAATCCAGCCACTTCTCACCACTCTGCTGCTACCATCCTAACACAAAGCACCCGCATCTCTTGCCTGGGTTCTGACTAGACTGTCCTAACCAGCCACCATGATTCATCACTACTCATCACCACCAGCCTAGCCAGCCCTGCTCTGCACACGGAAGCAAGAGTGACCTTTTTAAACCTGGAGCCAAATAGCATCAAGTCCACTGCCCAGACTCACCCCAATACATCCCCATCTCACTCAGAATAAACTCCCAAATCTTAACCGTGTCCTGCAGGGGTCTGCCCACCCAAATAATCTTCATACCTTCAGAGCCTTTGCACTTGCTGTGTCCTGGTCTGGAAAGTTCCTCTTTGGATATTTCGACTGCTTCCACGAATGGTTCATCCAAGGCTCAGCTCGAAGACTACCTAACCTAGAGGTCTCTCCTGATAGCCTCTATAAAAATCTCATACCCTGCTTACTGGCACCTTATTGATTTTATATGTTTACTGTGAGCAGGGAATTCGTTTGTTTACCATCTTTTCCTCAGCAACTAGAAGAGTGTTGGACTTAAAATATAGGTGTTTTATAGTATAGTTTGAAGTCAGGAGCCTGATTCCACCAGCTCCATTTTTCTTTCTCAAGATTGCCCTGGCTCTTCAGGGTCTCTTGTGTTTCCATACAAATTGTAATTTTTTTTGTTCTACTTCTGTGAAAAACGCTATTGGTAATTTGATCGGGATTGCATTAAATAGGTGGTTTGCTTTGGGCAGTAGAGTCATTTTCACAATATTGATTCTTCCATTCCAAAAACTTGGTATATCTCTCCATCTGTTGTGTCGTCTTTGATTCCTTTCATCAGTATCTTATAGTTTTCTGGGGACAGGTCTTTTGCCTCCATAGGTAGGTTTATTCCCAGGTATTTTATTCTTTTTGTTGCAATGGTAAATGGTAGTGTCTCTTTAATTTCTCTTTCTGATCTTTCATTGTTAGTGTATAGGAATGCAAGAGATTTCCGTGTATTAATTTTGTATCCTGCAATTTTACCAAATTCGTTGATTAGCTCTAGTAGTTTCCTGGTGGCATCTTTAGGATTTTCAATGTATAGTGTAAAATAGATAACTAATGAGAACCTACTACATAGCACAGGGAACTCTACTCAATGCTCTGTGGTGACCTAAATGGGAAGGAAATACAAAAAAGAGGGGATATATGTATGTGTATTGCTGATTCACTTTGCTGTACAGCAGAAACTAACACAACATTGTAAAGCAGCTATACTCCAATAAAAATTAATAAAATATAAAAAACAGGGCTTCCCTGGTGGCGCAGTGGTTGAGAGTCCGCCTGCCGATGCAGGGAACGCGGGTTCGTGCCCTGGTCCGGGAGGATCCCACATGCCGCGGAGCGGCTGGGCCCGTGAGCCATGGCCGCTGAGCCTGCGCGTCCGGAGCCTGTGCTCCGCAACGGGAGAGGCCACGACAGTGAGAGGCCCGCGTACCGCAAAAAAAAAAAAAAAACATAAAAAATAAAATAAAATAAAAAACATATAGGTGTTCACTAAATAAATGTTGAACAAAAGAATGAGTGGATAGCAATCAGTCTCAGAGGTATATAAGCCATAAAACGTCTTAGGATTACATCTAATTACATCTATTTCTTGCAGCCTAAGGTCTCCTCTCCTCCTGATCTTAAAATGGAACTTCTGTTTTACGTATTTCACTTATTTCTCAAGGTTTTCTTTGATGAGCTCTTCATCTGTAGTTTTTAATGATTAACATATAGGGCATATTCCCATTTAAAGATTTTTATATTCAGCTTATAAAGAAAATTGAGACTGCTTGATTATTACAATTTAGAATGAGAAAATTTAGTGCTCTTAAAATTATTAGAGTTATTTCAGTCCTAGGACCAACTCATGGATTTCTGAAGGGGTTTTTCTCAGTTCTTACCCATTCATTCAATATTTCAGCAATATTCCCTTTGCACGTATTAAATGAAGAGCACGCTTCTGAGTGACTGAGATCCTACCTTCAAGGATTGGTCCTCTAAGGATGAAAACAATAACACAAGAAACAATGTGCTCAGTGCCCTGAAGGGGTAGAGCTAGGTTATTAGAGTTTAAAGAAAGGATTAAGTCCAGCAGAGGTAGGGGATGTGGGTTGGAGAAGGCGGCGTTTGAGTTAGGCTACATTTGGACATTCAGAGAAGAGCAGGGGAAAGTCATTTCAATAGGAGGAAACAGCATCAACAAACCAGGGAGGTATATGGAAAACAAAACAATAGGCTCACATAATAATGGGAAACCTTGTGCCATGGATGTTTATACACTTAAATTCTCTGTATAGGAGCACACTAGCTCTAATATACAGTATGGCCTAAATTTAAATACACTTCTGGGTGCACTTGAAAATATGCAGTTTAAAAAAATAAAACGTTGGGCTTCCCTGGTGGCGCAGTGGTTGAGAGTCCGCCTGCCGATGCAGGGGACACGGGTTCGTGCCCCGTTCCGGGAAGATCCCACATGCCGTGGAGTGGCTGGGCCCGTGAACCATGGCCGCTGAGCCTGCGCGTCCGGAGCCTGTGCTCCGCAACGGGAGAGGCCACAACAGTGAGAGGCCCGCGTACCGCAAAAAAAATAAAAATAAAAATAAAAATAAAACCTTTCCATTTTTCCCTGTTGTATAAAGTAAAACAAAAAGAAATCCTCAATGATCAAAGTAGATCAGAAAATTCCGTAAGTAATCATTACATACTATTCCAGGCAATGTATTCAAATCTAGCTTTGAGTCCTTGCAGGAAAAAAAAAAAGAAAAAAAAATACATAAATTTCTAAACCATTCCTTATCACCAGTGTCATTAGGAAATGTGCCACATACATTAGATAATGTTTTAAATGTGTTATCGTTGTCAGATCTTTGCTTGCGTGGCAAGATACCTGCCTACATACGCACATTGAGATGTGTTTCATGCTTTGTACCCAGTGAATATAAACATGGAGAACTCTCTAAGAAACCTTAAGGTAAAACTATTCTTCCATGTCTATATTTTTAGTGAGAATCAACATTTTATCTCCCATGTGCAATTCATGACTTGACTACAACTTTCTTGATCCATTGCATTACTGGCAAATATACGACAAAGGAAGGGAATTCTACTTTGAGTTAGAATGGCAGCTTTGTGTTTTCTCCACATCAAAAGCCTCTTTCAATTCATATAGTTTCATTTTCAGATGACGAACATCAAGATTCCTGTGCAGAGTGGATTTTGAGATGGGCAGAGCAGTGACACTGGTGCTGGGAGCCAGGCTGAGCTGTCCCTTACGTGGTTTGTGTTTGCTTTTGACATTTCCAACCTTAAAGTTCTACCTGGCCTGAAATCGCACTGACTTAAGTGTGTGCTCCTAAGGTGTCAATAAGCACTAAGACAGGGAGGAAAATAAACAGCTGCTTGTTTTTAGTATTTTGTTAGAAGAATAAACAGTTTGGGGAAAACACAAGTTCTATTTCATGCTTGGATCATTATTTAATTTTTGGCAATTACAATGTTACCTCATCTGAACTGAGGCCTCAGTTATCCTTCTAAAATGCAAATCTGATCTTATCATCTGTCCTCCCCTTTGTCATCCTCAGATGGCTGTCGATGCTCCTCAGTGTGTAAACGGACCATGTATTTAGGGACCATGTGTTTAGGAATGAACTTGATGGGATTCCCAGAATCAAGTGCTCCATGTGTACAGATTGGGTTTCACTCCAAGAATGGAATGTTGTGTATATTCCCCTGTCAACCCAGGATGTTTTGTGGGAATTCTGTAGCTGATAGCTTTGCACTCCCACTGCAACTCTGCCCTGGGTCTCCAGCCTGCTGTCCACCCTCAGGACAGGGGCTTGCAGGTTCCTTGCCTGCAGCAGTGAGACCTTGAACACACCTTTCTCTCTCTCCCCTCTCTTTCTTTTCTTTCTCTTCTCTTCCCATTCCATTCCCTTCCTTCCTTTTCTTTCTTCTTTCTTTCTTTCTTTCTTTTCTTTCTTTCCTTCTTTCTTTGTTTCCTTCCTTCCTTCCTTCTCTTTCTCTCTTTCTTCTTTCTTTCTTTCTTCTCTTTCTTCTTTCTCTCTTTCATTTCTCCCTTTCTTTCTTTTTTCTTTCTTTCTTTCTCTCTTTCTTTCTTCCTTTCTTCCTCTCTCCCTTCTCATTCTTCTTCCTCTCCCTCCACCCCCCCCCATATATATCATCCACACCAACCCCCTATTGGTGTCTGGGGAAACCTAACTGGTCCAGGAATGGTGGGTGTCTTAAAGATGGCTACCTGAATACTGAGCAGCCTCTTCACATGTGTTTTGCTGTGTGACTCCTTGGCAAATCCTATCTTTCTTAGAATTATGTTAGAACTAGGTCAGTAGAAATCTGTTTGCTGTGTCAGCTTCACCTGTGCACCAGAATTATCCCACAGCGTGGGAGTGGCTGTCCCAGGCATCACTACAGCATCTCTAGAACGTCTGTGCAGAAAGGCTGCAGCTTTGAAAGTTATTTCTGCTCCACATGCAGCTGCCCTGTTGGAAGCTGCCCCCAAAGGCAGAGGGTTGGTACTAGCAGAAGGGCCAAGAGCAGAAGAATATGCAGGAGAGACAGGAGGGAGTCCCAGGCCCTGTCAACATTTCCAGCAAAATTGTCTCTATGCCCTGCAGAAATTCAAGAATTCTACATGGAGAAATGACTTGGCTAAAGGTGTTTTCTTCTTGTGACTATGATGAAAGACTTAAATATTTGGAGAAGACTTTGATCAACTATGACTCTCAGGCCACAAAATGTTCATATGACACATTATTGAGGGAGTTTTAGAAGAAGCCTTGGTAGTAGATATTTTGAACAGAATCCTTTATTAAAATGATGTGATACTGATGGTGGGAACATAAATTGATACAGCCACTATGGAGAACAGAATGAAGGTTCCTTAGAAAACTAAAAATAGGACTACCATATGACCCAGTAATCCCATTACTAGGCATATACCCAGAGAAAATCATAATTCAAAAAGACACATGCACCCCAATGTTCATTGCAGCACTATTTACAATAGCCAGAACATGGAAGCAACCTAAATATCATCAACAGAGGAACGGATAAAGAAGATGTGGTACAAATATACAAAGGAATATTACTCAGCCATAGAAAGGAATGAAATTGGGTCACTTGTAGAGACATGGATGGACCCAGAAACTGTCATATAGAGTGAAGTAAGTCAGAAAGAGAAAAACAAATATTGTATATTAACACATATATGTGGAACCTAGAAAAATGGTATAGTTGATCTTATTTGCAGTGCAGAAGTAGAGACACAGACGCAGAGAACAAAAGTATGGATGCCAAGGGGGAAGAGGGGAGTGGGAGGAATTGGGAGGTTGGGATTGACATATATACACTATTGATACTATGTATAAAATAGATAACTAATGAGAACTTACTGTATAGCACAGGGAACTCTACTCATGCTCTGTGGTGACCTAAATGGGAAGGAAATCCAAAAAGAGGGGATATATGGGTACGTATGGCTGATTCACTTTGCTGTACACCTGAAACTAACACAGCATTGTAAAGCAACTATACTCCAATAAAAATTACTTAAAAAGATAAAGTAAAATGTGTCTCCTAAAAAAAAAAAAAAGAAGACGTGATTAATGTGATGGTGAGAGCAGAGGTGAATTGTTGGCAGAGGGGCAGGAAGGGGAGGGGTGATTTTCTTGGGTCTGGCTTGGGTGGGAGATCAACCTTTTCTGCCCTCTACAGTTTGGAGCCCCATCCATAAACCCTGGATGGGACAGAGGGAATTTTTCTCTGGTGAAAACCCCCAAGGGTTCTCCATGAAGACTGGTGACAGTCACTTCAGCCTTGGTCCCTGCTTCGCTGTGGTGAAGTCTTGCCTTATGACCACGTGTGTATAGGTATTTGTCAGCTGCTTTGTAAATATCAATTTAGATAAAGACTCAAAGATGGGATGTTTTCTTTCACCTTAAATCTACCTTTTCCTATTTTATCTACTTTATATTCTACTTGTATTTCTTTCATGCATATCTTTATGAGAAAGAGTTTCTCCTCCTGACTTTCGTGTGTGGAGTGATTCTACCATCACAATACTCTTAGCTCTCTCCTTTCTTCTGTTCCAGACAGGCATCTAATTGGAAAGTTTGGAAGGAAAAACTGGGCACGTGAGCCAGCAAATTTCCATATTCCCTTCTTCTGTGTGTGTGTGTGTTTCTGTCTCTCAATCACTCTGCTCCTCCCCCTGAAGAACTGCTCTGCCTGCAGAATTCACATTCCCTTGTATGACCTCCCTGCTGTGATTTTCAGCTCACATGCTTGTAGGTATAAGGCATAGTCTTCAAAATGATCAGCGGCAGCAGTAATAGAGGTGATATTGTCTCCATCTGTTTTATTTTTTACCTTATTTCAGAACTTGAAGGGGAAAGAAGGGTGTAATGTCTTGAGAACCCCAACTATCTAATGCATCGCTTGAAACAAAGCCTTGTCTTCTGCATGAAAACCAAGCATCGCTAACGTATATTTACCCGTATTTCATGCTATTATTATGATATCCCATTTCCTTTTTTAATGGTGACTCAGGGCTGTGTGTGTAGTAGGGCCCAATCTGACACACTCTCATTTTTCCCCTTAAACAACATAAATCAAAGTATTCAATTACAAGTGCCCATACTTCATTTTCTTGGGGGTAAAAATGATAATCTGTACCTAAATTAGGTTAATAAGTCAAATGCATACAGATTAAGACTTTTGATGGCAAACACCTGTATCATGCCTTCCTTTCCTCTTTTAGGAAATATAAATTTGACCCAAAACAAAGCAAACAGTTTTACCGATTTTCTTTTTCTGTGTTTTAGCCCTGATTGTGCTATTTTGCAGAACTGACATATGTGGCCATTACAAATCTTTTAAATTCCTCATTACCTTCAGACCCACAAGGAGCTGAGGTAAAGGTTGATGATTCTGCACTGAGTTATGATTTCTTTACCCTTCCTGTAGTGTTCCCATTAATTCAGAGAAGGTATTTCCCTCCAATGAGAAAAACCATTAAAGCCAAGAGCAAAATAAAAATCTCCCTTCTCATTTACTTTCTCAGCAACTGGAACCACTACGTGACTCCAGTATCCTAAATTTCAACTATATAAGAGTGATAGCAATTTAGTCAAAACTGGCTGCATTTGGGTCAAGGAGGTACAGTAAGGAACTAAAAGCCAGTATTCATACAGACAGGCTCATGAGGGACGAGGCACAGGGTGACAGGGAGGGAGGTGATTCCTGGGGAGCATCCTGCTAGCTGTTCTCAGAGCTGCTGGGGATCCCACAAAAACTAGCGAAGAGCACAGAAGCCCAGGAGCTGCCTTTCATGACCCTTGAAATCTCTTTAGAGGTAGCAGAGCAAACCTGAGTCTCTGACCATCTAGAAATGCAGCTTCTGTTTCCGAAAGCCTCAACAGCTTCCTCCTGATTCCTGGTCAGATGGCCCCCTGGCCTCCCTCAGTCTTCACAGTGTGCCCCTTTGCCACCTCCCTGCAATTCTGTTTTCATTATAAAACAATTCTATCTATGTTATCTTGGAAACTATCTTGGCTTAACATCTTCTTAGCAGTTTTCTTTGGCACCTAACCTCCCAGGACCACACCCAAAATGAATCAAAACTCCTGACGTTGATGTGGCAATTTCTAGGAAGTATCTTCTGGCTCAAATATCCCCTAAGGTTAACAGTGGATGAATCGAAGTCAAAACAAGCCCCTTCCCATCTGCCTGGTACCTAGGAGGGAGTAGAAAAATAATGAGGGTGGTACTGATGGATGGGATGGAATTAAGATGAGGCATCAATGGTAAGATAAATGTTTTAAGAAAGTAGACCTATGTTTCAAGGAGACAAGGGGCAAGAATTCACTTGGCCATTGGACCAATGGCTTTCAAATCAATGTTTCCATGAGCTACTACTGCTACGAGCCTCCAAGTCATTCCAGAAATGACAGTTTGATGGGAGTATCCTATCTCCACTTGTCTAGCCCCACAGGCATCATGGCATCCATCAAGTCCACTGCTTGGAAATAATTCTGAGACCATTACTTTTGTGGTTCTCAGGTCTGCTGAAAAGATTGTACGGTATGATGCATTCAAGCCACAAGAAGAGCCCAGCCTGATTGTGAAAATTCTTGAGACCATCCCAGGTGGGACTGAGTTGACCCAGAGCATGTGGTCAATGCTTATGCTAGCTGTCTTCAGACCATGCTACCCACACTCTCAATAATATTGATTTGATGGAGATGCACCCTGGGACACTGAGAATGACATGAAAGAATTCCAAGACCCCAGGTGTTATTTGAAATGTATCTGAGTTCTTCCAAATGCCTGCAGATTTATTGGAACAAATTTCTGCAGCAGAAGCTACTTGTTTGGTCACATAGAAAATATTCCTACTTGGTGTCTCTTTCCTTTCATGACAAGGGCTTACTCTAGGAATCGAGGAGAATATGATTGCGGTCCGCGAATAATGACTTGACAGCACTTTTTATACACTATTAAAGCAAGCAGTTAATTACCTGATTTAAAAAATTCCTTCAAATGACATGAAATGGGAAACGTTAATACAGATATATCTATTTTTTTCTGCAAATGAACTGACACATTTGATTAATCCTTGGATTATCATTTTCAAATATTTTAGGAATCAAAGAATAGACTTTATCCAAAAATTATACTGAATACAATCCAGTGTTTACTTTTATAATTCTGAGAGTTTAGAATATTTACTCCTTTGGTCTTCATGATGGAGATCAATTATCTTTGAAAAGCGCTGAATAATGACAATTTTGAAACTGTAATTTCGCCCTGTGTCTGCTTCCTAATAAAATAATAATGTGACCAAAAAAAAATGTAATTCCCTGAAATGTCTCCTCCTTTTGGATTGTGCATATTTGAAATGTTGCTCTCCTCAAATTTAAGATTTTTATGATAAAATTTCTTGCTATTAAAAAGAAAGATAGTTTTCTTTTTTAACCTCACTCTATATTTTAAATAAAATAAATGTTAATTACTTTGAGTATTTTTATTTGATTTTGAATCAAATTATGAACCCCTTAGATTATGAACCCCTTGAGGGTGGAGAATATTTTTCTTGTGTTTTTGATATACTCCTTTCTGTGTAGCCCTGTATTTAGAGTAAGTAAGAGCTCAATAAATAGGACCTGAATTAAAGTAACACAGTGATCCAGTTTCTGTCTTTTCACCTTGACCATAATCTATAAAATTCAGTCAGCATCTCTTTTGCATTCTACTCCTCAGGGACACAGTGTTAGTTTAAATTTACTCTTTCTCTATGTGGTAACTTTGAATGATTGATTCAGAAATCACTTATGAATATGAAGGTCAAAGAGAAAAATGGATGCAAATTATGGACAAGCATTCAAATATAAAACTTTTTGACAAGAGTTTAATGACTCTTGCAATAACTAATCAACAACATTTGAAAGACTGATTGGAGCACTTATTTTTCAGGGATAAATAATGGAACTTCTTCAGGAGAACCCACATAACTTTAGAAAACAATTTCAAATTATTGCAGTATTTCTCAGAATTGAGAGCAATGCTGCAGATAGGAAATTACCACAGTAACCTCCAGCCCCTCGCTATTATGTTACCCTTGACCTTCAATAAAGTTTTACTATAGTAGGCTCCAGTTTCACACAGACACACTAGATTAGTGTTTTAAAGTGAATACCTTATGAGGTAATTTCAAGTGAATGAAAAATATTTGGTAGGAATCCCTTCAGATGTAGCATATAATAAAAAATACTCTACTGCTGTTTGTGGAATGAATGCATTTCTGTAGCAAGTTTCACTACCTGACATGAAATCAAGAACTTTTTTTTTTAGAAAGCTGAGAACTAAAAACAAAATTTTCTGGCAATGACTTACATTTCTTCTCCAAGAGAGAAGTTGATTTGAGTCAGAGTTTCACATCTAGAAATACCCAGTTGATTAATGCTTAAAGAATCACGAGAGAGAGTCTTATGAGTCCAACCAAGTCTCCCCATGAAACCAAATTTTAGTTGTTCACACAAATTTTAAAAAATGCCAGACAAAATTTGAGAGGTGCGAGATTTTAGGATTTCTAAGTACACATTTTTAATCCTTGACAGATCCTATTAACTTTGATCCTCCAAAATTGAGATTGTCTACGTTTTTTTCTTTTTTTAACCATGAAATCATGAACTATGTTGATGGCCAATGTCTCCCCCAGAGCTAACATTCAATAAACTTTTTGGATTGATTATGAAATGGCTACATTGTAGCAATTTGACAAGCACTGTCTTTGAATAGAATTTTGCCCTTTTGTAAGGATTATTGGTGGCTACGTTCATTTGGATGGAGGCCATGATAAGCTGCACTCCTGTGCTACTATAAATTGTCTTATCGCCAAGTTCAGTGCATTCGTTAAAATGCTATGAGGTTAATTTATAAATTTGCAACTATTACTAATATACTTTAAAAAAACAAAACTTTTATTTAGAAAGGCTGAAATGATTGTATGCTAATTTGAACAGATAGGTTGTATAAGAAAATTCCATTTTTGATATCCTTCAAGAGTTGGATTCCATATGTGTGCTTTGTTCTTTCTTCAGACCTCTTAACTTCAGACTGGAGTTGAACAGAAATATGGCTTACTCCTCTCCCTTCAAATCATTCTCAGGCTCCAGACAAGGAGCTGGACCTTTGAGCAAACAAGCAGGTAACTGGTAATGGTACCTTTTAAGTCTGGAGGCTTTCTAAGAGTATACAGGAACAAGGAACAAGCTGCTCCTGAATGAGAACATCATGTAATTAGCAAAGTATCTAAAATAGCCAGAATTATTCCAGCTAGGGTTAATGGATAAGCCAAGAAAAGCTAAGCAAATGATATCTGCAGGCATTTGCTGTACCTCAGACAGCTCCTTATAGAACAAGCTTTCATTCTCTCTCCCAGTTAGCCCCAGTGGATTCACCATTACTGGCTCTGGGGCTAGAACAGAGGTAAGACAGGATGCTTGCTTTCCTCGTTGGCTAATATACTTTTTTTGAGGCATTACTCCTATTAAGATGTAATAGAAGAATACAATATGTTGATTATCTAACAGAGATAAAAGCAGGAAACTGATGAACCACAGGGAAATATGACTGAGAGCAAACTGATTTCATAAAACAAATATAATTGGTGTGGACATGAAGTTTGTCTTATCCACACAAGTCAAATTCTAATACAGTGAAGTTCAAGAGAGCTCAGTGCAGGAATTTTAGATAAATAAGTAGAATAAATGGGCTTTTCCATGGTGCTATGTATGTTCTATCTCAATCTTTCTTGTAATAGAGCTCATTAGAGAGATCAGACCTGCACATTTATGGATTGATTACCCAAGATGATGTGAGACAGACCCAGCATCCTTTCTAGTATTAATACCATCTTGCATTTGTAAAATGTTTTAATACATTGATGTTCCCACACACACATCTATTACTTCATATTTTAGGACAATAAGGGAAGAAGAGCCAGGAAAAAAGCAGTTAGATGCACAAGTGAACAGTCTGGCCTTTGGGTTCAAATGTAGCCCTACCCCATAGGCTTCACGGCATCTTAGACTTATTACTTAGTCAACCTGTTTCTAAGTGTTTTCATTTCCAAAATAGGGATAATAATGGGGCTGGCATCATATAAATGTTGATGAGAATTAGGTGCAGAGTACATGGGCTGATGACTTACTGGGTGTAAGCACGTAATAAACATTCCTAGTATTGTCAGATGTATAGGGTATGTGTTGGACTGTTTACAAATGAGGAAATTGACTAAGAAAGAGGTTAAGTGCTTCTGTAGGAACTTTGATGTTTCTTATTGTAACAAATTGACTCAGCTTTATCTTTAGTAAGACTTTTATCAAAACAAATATTATGAACCAAATGGAATTGAGGTGCTTTCCTCTCTATGCATTTTCCTTTATCCAGTCCTTTTTAAAGAGACACCCAAGAAATGGAAGGAAGTCTATACTATCACTCTAGATAATTTATTCCATGAATTTGGATTCCTTTCTTCTCTTTCCAGGCCTCAGTTTCTTTGTCTCCTGGTAATCTCTGAGGCCCTTTTCTGAGTGAAAACAATATTATTTCACAAACTAGAAAATCAAACTCTTGACCTCTGATGTTTGACTCTAATAAATAAATATCTTAAATGAAAAGTAAAAAGGATCCACATTTTGATCATAAAAAGATGTTGTTACATTTTATTCTATGCATATTATTTAGGCACTGACATTTCCTAGGTCAGTTCTTCCTTTGGTTTAACATCCCATTTCAAAAAATGTTATAATGGAAATTCAGATGCATAAATTCAAGTTAGTATTGACAGCAGTCATGGAATTAAAGTTTTCCCTACCAAGTCCAAATAAGACTATTAATAATGTATTGTGTATTAATGTGTGCATATGGTATAATGTATCACAGCTTCACATAATGACAGACAGTATCCAAATCTAAGCAAATATTTCTGAAATTCTACATGATTTTCATTAAATACCTAATTTCACATTTTCAGCTAAAGAACTACTTTCTAGATTTAATATGATCTGCTGTTGTATCTTTTATTTTTCTGCTTTATTTCTTCCTTTCTAAAGCTTAGGCTTATATGGGTATTTGAATACAGTGATCTTTTTTATTAAAGAAGGATTAAGAAAATCACAGACATTTCTTCAATTTCATACTATGGCTAGTTTGATGACTGTTGATACCTGATTTTTGTATACTATGAATAGCTACAAAAGTGATTTAATTTGGATCTATTCTTTGTTTATACACTATTCTAGAGGCAGACATAATTTTGGTGGACAAATAGGTTAAGGAAATTTGTTTCTAATTGCTTTATGAGATGATCTGAGTAGTTGTTGATTACATTGGTATTTGCAATTTCCTAAAAGAATAAATTAAATCTTTTGTATAGGCTTTAGTAGAAAAGAACCCTCAATATTTTTACAACTCTGTATATTTCAAGTGGTTTTTTTTTTGTGATTCATTTTATATTTATTATTTAACTCACTTGATGTGGTAGTTTCCTCCACAGTCTCTCAAAACTCATGCTGCACTCTTGATTTTTGGATTGTTATTAATATCCCTGCTTCTGATATTTGAAACTATAAGTGCAATTCCTTTATTTTCATTCCCCATGGAAGTTCAGTGTATGTACACTACAGTTAAAAGCTCATGTAAACATAAAGCATAGCGTGAATTAGTGAGAGATTTTACAACTTACCTAAGTTGTTCATAAACAGAAACCTGAGTCAATTTGCTAAAATTCAGGGTAAAAATGTTGGCAAAGTTCAACAGTCTCTCAATGATCAACTTCCCTATCATAAAAATAGTGGTAGTGCTAACTCGAAATATAATAACTTTTGGTAATACCTTGAGGATGTCTATTATGTAACTCTTAGTGTTAATGACTAAATCAGCATTTGGAAAATCCCCACAGTCATATCAGATGATTGCAATAATAGCAGTTAAGATCCATCCCGCAGCAAATCCCTTTTTTTGTTGTGCAACTCAATGGTTCAAGATTTTTGTGGAGTTTGCAAAAAAGTCCCACTCAGAAAGGATCTATACAAAGAAGTGACCATGTTGTTCCCTGACCTTACTGGGCTCATCAGTAAAATGTATTGCCAGAATTGTCCAAGATTTCTTTAAACTATACAATTTTACATATGATAGCTTCACACCAAAAATCAGCTGTTTTAGTTGAAGAATACCCTTCAGATGGCACATTTAGGAATCAGAGTTTATACACAGAGGAATTTAAAAAGTGAAAATTAAATACTTAAAAGCAATAGGTATAAGTGTGACTACATTTTTAAAAGGATGGACCACTTGACCCATGTGTAACATATTGAGATAATTTTGAGAGCTCAGAATTCATCAGAGTCTCAATTTCAGTTAATCATGCAGACATATGTCCCAGGACCCTGGAGATCTACTAGCTCTAATTCCCCAAACTACTGAAAGGGAAATTGAGGACCAAAAAGAGTCAATAAGATATTTAGTAAAATGTCTTCTTACTTCTTACCCAGTGCCCTTATTTGCTGTATGACTATGATGAGAAACAGACATAAGAATACTAAAAGGTAGTTAATGAATTGACCAGAATTTTGGAGAAATGTGAATTAAAAAAACCCCAATGAGTGGCACCGACTGTCAAGTTATCTGGGGAGAAAGAATATTGGTAACTTAAAGGCTAAAGAACATGATAGGTGGCTGAGAAGAAGAAAAGAAAGAAAAAGTTGAAAAAATACTAAGTCAGTATATTAGAAGCTCTTTCTGACTTATAATAAGAGAAGACTCTTTAAAGATAGATTTCCATACTCCTGAATTCGTTTTATACTAAAAATGTGATGTCTTCGAAAAAAGACTTTGTACACAAAACTTATAAAGAAATGCATTTTAAATATGTTATGTAGCAATATCTTCTTTTAAGAAATGATGCCAAAAAAATCACTGTGCCATCTTTTTAAACACCTAGCATAAAAGATCTGGAGTGATATTTATTGAGGGCTACGATATACTCTGATTTGAACCTGAAAAAAAGGTGTAGTCTTGCATACTTTCCTGTCTTTATCTTTAGACTGTGTTAGCCTAAATATTGCCTGAGGTAAATATTACTAGTGGCAATTGTCCAATCTTGAAATAGCATATAGTCCATAAATGCAAGTTGAAAATAGTTTAGCAATCTCAAGTATCAAACCCAGGTATGTTAATTGCATCTTTTCCATTTGGGCATTAAGATTGTGACTTAAGTTTTAAATTGACTGTACGTATCTCTTGATATATTGCTGCCTAAATAATTAGTAGGGAAATGATAGGGAAAAATACATTTAAACTCACCTTTGTGTTACTCTGAACCTTTCTCTCTGAAGATTATGTTTAAGATAACACAGGACCTTAAAGGTGCTGATGTAGAGTTCTACTCTGATGCCCTCAGAGAGATGTGTGAGGGTTAAGAGGTCTCTGGCGATGCATTGCCGCATAGTTCATGCAAATCCACAGTAATTCTGTGTTCAGATAAGGATCTCGGTTTCAATATACTTTTTCAGAAACGCATTTGCTTCTTTTTTAAGGGAAATCTGGCTCCAGAAGAAGAGGCAAAAAAAAAAAAAAATCCTAATGTCAATGCTCACTTATTTAACTCTGACATTGCTGATATTTTCTTAGCAAATCAAAAGAGGTAACTTTGCTGACTCCTTAGAATAATTTAAAATAAGCATCCTAACAAGATGCTATGAGTGTATTTTATGAAAATTAATATCCATGCATGAAGCTGCCTACAGCACATGCTTTTTTATGAAAACAAAAAAATGAGAGCAATGGAGGTAATAAAGTATAAAGCTTTAACCATATCCCCAATCCCGTATGCAGCATGAAAATGGTTAAAATTTAAATGACCCAGTTCTAAAGAATTTGAATAAAAAGGAGGTAGGAGGCATATTTGTCAATTTCTGCAACCAAGGAAATTTGTTGAGGCAGGAGAATGAAATTTTTTCATTTAAATTTTTATATTTAATCAGCATTATGGTTTTTTAACCAAAAATAAATAAGTAAATCTGTTTCCAACGAGTATGTTTGTTTGAAAATTTTCCAATAATTTTAAGGTAAATTTAGAAACAGCAAATTTAGGAACTTCATAATTGATACCTTGTTCACTTTTTGTTTCTGTTTTTTGATACATAATTAGGTGATTACAGTGTAAAAATGGAGATATGAAAAATGACCTATCAAATGAAATATAGTGATTATTTCTATAGCCAGAGGGACATCAGGAAATGGAAAGGGGATTGGAATCCTCAACTGTATATTTATTTTTTAATGGCTTGGAATAAATTGAGAAAAATGTTAAAAATTATAAATCTTGGCGGTAAAAAGATGAGGATGTTTATTACATTGCTTTTACTTTTCTGTGTAGTCTGAAACACTTCTAAATTGAAAATTAAGTTCTTTTCTACTTTTTAAATTCTAGCTAAAAAAAACATGTTCATATATGACTTCTTTAGTGAAACTTAAAAACTTTCGTTTTCCTCATTAGTTAGAGATTTCATTTTCTTCAGAGTTCAAATTTTATAATTAAAATGAGTAGATTTATGTAATTTAGAGAGTTGTTTGCTAAACAAAACACTCAGCAGTAAGAAAAAATAAAATCCTAAATCTTTTTAATATATTCTGATACCAGAAGACCTTTATTTCCCCCTTTTATATTTGTATAGTTAATTTGGGGTCATTTTATGTGCTTTAATGCAAGTTAACTAACATTTCAGAGGCATAAATATGACAATTTTATCCAAAATAGCAATTAATAAGTATGTATAAATTGGTTTTCTCTTATATTTATCAAACACTATGTAAATGCAGAAATATGTTTTATGGAATTGTTAGAGCAGGAAAAGTTTTACTATACTTCAGGATAAAATTCTAGGGAATTTTATGTGTTTCTTATGTGTTTCTTTCTCTTAGTTAATGCAATTTTAAAAGTCAAGTCAAATCGTTTTAAAAAAGACAAAAACAAAACCTGGAATATAACAGCCTCTTGTATTACTAAGAGTGGACATGTGAAAATTTTAAAGAAATCACTATATATGTTTTTCTGTGTTTACTTCAAAGAGAATTTTTGTAGACAGGAATCATTATTTTAAATATTCTTGCAAAACTTCCTTATAACAGCAAAGGGACCATGCTGGTTTAAATGTAAGTTGCACCTGAATAGCCTTAGTTATATCTTGAAGAAGAGCTATAGTCTCTGTTTATTAATTATAAAAGGAAGTGGATTTAAGTTTACAGGTCTTCACTTTTTTTTTTTTAATGTGGGCATCTTAACTCCTGGATTGTCTACACGCTCAGCATATATGTTTATTCACAATTTGAAGTTTGCACATAGTTTCCAGTAACGGTAAAGCCCTTGCAATAATGTTGCACCTGGACCAGGCAGGCGGAAGGGGAGCAGAGGTCAAGACCAGCCCTTAATGAGCATTGACTCCACAGACTTAAGACTCCGTGAAAGGTCCAGACGACCCCTGCAGCGTCATCTTACAGCTCTGATTTTCTTCTTTTCAAGATGTAGTATAATCCATAAATACAAGCAAATCACGAGCAGCTTAGTCTTTGGTTTTTATCTTCCAGGTTTGGTCTTTTTTTTTTTTTCCCTCTTCACAGAGGTTTGAAAAATTAACCCTCTTCTGTCCTCAGACTAAGCAGAGAATGCATTTCTTCACCCTCACTGTTGTCAGCTTAAATCTTTAAGTCCTTTCAAGGTAAGAGGCACTTTGTAAAGTGACTTATAACAACCAGAGAAGCGGCCAGTGGTTCATTTTCTCCCAATATAGGTGAATAATGTCTTGATAGGTGACTAAGAGTCACAAGGCAAATCAGTGAAATATGTCTCTTTTATGAAAGTTTCTAAAGCAATAAGCTTAGATACTTAAAACCTTAAATGGAATTTTTGTTTAGCTCTGATTTCCCATCACACAGAGGCTATATTTACGCACAGGCTTCTAGATAATCCACATGTATGATAAAAATGTCTCTAATCACCTTTTCTGACATATTCTCTTCATATTGGATTATCTGGTGCAGCTCACACTCTCCTATTCTGATGGACATAATCTCTTTTCACAGTTACGTTTTGTTTCTCTAGCCCAAACTTTCCTGAAAAAGAAGTTAGGCCCTTATGATTAAAACAGTCATTTCCCTGCAGGAAATACACCCAATCACATGTGCACTGCAAGGATGAACAGAATCCAGCTCAGGTGCATCCGTGGAGAGGAGCCTTCCACCCTGAAATGGGCATGGTCTACGTGCTGGAAGCAAGGGCTAGCCAATCAAATTCAGTTTTATTCCGTCCACAGCCTTGCAGAATTTCAGGATGCCAGAGACATCTGCCTCTACCTTGACATATAGTCTTTTGATGCCCTGTACACACTGAAGGCCCCACTCTCTCCACAGTTTAAAAATATAAAGTTTAAGGTCCTACTGTATAGCACAGGGAACTATACTCAATATTTTATAATAACCGATCAAGGAAAATAATCTGAAAGATTATATATATATGTACATATATAACTGAATCACTGTGCTGTACACCTGAAACTAACACAACATTGTAAATCAACTATACTTCAATTTAAAAAAATTATGTATATATATATATATATATACATATACATATATATATAACTTTAAAAACTACAGCTCTCCCTGAAAAAAAAAAAAAAAAGACAAAAAACTACAGCTCTGAGTGTGAACCTTAGCTGTATAATTCATGGTGAGGCCAAGTGTTACCCAAGCAGAAATGGCTGAGAACCTAGCACAGTGGGTGGGAAGTCTGGAGGGTTCAGACATTTGCTAAGGGCCGGGGAAAGAGCCTTTAGAAGGAGCATAAAAATGGATCCAAAGGGGGTCCTGGGAGAGCCAAAGGAGGTCTGGTTCCTCAAGGATCTCTATCTCCGACAGACACAGTATCACAGAACAGGAAGGGGACAGAGTGAGGGGCAGACATTTTACACAGCTCACAGCTTCAGCTCTGATCATACTTTCTCCCAGCCTGTTCCCCTAAAGCATCAGGACACACAGGAAGCCCTCCACCATGACCCCATGGAAATAAAAATGCCAACATTCACTTAGTATTTGTGACTCTCTATGATCCTGCAGAAGCAGACCTGTCTCTTCTTCAGAATAACATGGAAGAGGGAGAATGGGAGGAGTTCAGAGTACTATTTCTTATTCACACCTGTCTGTTTTGAACATCTTAGCTTCAACCATCCGAAATTACAACACCAATATAATTTTAATAATTTTTTCCCAAGATTCCGTTATCCATCACCTCCTCTCACATACAGGGCTAAATTCATTGCTCATTCAAATCTGTTATTTTAAAAGTAAACCTAAGCTAAACAAGTGTCTAATTTAATACCTTAGACTCTGTATTATACTGTTTATATTTTGACTTCCGTTTCTGACTATATTTTATTCATTTAGGGTAGTGGAACTAAATCACTAACATATATATATTTTTCTAATGGATTTTTATAATTCATAGCTCAGTGGGAAGTATCATCAAATATGAATGGTACATAGAAATCAACATATACTTAATGACATAGTGAGAGTTCTAATATTTCGGTAACACAAACTGACTCACAGTTGTATACATATATGTATATATGACAATCATCTCAGAAATTTAAATTACAAGGTTCAAAGCAAACTGACTTCGCATGTTGGTGGCTTAGAACACGCCTTCATAGCTGTGAATTCCATGGCCAGTTCCACTTTAGTTTTTGTGTAATTTGGAGGCAAAGAAATTCTAATTGATCTTATCAGTCACAAGACGCATTTTGCAAACAATTCCACTAGTGTGGCTTCTGATGAGGTATTCCATTTTTGACAACTAGTAGACTGGCTTGAGATAAAAGGTTACCTGAAGAAGAATGAGCAAAGAATTCCAGAGACAGTGCTGCTGTGTGGCCAATACATTTTCAATACCACTGGTAGTTAATTTGGGGTTTTTCTTATCTCTATCATACATTTTTTAAAATATGCCCCTTTGGTATGTGTTTCTTTCTATCGTTATTAGTCAAATTAATTAGTTTCAGAAAGAAAACTTGTTTTCATCTAACACTGTTAAAATTTCATGTAACACATTCTAAAATTATATTTTTCAAAAGAGAACATCTTTGACTCTTTGCAGTAATAAATAAACTCTGAAGAAAATTGATTCAAGAACTTATCAAATAGAAAAAAAAACGCTGAGAACTTACATGCCTACTTTTACAGCAAATGTGATTTGCTAAGCTACATTGACTCTGCAGATTATCTTCATTTCTTGATATATCTTTTACTAATCCAAGTCCAAATGAAATGTTCAGAAAAATATAGTTTTCTTTATATAATAACTATACATATAATGAACAAATAATTTTAGATAATGGATACTTTCATGGTAAATTAAAAAAAATATATATATATACATATTCCAATAATGATAATTTATTCAAGTGACAAGAAAAATAAATTTAGCATCATCACTTTTTCATCTTAATTCAACCATTATGCCAAATCTCAGTGCATTTTTTAACCAATACATGTCTTTTCAGCTAGTTGAGAGACTGTGGAAGTGCATCATAACTTTAAAAAAAAATGACTTGTGATGAAATGGCAGAAACAGCCAACTCAAATAATTTATATTGAGGATTAACCTTGCAGCTATATTAATATGAGTAAAAATTAAATATTTTAAATTTGTTTAGATGCGCTAGCAAGGGGAAAACACAAAGGCAAAACTGAGGCAAGGAGGCTCACAATGACTCCACTGATTTCTCCATTGGTCCTTCCTCTGCACATGGTCAATTAGAATTGAAAATCCTGTGCTGATTTCATTCGCTGGAATTTTTAAGCAGGTCAGGAAGAAAGATGTTATTGAAAGGAAAAATCTCATCTAAATAAGAAAGGAGCACAGGGCCATCTGGTCTGAGCTATACATATAAAAAGTTATTTCAGCTGAACTGCAGGCTTGATGTTTCAAAAGAAGTGCCAAAAATGAACCCCAAACCTGTTTACGGTAAAATATCCCCAACGTTCCTCTTTAAGCCTCAAATATGCGATACACAGTTCATTTCCTATCTGTGATTCATGAGCCCATCTGACCCCAGCACCTCCCTGGGCTTCACTGAGTCTCAGGCGGCGATAGGGGTGTTCAATCACTCTTCAGATACATCTCCCTCGTGGGGCATCAACGGGACCGTGGACCTTTCGAAAATTGTGAAAATGACTTTGATAGTTTTCCCTCAAATGGATTTTGAGTGCAGCCTGCATGTGGGCTTGGAAGGATAAAATCTGAGGCATGAAGCAACCAAACCAGTTTCCCTTCTTTCCTCCTTGAGACTGGCGGTAGGTTCCTGTGCATTCTCTGTGCAGTGCCCAGGCATCTACTCAGAATAATTCCAATCCCAATGCCTAAAGGCTAAGTTAAAAAAAAAAAATCCCAAATCTCTCTTTTCATTAAAGAGAAATTATGAGTGTGAGTCTACGCTCAGAAATCATCTTCCTAATGGTAACAGAGATTTAAATATATATATATATATAGTGTGCTGTTTGTCAAATGAGAGTCCTATGTTTTGATAGAATTAAAATATTTTTGATATGAGGCATTTGCAATAATTATATCATCAATACCTTAATTTAGCCAATATCTGACCACAGACATAAGTGGCTGACATTGCCATCAAAATTTCATTGTATTAAAGTGTTAATATTCTAACTCAAGAGCATTTTAAAAACTCTGGTTATAATACAATACTAACAATTATTTTTGGCCATAAGACTATGTTCAAATGTATCATTTACATGTACTGTATGTACTACATACATGTCCAAAAATACAGCATTATAATATCAGCCCATGTTAAGCAAGAGTACAGGTTTTAACTAAAGTCTTCCAATAAATAATTGAATTAAGTATATTCTAATATATGAAACACCAGAATCTTGATATATCCCTGACATCAGATGTCATTGGTTGTTTTTGTATATTTACTATGTTTGTTCTGCCATTTCAAATAAATCATTACTATTGTGTGAGAAGAATAAACTGTCCTATAGTAAATTGTTCTTTCTCCGTTATGCTCTGAAAAACCATTTGTTCTTGGCGTTACGTAGTTCAACTATTTCAATCAAGTCCATTATCTTCTTTTCTTTGAAAGATGCCTTTTTAGTAACCTGTATCCCCAGTGGGCCATGTTATGTTTTGTTTTTAGAAAGTAGGTGAAATTTAAATCTAACTATTTGCTCACTTTTTAATCTTTGATAAAACAATTTTATAATTCATCCTCAGGCAAGAACTCCACTATATTTTGGAAGAACTGTTTATGTAAAAATTATGGAGTCAGGTCCAAAGATTTCTCAGAAAAGTTATTTATTAGTTCACACTGCAGTCTTACCCCAGAGAATGTCACCTAACTTGTGTAGCTTGCTTTTTCTAACTACAAAATGTGTTTGTTCTTTAGGCTATATACTTTTGTCAATAATAGTAACACGAAAGCAAAACAGAACAAAACGCTTTTTCACTTGTTTTAAAAGAATCACACACTACATCAGCAAAATTAATCTCATTAATTTGTGTGTTGACAAATAAATACTGCTGCTCATGTACATATGACTTGCAAATCCTTTCAAAATTAATCCTTTAAGTATGCAAGAAAGAAATATTAAGAGCAAACTCCAAAATTAAGAAAATAATGTGTCAAATACTTAGTATGTAAGAACTGGTAAGTATACCCAGTCATTCTATATTAATGAAGTTTAATTTAAACTACAGACCAAAACTTGGTAATTGAGACGTTGCATATATACAGTTGTTCTATGTTTATATCTCAGATATGGCAATGTATTTTGTTAAGATTATTAAACTTTGTTCTATTTGAGTTAAGTAAAATAAAATCATGTACTTAAACATACACGTCATTAAAACTCTGAACACTTGCTTGGTGAATAACTGTTTAGCCTAAGACCCATAAAATAGACTTGAAAATAAATACAAACGCTGTACCAGCCCACAAAATTTTAATCCAACTATCATCTAACCCAAAGCACATGAAAAGAGCATTACTTCTAAAGAATCATTTATATAGGAATTCTCTATGCAATAAGTAAATAGTAAAAATGATTTAATAGGTTACAAAAATTTGAGTGTCAAATAAAAATTACCAAGTCATAAGAGATATCAGTGTCATAGCGTTTTCTATCCAAATGATTTCAAAATGCTCCCCATTTCCACATCCTATTCGCATCATTGAAATTCAGCCACCTCTGAAATGTTCACCCAGCATGTTAATAAGGCTTCCCAGAACCAGGAAACTCTGCCTGACTACATATGTCTTGATAAATATGGCCATACCGCCCCATAACACATCTTCAAAAGAAAGATAGCTGCAAATAAAATAGTCCTTTCCTGTGGATGTCGGTTAACCCCACAGACATGAGAACTTCCTACGGGCACACACCCAGCATATACATTGGCAATTGATTAGGTGATTGAAAATGTTGCCCACAAAGGCGAAATTTTATATGTGATGACATCATCAGCAAACCTGGGTTTCTCTGCGATAGAATGATATACGTGCCTGGCTGAGTGTGTCTCTGGAGTGTGTGTGTGTGTGTGTGTGTGTGTGTGTGTGTGTGTGTGTGTGTGTGTGGAGAGAGAGAGACAGAGAGAGAGAGAGATGCTTAAAGAAGAGCATCATCAGAAATGCTATAACCTTCCGCAAGGTTTGCAAGAATCTTTCCACAGACCTTTGACTTTCTTCAGATTTCACACAGCTCAAGTTCATTCAAAACTGCATTTCCCACACCAGCAAATCGTGTTTTGTTTAGTGAGCACTGCTGTTAATCCTAAAATACCCCAGTGGGTCTGTGGAGATGCGATTTCTATAACCAAATGAGGCGTGGGCATCTGTGTAATAGTGTGCGTGTGTTACAGAGTCCCCGGGGACTTGCATTGGAACGGAGAAGACGTCTTGGTTTTCCAGGCAAGGAAAGGGTTAAAAATTGAGGCTGTCTGGGGTAGGAGAAAGGGGATATTGTTGTCTTTAATCTTTCCGCAGTCTGTGTAAGACTTCCATCCCGGATCTGCACAGAGCAGTGGGACAGGCCGGGCATGCATTGCGTGCAGGCTCCTTGATTGTAGAGGGGGGACCTGGCTGGGGTCCAGACAGGCTGGGGCTCTGTTGATCATTATGTCTGGCCTTCAGGTGTCTCGGCGCACAGTGGGCGGCGGTGGGGGAGGTGTGGATAACAGGAGAGCAGACAAAGAAAAAAAAATGGTGTATTTAAAAAAGATGATGCGAAAACGTGTGTCCAAGTCCTCTTTAAAAAATGACTTCTAACGTCTTAGACTTTTATAATGAGAACACGAGCTCTGCTCTGGCAGATCTCTTTAAGCCATAATTAGTTATGTCTGGAGCCTTTGAATAATTCCTTTCCATAATTGATGGAGTTAATATTCTCTTTCAAAAATGAGGAGGACAGGGTATTCTCCCAAACTCCCTTTGGGTCGAAGGTTTTGCCGGTCCAGATCTTCATCAGTGAAAGATCGCATCGGTTTGATTTACCTTTTAATTTCTTAGGAGACTTAGCTTATAACTTTTTAAGGATTTGGATGATTCTAGAAGTGAAGGCATAATGCATTGCTGGATTCCCCTCGCTGAATGTAAAAAGAAAGCAATAGTACAGGATCATTCTCCCCCATTTGTTTCCAATTATTTTATAAATAATAATTTAAGAAAACTGCTTTGTATGTTGCTTCTGTTTGAAACTCCATCAAAAAAACAAAAATCTTACCACGAATGTGACTTCGATGCTAACCCTACCCTTGCGTGCCAGTAGAAAGAAATCCCAAATTCCTTTATTCTTTAAGCATTTCTTCTATAAAAGCAGCTTCCGCATGCTTCCTCCCCACCCCCACGTCCTCACTCCACCCTATTAGGAATTTCAAAAAAAAAAAAAAATCTTTATACATGGAAGGCTGAATCCCGAGACAGAAAGCTGTCTTTTTCTTCTGTCTTTGCACTGGCCGCTTTCAGTAGTCTTTCCCTTCTGCCGGAACTTGATTTCACATTTTGTGGATGAAAACCCTAAAACCAGTTCAGCCTCTTATCATGATGAGAACATGACAAGTGGTGGTTAAAAAATAAATAAAAAGAAAGCCTTGGCTTGAAGCCATTGTTCAGAATTTAAGAGCTATTTGCCCCCAAGTGTCTTAGCCGTCTTTCATAGCTAATTATAATAACTGTCAGATGTCTGGAGAGTGGATGGTGCCCTCATCAATAAAGTCAGCAAAGTTTGTCTTTTATTTTTCTTGGGGACAGATCAAATCTGATTAGGCATTAAGAGCGAAAAGAAGTGAAGTAAGTACATATGTGTGTGCCTTCATTTTTTCTTATGAACAAAGCAGCGCGCTGGAGCGATGTTTGAGGTGCAGCCTCCTGCAGCTACTCTTGGAATGCCTGACTTTTATTTTTCATTCTTTCTCTTTCACCGAATCAAGCATGCAACAATTGTTTCTGAAACCTTCTCCTGCCAGCTGAACACCCTTCAAGACACACATATAACAGTAGCTCAGAAAAAAAAAAAAAATCTTCACATATCGGAAGCTTATGACAGAAAACTATTTTCATCAACACACTGGACGGAAAGCAATGGATACTTACAATTTCCAAACGGTTATTTGTGCTAGTTCCTTGTCCCCGGGGGCACGGCCGAGGCTCTGGCCAGACTGTCCATCAGGCAGGTGCAGAATCCTGGTTTCCAGGCAGGAGAGAGTTAGCAAAGTGTTTCCCAAAGTCCCTCGGAACTCAGGCACTTGTGCCCAGGCATCCCTGGCTGCTGTGAAGGCTGTACTATCTGCAGTTCTGAATTGAACTAAATTACAGCCCATGTGAAAGACAGGGGCAGTGAGTCATGTGGGAGATACACAGCTATCCTATTGGCCACTGAAACATAGCTTAGGCATTCTGCCTTCTCCTCCATTGGTGAATAGTTAAAAATGAAAGCATCTGGGTCCTCCTCTCCAGCTTATTTGTCCTTTATGTGTGGAAGAATGACTGTAGGATTTTACAGTGACAGAATTAGTTAAGAAAGGGACTGAAGTCATCTTTCACAGAGGCTGGTGGGAGGGGATTGGAAGCCCAGCTTTTTCAAGATTTTTTTTTTTTCCTTTTTATCCCCCTGCCCTGCAGTTTTGTCTGTGATTTGCCTGTTTGCCTGTCAGGAAAGTGTGTGTGTGTGTGTGTGTGTGTGTGTGTGCGCGCGCGCGCGCGCGTGTGTGTGTGTCTGTGTGTTTCCCCAGTTAACTTTGGAAGTGACAGAAAGTAAATTATCTCATTTCTTTGCAGAACTCAGTCGTGTTTGGAAGCACAAAATCAATTTTTCTTCGATGATGAATTTTCAGAGTTTATTTTGATGTTGAAAGAAGCTTAATTGCAGTTCTCAACAGCCTAAGTTGTTCATTATTGACACCCAGAAACAGAATTAACTTTTTTTGAGTGGCTGTTACAGTTTGGAGAATGTAGGGGGGAAAATGACACTGGAAAATATTAAAAGACAACAATAGCAAAGAAGCTTCAGCTAAGCAGGGATGAAGAAGAAGTATACTTTTCCAAAACCATTCTTTAATTTACCTTTTTTGATAATGCAACACGACCATAAAATGGACAGGCAGAAGGTGCTTTTCGGTTATCCCAGCATTATTTAATTCACCTGATTCGTAAAAATCTCTGGTTTTTAGATTTAGATTTAGAGGTGTGAGTTCCCTTAGAGACCGTCCCATCCTTAGAGACCATCACATCCCATCTTCCCAGTGTAAAGGTTGTCAAAGGTGAGGAAGGTGGACTCTGGCAGGTAACACCTCGCTATTCATTTACCTGGATCCACGATTCACAGAGTTATGTAAAGTAAATGAAGGGGACACCAAAGTGAGTAGTACTGCTTTGCTTTTTCTTGCAAACCTACTACGAGCCAGTCACTCTTGTTTAATTGCTACAACGACTCCTAGGGTCAGTTTTATCACTTTCATTTCTTGGTGGCAAAAACAGACTCAGATGCTTTACTACCATGGTAGTTCTTGATGTGAACCCATATTGGACTGATTTCATGTCAACTTCTTCAGCCAGGGATATTGCCTTCCAAAATAATAGTGGTCATCCCTTGTAAATACCTTCCTGTTGTGTGTGCCAGGTTATGAGCCAAGCACTTCACATCACCTTGTTCAATCCTTACAACTATCAACGAGGTAGCTATTCTATTATCTCCATTTCAGAGAAGAGCAAATGAGGCAGACACTCAGTTTCATAAAGTTGGTAATTGGTGGTACTTGATTCGAACCAACTTTCCTCTAGTTGACACACTAGATGGATTTTCATCACGGTGTTGAATAAGTTTGTTTTTTTCCCTTTCTGGTGTAACAGATTTGAATATTTCATGTATATGGAGACTATCCACTGTAGTCGTATAGGTGTGCTTGGTTCAGACCCACATCTTACTGTTAAGTGGCTATAAATCGGCCTTAGAGGGGCAGCTGTGGAGCCGTATTTGCCTTTGCGGCCCCTCAAGAGGCCTTGCACAGAATCCTGCAGCAATAGAAGCTTCCACATTTACTGAAGGAACAAATTCACCCAGCACATCATTCTGAGCCTTAGGTGCCCTACGGCCGGTCCAGAGCTTGAAAACACATCAAAAAGCAGGATAAGGCAAATCCTGGGTCCTTTCCAAAATAGCATCAAAATTCCATGTCAGCCAAGGCAATATCAAGAGTCCACGTGGAGTTTCATGAATGTGTCTCCGCTGCAGCCCCAATCACACCAATTAAAGGACATTTCCATTCACACCACCTGCCCTCGTGGGGTCTGTGTGGAGACTGGAGATAATTACTCAAGGAATATGACAGCATCCTCACCTGTGGTGTTGAACATACACACTGCTGTCGCTCAGAGGACAGGGTGGCTGGGCTCAGTTAAACATAGGTAGATAGGTAGAATTAGAAGATCATTTTTGTCTTCTTGTTTTTTGACCTTTGTTTTTTTCTTTCCTTGAGTGGTACTTAGTTTCCCCCAAATTGTCATCACCTCCTTCCATCCAGAGCTCTTCCGAGTCTGCCTTCTCATATAGCACCCATGTGATCATGTTATGTTATCCTATTTTCACTAAGTTTCTCTATTGAAAATATTTCAAGGACTGGGCTGTATCTCACTCTTTTTTTCATCCCTCATAATGCTTACCATAGTAGAGATGAGATAAATATGTGTTGATTTTTTTCCCTTTGTCTTGCAGTGATCAAGTCACAAGTAAGCTATCGGATCTAAAATAAATCGGGTAAGATAATGCTAAGGTGTTAAAAATAACATTTAAAAATAAACTCTACAGGGACTTCCCTGGGGGTCCAGTGGTTACGACTTTGCCTTCCAATGCAGGGGTTGCAGGTTCAATTCCTGGTCGGGGAGCTAAGATTCCCACATGCCTCGTGGCCAAGAAACCAGAACATAAAACAGAAGCAATATTGTAACAAATTCAATAAAGACTTTAAAAATTGTCCACATAAAAAAATATTTTTAAATAAAATAAAATAATGTCAAAGTAAATGAGTCCGACACTGGAGGACAGGAGGGAAATGATTTTGAGAGCACAGACTCTCCCCACTTTTGGTCTAGATTAACCATGGGGCACGCTCACATTGGCCAAGCTGAGGTTCCCAGTGTTGGCACACGCTTACTTAGCTCCTCCTGGCCATCACCTATCAACTTCTCTGTCCTTCTCACCCACTGGGGACCGGACATCCGGTTCTCTTTATCGCTGGTCCTATTGCTGTCTCTTATCACTGGTCCTACTGTCCCCCCAGTTTAGTTCAGTGTTCACAGAGCAATATATCCAACTATCTACTATTTTGGTTCACTGACCTCTTCAGTGCTGATGATTCCCACCTCCACTCCCACCGCAGTCACCCCTGCCTGCACCGTAGAGGTTGGGACAGTTTGCTTTTGAAATTGTCAAATGAACCCACATGCTCTGTAACCACCACCTTCAACCTTTCCAACTTGATCACTACGCCTCCCTCTCACCCTTTTTGGTCTCTCCAAACTCTCTGGCTCCTCCATTTTCCCCATATCTATCATCCATTTCCATTTTTCTTTCCCTTTCCTTTCATACTTCCTTCCCTGTGAGAGTCCACATTTTATGAATTCCTACAGCATCTGGTCAATAGCCCCAACTTCCTTGCCTGTTTTCCTTCTGATGCCTCATCCAGTCCACCAGGTAAAACCCATTTTGGGATTAATCCAATTGATTATCTCCTCTAGACTAATCTGGGCTTCTAAGAACTGCCAAATCAAATTCTAATGTCTGTAAAGGGTATGACTATTATAAACACATCATGTCCAAAGTTGCCTAGTTCCTGAATAACACCTGTTTGCCAACTCAGCTCCTTTTCTCACTGTCTACAATGCTCTACAGCCTCTCTCTCTCTCTCTCTCTCTCTCTCTCTCTCTCTCTGTCTGTCTCTGTCCCATCCATCTTCCTAGGTTTCATTGCCTTCTCATTCCCAGGGGTACCAGTAAACTTACCGAAATGAAGATTCGTCCTTTCCTCATTTCTTCCCATTACAATGGAAAAGCTGTTTTCAAATCTGTCCAAGGCAAATCACTCCCCGTGTACAAGGATGTTACCTCCCTTGCCTGCTCAGAAACTTCTTCTTATATGTTTCTACCCTCCTCACATTGTCAACAGCTCCCTGCCTACTCAGTCTTTCTTGCTAGCATTTAAAAGTATTCAGTTCTCTTCAATACTTAAAAATCCCTGCCTTGGGTACCAGGTCCCCCTTCTGTATTCTGTCCTTCCTGGACAAACTTCTTGAAAGATTTAGTGACACACAATTTCAACTTTCTTTTCTATCATTTCTCTGCCTGATGAAATCTGGCTTGTGTCTTCACTCTGCTGTGCTGATAAGACCACCAGGATTGTGTGTTGCTAAATCCCATGGCTTTTTGCTACTTGGCTTCTCTAAAACTTTTGTGCAGTCGGTCACTCCCTCTTTCTTGAAGCGGTCTCTCCTTCTGGCCTTGTGTGCCCCTGGTTTTCTTTCTATCATTTTATGTCTTCTTGTTCTCTTTGGTAAACTGTGTTTCCTCTTCTTGTTTGTAGTGTGTTTGTATTTTTCAGCCTTTCAGAGGCTCTATTATCTTCTCACTAATTCACCTCCATGGCTTTGATGATGACTGTACAGATGATTTCCATCCTTCTAACTGCAGCCCAGACCTCTCTCCTGAGGAACTGTAGATCCCCCACACCTTTCCCCTTGAAGCTCTCATAGAACCTCACACTCAATATTTTCATCATCTCTTCTGATCTGTGTAACCTTCATTACTTTCATCTCCATGAATAAAACCACCAGGGACCAAAGACAGAAAACTGGGGCCGAATATTTAAATCTTCCTTTTCTTTTCCTAGGCTCATATCCAACTCATCAGCATACCCAGAGACCTCTTGACTCTGTCCACTTCACTCCATCTATTTCCTGGTGAGTATGCTTCAATATTAGTAATACTTCAGATCAGATTCCCCTCTGCTTCAGCCTGGGTCATCCCCACTCCATGTCCCCTCCTGTAATAAGCTTTTCTCAAATCTTCCATCTTTTAAAGGGAACACTTCAGTGGCCCTTATTTTCCTTAAGGCAAAACCTGAAGTCCTCAGAGGAGCCTGTTTTTTAATCTCCTATTTTATCTAGAAAAAATTCATGGACATATTTAATTCTACCTCATAGTTTACAAATGCTACTATATATGACATACATTAAAATTAAAGCACGTAAAATTTAAAATAAATTTTAAAATGAAATATATAAATTGTACATACTGAATACATACATTTAAAAATTAAAATGTATAAATTAAACTTGGCTTCCCAAGCCTTTAAAATCTTTGAGTAAAATTGATGGATCAGCAAAGCACTATATTTGTCTAGTGGTTTAGAGAACACTCAAGGGAACTAATATCCTAGTTCTAGAATATAAAGACAGAGTGGATTCAGTACCTTTCTTCTGAGGGAGCCTTGAAAAAGCCCATTCGCACACTCGGAGGGACTGGGTTTCCTTTCCCCTGGCTTAAAATCTGTTTCTCTTGAAACTAGAGGACTTCTGAGAAATCTGAGTATTCTTACATACTTCCTCCTCTTCCAGGGATCTGTAAAAGTAAGGGCTTCCTACATTTAAAAGAACTAATTGAAATTATGAGGTTGGTCAAGTCACATGGCTTTCTCATTTTTTTGAGTCTCCTTCCCCCTGAGTTTCCACGGATAAGTGAATATTGTGAGGCTTATCTTCCAGATAGTCCTTAAATGCAATAGCCTCTCTCCACATCTTTCACTGCTATGCATGTCCCAGCCACTATTACCTCTCACTTCCATTACTGTAACCACCTTTATCTGGTCTCTCTGATTCTGCACACGTACTCACTCCCACCACGATCTGTGTTCCACGCAGCAGCTAACTTTTAAAATACAAAATATACCTGGTCACTTTCTTACCTAGAGTTCTCCAGTTGCTTCCCATAACATTTCTATTAACCTCCTGGTTCCTCGCTGTGACCTGTAAGACACAGCTTCACCCTATTACTGTTCCTACCTGACACTCTGATCTCACCTGGTATCCACCCCACTTTCACGACTTGCAATCACACCAGCCTTCCTAGTGTTTCAGGATTTCCTCAAGCTGTTGGATTAGCTGTTCCATCTGTCAAGAACGCCCTTCCCCTCAATCTTCCTGGGCTGACTCCTTTATGTCCGTCACCTGTGTTTCTCTTCAAATGTCACTGCTCAGAGAAAACTTCCTTCTAGAATGGTGCTCATCTATTGACGTATATAACTTAAGGTCTGGTTTTGTTTTCTGTTCATAGAAATTAATACTATCAGAAAATATCTCATTTTAACCCACTTTTCTATTATATGTCTCCTTTCACCTGAACATGACTCATACGTTTCCCCCAGTGCTTAGAACATTGTGTTGCATAAAATAGGCACTCGTATATTTGCTGAATGAATGAATGCATAAATAATTATAAGGGAATTCAATTAATGTATTTGAGGGGAAAGAATCACCTAAGTGTAACAATAAAAAATTATTAACGTAGTTCCATAGTGAAAACAATAGAGAAACTCTTGCATAGCTAAAAGCTAAAGTCAACTGTACAGATTACCTAGAATATATTGCTATTGAACGTTCAGTGAACTATCTAACTAGAATATGTGTCTGGAATTTGTTGTGTCTATGGTTCAAAGTTTGAGTCCCCATATTCTAAGTATAGTGTACAACCATTACATATATTCATTTACAAAGGAATTAGTTGAGAAAACAAAATTGAATAAAATGCCCAAATGAGGTAGTGATGAAAATAAAATAAAGACTAATAAATGAGTTTTGTGATTATATGTTCACTCACTCTTTCAAAGTTGTAGGTATGTGCTTTTATAATTGTTCAAGGCCAGTCACGTAAAGTAAAAAAAGAAAGTAAATCTATGTTTTTGTCACATAAAGATATTTCTTTGTACATTAAAAAGGTCAATTTCTGTTTTCAACTTACTAAAGGAAAATCTGTTGAAGAATGAATGTTATCGATGGCAGAATTGGGCCTGTTAAACTGCATATTATTAAATAAGCCCAGAATATATACCATATTATAAATCCTAAAACGTCTTTAAGAAAACACACTCACCAATGACAACTTCTTCTATTTATACAGCACTCAACACACCTCAAAGCTATTTCATTGCCACTGTTATATTTGATATTTACAATAACACAATGAGAAAGGCGGTACAAGTATTGATATTCCCTTTACTATGTATAGAGAAACTGAGGTCTAGGAAATTATGTGATTTGTGGAAACTCCTAATGCAACATAGAAAGAGCACCATGTCTCTGCTCGTCAACACTTACAACCATAACGACTGTGAAAATGTAAGAAGTTCTGTTAAGACTTCTAACTTGGCCTTAAACTTGTATCCTAAAGGAGAGGGTCCACAGACAGTCCTGCATTTCACACATTTATATACAAATTGTTTTCATTATCAAATTAGCTCTTGGTAGCAATTTTGTTTGTTTGTTTGTCATGGGTGGTCTGAATCTTGGGTAGGAAAATTGGGATCAGATGAAAATGAAAGCTATCTGAGCAGGAAGTTTCTCCAGCATTCTGAATTTACAATGAGCCCACATTGGGCTATGTGGTCAGCTCTTAGATAGTTACGCCAAGCATAGTAAAAAGGGTGCCTCTTTTTTCTTTTTTGAACTCTGTAATAGACAAACCTTTTCACGAACTTAGATTTTTGGCTTTAAGTGACTGAAATGCTTTTGACTTTTCTTGGTTTCTTATCCTCTCTTGGGTGTGATGACCACATTTCCTACAAGTATGTAAAAGTCAAACATTCAGACATAGAGGATTTCCCAAATATGCATATGATTCATGTAGAACAAAGTCAAAACTCACTATTTTGGTGTTCCAGTTTCCCTGTGGCTGTTTTGTCATCAGGTAGAAAAAGGAAGAGAAGTAGATTGATCTACCTTTGTCTCAAATTTCTCAATTTCCAATGCCTTAGCTAATGAAAGGCAAAGTATATTTTCTGTTTTCTTCCAATCATAGGTAAATAGCTACATAGACAGCACACAACCTGTGAACAGAAACTCTAAGTTTTAGAATTAGATTAACCAAAATATATATATATTATTATTATCTGGTCTCAGATTACAAGAACAAAATTTTATTTATTTAAAAGAATCATTACTTTATTAGAGTTTTAAATTTATGTATCCGTACATCCTTTGAGATACTGATCCTGTAGGTTAGAGGCATGGTCTTAGCGTCTGCACATCCCTCTTACAATCTCCCAGGTGATGCTGTTATGCTGGCCTGCTGAGCACACTGGAGGATCAAAGCTTCAGAAACCATTTAAATGTATCAAATTAGTACATAAGATAGACACCAGCTACTCAGCAGGGCTTACTGACCATCTCAAATGAGAGAGAGTTTCTCCCATCCCCAGTTTTCCTTTTTCTCCTCTCTTGTCAATTCTCACCCTCACCCTCTAAGTTTTGTCCTATCTTGCTGGCATTTGATACCTCAGGAAGTTGCCAAAGTCCAGGTGATACCGTTAGGAAGGGTCTCCGCAATCCTTCTCTGCAAACCCACAAAACAGAATCTATAAAGATTGACTTGAACCCCTCCACAGTACCTCATCAAAGTCCTGCTCCCTCATTTACCTATTCAAGGTATCACATTTATCTTTCATCCACAACTTTAACTCTGGAATGCTTTCATTCAGCGCTTGGACTGTGGGGCTGAAAAAAATAATTTTTGCTCTGTTTGTGTTTGTTGTGATGCCAAGATGAATTTGCAAATAACCTACTGTTTTTTTCTGAAATCTTTGCTCAGTGTTCTGCTGGCTTGATTTTGTTAAAGATCATTCCCCAGTAGTGTTGTTCTACTAGAGGGTACCTGTGTGAATAAGTATAATGAGGTAAGACATTTATCTATTGGGAATCCAGGGGTGAACATCTTTGGCAATGACTACTTGGAGAGGAAACATTTTGATAAAAGGTGAGATTGTTTTATGATCTTCAAATAACACCATTAAGTGACTATCTACTGCATTCTGCTTTGGGCATTCATGTTTCTTCTAATATCACACATATGATTAATTTAAGCTGTTCTACCTTCCTTGGCATAAATTGAGTATCCATGTAATTGTAACAGGGTAGAATGTCAGATTGAAATATTTTAATCCTATTTGGGGGGTTGTAAGTATTTATAGAAACTTGTGCTGAATGCTGTTTTAGTCTTCCTGGGTCTTCCTTTTACAAAGATTTATTTTCTCTTATTTCTTATTTATCTTCAAAAATATCACTCAGACCATGACACTGTATTGAATGAAAACAAGTGTTTTACGGGCAGTTAACTTTAAGAAATTACCTACTGAGCTTGGAAAATAAAATAGAAAAGGCACAAGGAATCCGAGTTCACTCTACAACTCCAGCCTCTTGACCTAGGTAAGTACGTGGCTTTTACAGACACACCAAATTACCCAGTAAGGTCTTCAATTATGAAAATTGTTAGGCCTTCCAGACATCACATTACGTTTGAGCTGTATCTATATATTCACTTCCAACTCAACTGCCAACTCTTGGGTGGCCTAAAATTGAGATAATTAATTAAACCCTTTGAAAAGCATCTGCCATCCACATTTTGTCTTGGATGAAAGAAATTATTTCATGCTTTACTTAAGGAAAGTTAATACACAAAGCCTGCACATTACCACTGTCTTGAGTTAGAACTTACCAAAGCTGAGAACTGGCTATTCACATGCAATCTCCTTTACTAACTTATGAAAATTTAAATTAAATTGGATTAATAATTTACGTAGAAAGTTCCACCAGTGAAGCTCCACATTTCTAAGCTTGAGACTAAGCAGTGAAAATATCAGTTAGAAAAATGGGTGGTTGGATGTGCTCTTTCAAAGATAGTTTTAAAAGACTTTAGAAACAAGGAGAAAAAAAATCCTTCTTGGGGACTTGTCTTAGAGTAATATACAATATAATGGGAACAATACATTCTTTGAAAGAAACGTTTAAAAGAAAATGGAACCATTCTTTCCCCTCCCCTGAAGAGATAATTTTTTTCCATGGGTATGGGGGTGGGGTATGAGGGGAATAGTAACATTAGTTGGCTGCTTTAATGGGCGAATGTTATGTTGGAAATTTCCAGTTTGAGCTTTTGCATTAGAGATGGGCTCAGGGAATGAAAAGCAAATGACAAAACTATGCTTCTTAGTCAGTGGGGACGGAAATGACTATGTAGTGAGCACAACCATCAGTGAAGTGTATGAGAACCTGAGCTGTCGGTCTAGATAGGAAAAAAAGAGAGAAAACGGATGGGGTGCCAACTTGAGTACTAAGGTGATTGTAGACCTGGTCCTACTACTACATCCAGTATGTATACATAGAGCTGATTCACTTCGTTGTACAGCAGAAATGAACACAACATTGTAAAACAACTATACTCAGAAAAAAAAAAATCCACGCACTCAATCTATCCAAGGGAATCCAGAAAGTAATGGAGACATGGAAATCATACAGGATGTATGTCTTCTCGTTTAGGGCAGACCTCCTGCCAGCAGCTGGCTGCAGGAATATCGTAGATGCCTGTTGGATTGTTTCCCCAGACTTCTGGGAAGTTCCATTCACATATTTATTTGCATCTGGAGCAGTCATGTTCTTATTACCCAGCACAATGTGAGGGTCCAGGAGTGGGACTTGATCTAAACACAGTGTGTCACAGTCCTTTTCTTAGGAATTTGAAGCTGTGACTAAGAGATTTCCACTCCAGTCTATTGACTAAGAAGGAAAGTCTATTTTCAGCAAGAATATAGACTAGGAAATCAAGAGAGTCAATCTTCAGCAAGAACGGAGAGTGATGCAGTCTGCAGTGTGGATGGTAGACTTCTTGAATTTTCTACAAAGCCATAGCTTGCTTCTGTCTTAATACTCAGCTACATTCTGACCACTGGGTTTCCTGACATCTTTCCTTCAATCCCCCACACATCCGTTCCCTGGATTGAGATCTGACATGGCCTGGCCATAGAAACAAACTTCCATTCTAGACAGATTTGGTGCAACTTCTGATCATAACCACCAGATCAATGTATACAGGCCTCACTTTCCCTATGACTTATATAACAAGTTGCATCTTAATAGAAAAAGACACATCTCTTTTATTGGAGGGACTTCTTACTTCCTGGAGCAACTGAGAAGTTGTCCTAATGTCTGCCTGAGACACCACGTGGGGCCTCACTGTTTTCTTCATTTATAATATGCACAGTAAGATTGAATCAGTCAGCTAACGAATATTTATTGAGAATGGACTATTTTCCAGCACTATCATCAGTTGGGAAAATAAAAGTGAGAATAATGCCTTTTCTTACCCCACAGGAAGAGATAACAAGGTATAAAATCATCGAAATGCATCTAAATATAATAAATTCTTAGGCTTCCTTTAATATACTGAATAATATGTAATCTACTATATGTAATCTAAAAACAAGAAGCAGATAAGAGAAGACAGCTTTGACACTAAACAAGTAAAAGTCTGGCCAACACAAATATTAATGTTCTCGAACTCTGGAGAACATTGCTCCGCAAATCTCTCTTATGACCCTTTCCCTTTGGTTTTTCATGCTTTCTGGTGCCTATAAATGGCATGATTTTCATTAAGTTCTATGGGGGAGCTTCTTGTCATTGCTCTTAGTTCATCTACATCATTTCACATTCACTGATCCTCTCCTTGATGTAGAGTCAAATCAACTCCTACGGGAGGGAGGGAAACTCAAATGACACTGATATATTTCATCTGATTCTGACTTTTGACGCTAAATTAGGGGTTTGCCTAAATATTCGGGGTTTTACAAATAATAAGATATCAGTTTTCTCATTCGCTTATATTCATGAAAACAAAAGTGAGATCAAACTTTTCACCCCCCAAAGAATTTCAATTACAAGAGCTTTTCTTTCTCCTTCTACCCTCTTTCCCCAAAGCCACATCCTCTGCAGCCCTGACTCGTTCCAGATAGCTGTGAACCTTGATCTCTTCAGATCCTTGCTATGAAATTCAAGATCTCTGCCTCTCAACTTTGACGTCCATTCACTACTGGACTTCCTGTGCTCTGCAGTTTTAGGGGAGAAGAAATTTCCTAAGACCCCTCTGTAGTCATGAGCAGAAATGAGGCTATCATAAAGCATTCTGTAAGGACACACCTCTTCCGGCTATAACACCTCTAAAATTCAGAACTGCTAAATATATTTGAGCTGCCCTTTCATGCCATTTTCCAGAATATTAGGGCATCTAATTAAATTATGCATGCTGCCTTGACCAAATAAGGCATTTGCTTCATTTTAATGGGGAGTGACATTTATTTTCCTACCCTAAAAGAATTCCACAGAGCTTTCATTGGAATAAAGGTTAATTTTATCTTTAATATGGTAACTATATAGACATAACCATACCATTTTTTTTCAGATCAGTCTTCTTAATTTAAAGAGGTAAATTTTCCTTACCTGCATCTTAAAATTAACAATAGATCTGATAACTAACTTCAACTTTTCATCCTGGTTTTACGGCATATGTTCTTGTCATATCCCCAATCTGTGAACTGAACATATCATTTGAAGGCACAATTGAGAATCAACATAATTATTTTAAATGGGTTCTTTCGATGTTTTAGATGACTATTGAAATTTGTACAATGGGGTCAAATTGCAATTTACAAACTTTTGTGCATTTTGAAAGTGATTTCTTTGGCAGTGATGTTTTCAACAGATGATGATGATGGCAGTTATCCTCTGCTGGTCTGAATTTAATTTTAGTCATTTTTATTCATGATATTCTAACCCATGGCATATTAAAGAATACATAACTTCCAAAAGTGCTGAATTATCTCCGAGCCACAGTTTATCTCTGTTATATACTATACATCACAAGCAAACAGTTCATGTAGAAAAATGTGCCTGTTCTTTGGAGGGAAGTAAATAGATAAGCTGTCCAAGGTACAAGGAAATAGAGCATAGATAATGCAGGTCTGAGATACTCTCTTGCTTAAGTGATGCATTAAATCAATATTCTGCAAAGTCTTTTTCTTGTTATGTTATTTACTTGGATACTGTCACAATTTTCCATTAAATTGTCTATTTCAGAAGAAATATTTTTTTCTCAGTTCCCAATTTCATTTGATTAGTATTCTTTAAACTCATTCACTATATATGCAAATGATCAACTATTTCCATTATGTCACTCTTCTGCTCAAAGACCTTCAGTGGTTCCCCATCTCTTGTCACATCACATGTGACCATTTTTGCCTGATTTTCAAAATCCGCAGTACCTGCGTCTTCCTCTAACTAAGCAACATTATTTTCTAACGTTATCCTACATTTTCCCTAATCCAGCCAGGGTTACTTCTGACTATCATAAACACATATCATACTAGTCTCATGGGCCGTCACTTCATCCCCTTCCTCCTGATGTCTTCCTCCTCCTGTGTGTGTGTGTGTGTGTGCCTTTTCTCCTCTTCCCTTTCTTTAGTCTTTAAAGGCTGAAGAACCTTCTCTTTAAAGCCTTGTTTTACTCCCTGAAAGATAACTGATGGCCATCTTTAAAAATTCCTGCACACGTAGGCACATGTCGTTTGTAACCATGTAATGTAATATAGGTCTTATTACATATTTTTATTCCAAGAGCCGTTATCATATACCAGGAGGTCTGTGATGTCTAGTTACTTGGGATAAACGAATACAGCATGATAAATGTTTGTCCACTCCTACATAAGTGCCAGAATCAAGAAACAAACCCATATCAGAATCCCAAAACTCACTCCCCTTTACCCTACTGACCTGGCTATATCACGTGCGTGATTTCTCTGTGGTTAAATTCCATGGATTAAATGAGGGAGTCAACATGAAGCACTGGTAGGAGTAAGATAATAAGAATCAATAAGTTCATGCCTCGTCTTAAACTCACTGTGCTGGCTGAGGGTCTATATAGCTCCGAACTAGATCACTTCTCTCTGTTTCCTTAAAGTTCTGTCATTCCTGACAATAGTTAATGGTTCTTTACTTTTCGAGAAGATGATAAAACACTGAGGACATGCTTGGCGTTCAGTAAAAATATTTTCAGTAAGAATGTGCTGATGCAAGTTGTGATTCTAAAGAATCTGGCAAATCAACTTGATTTATGTATATTGGAACTTATGAAGAAATACATAATTGGTGACATCTGTCATAAAATCTTCAGGTAAGAACTAAAAAATTTTCCAACACAAGATGGGTATTGAAAAATATTTCTTCATGTATAAATAACCCAACTTTAAAAATGAACAGGGTATTGTACTATACTTAAGAAAGAAAAGCCAAGGCATTTGTGACAAATGCATAAGCTGAAGTTCAAAAGTAATCACAATAATCCATAAATATTAATAAGATAGATATTTTGTATCTTTATTTTGGCCACGCCTGAATGTTCAGTGAAAGTTTCACGATACTGGGTAACTTTGTTCCTGCCCCTGAAAAATGGTTGAAACACATAGGCTCCCTTGGAAAATATTTTCTTTAATATTTAGTTTTTGTTTTTTTTTTAAGGTGATAGGCCAAATAGGGGGCTGATTTTGAGTTCTAATCTCTGGAACCTGTTAATACTACATTAAATGGTAAAGGACATGATTAAGTATCTTGAGATGGGGAGTATCTGGAGATTATCCAAGTGAAGCCAATGTAATTACATGTGCTCTTATGAAAGAGAGGTACAGGGAAATTTGAAACAGAGAAGACACAAACACATATACACACACATGCACGTGTGCACACACACACACAGAAGAGAAGGCAATGTGAAGATGGAGAAAAGATTGAAGTGATGTGGCCACAAGCCAAGGAAGGCCAGCAGCCACCAGCGGCTTGAAAAGGCAAGAAACAGAATGTCCACTTGAGCCTCTGGAGGGAGTGGGACCCTGGCTGACACCTTGATGTTGGCCCAGGACGCTGATTTTTGATTTCTGGCCTCTAGAACTGTGACAGAATACCTTGTTTTAAGGGACTAAGTTGTGGCAACTTGTTATAGCAGCCACAGGAAGCTAGTGTAAATGACCAACTCTTAAGATTAAGCTCTGTCATATTAGGAAAAATTAAAACAAGTTAAATGTGATAGAAGAGCTACACTATGCTTCATAATTTATTTAACTCATCCATACATTCTTATACATAATTTTTAATTTTGGTGTACAATATCATTTGTGTTTTTTATGTAATATTCTCACCTATTAAAGATATAAACTATTGATTTTAAAATTGAGAATTATTTTATCAATCATATTGAATCAATTGTAGAGCTTAACTAGCAAGTGTTTGTAGAAATAACCCTCAGAGAAAAAATCAATACCACCATAAAGTGTATTGCTATGCAAATACATGCTTTTTATAAAATCTGATGATAAGACTAAGAATTTTTTAATAAGGATAATAGGGAAGGTTTGATTACAAACCACAAATGCAGGATGTTTTTTTAAAAAGGAAGGTTTTCAGTGAAGTGCTGGTAAATGTTTGACTCTGGGAGGGGGGTGAGGGGGAGGAAGGAAAGAGTCCTGATTTATGAAATTGGTTGATTTCCATAATGCAAAAACACTTAATGTGGCTGATATGACGTCACTGGACAGGTTGGTAGGAGATATGCAAATTAGCTCCTGCAAACCTTTCCAGCTGGGTTTTGACTCCAACCGCTAGATATTTTTCACTTTTACACTAGATTTCAAAACAGGTATCTTGGAAATGTGCTTTACTGTGGTTGCTTCTATTCAGAGTTTATTTTCATATGTTGTTACCTGTTTCTATGAGTAATTATCTACATGCTATAAAACATGTCCAGCAATGCACATGACTAAATAAAGACTTGCTGAGACAGTGAAATATCAAAACAACCCAGTAACTAGACCGTATATTCTTTTTTTTTTTTTTTTTCCTGAAAAGACATCATAGGAAGAGGAATGACTAGTTTCAGGCAAGTTCAGAGAAGGCTTCATGTAAGTGGTGTCTTTGAGTTAGGTCTTTGGAACAAAAAAATTCCAATGGTCAAAGAGAAAATGTTATAACACTTCATACAGGGCATGAAGGGCAGGGAACTTTGAGGGAAAAATGAGACATTCAAATCAAATGTATTGATTATTTTAGGGAAATACCTCTGGCGGCAGCGTGGAGATTGAGGTGGAGAGCAGTTTTGTATTAGGATAAGCAGTTTTAAGGGCTTTGCTGGCATGGCTCTCTGAAAGACCTTAGTCCCTTTACTAATTGGAAAATCCATTTCTCATTAGAAGCCCTGAGTTGGAGAGTTCCTAGGTATGGAGGCATGATTCCACAATTCACAGTTTAAATGTTGACTAAATGGCTCCCGGAATTGGTTTCAAATAAACAGTTAAGATCAAGGAGACTTGCTACTCCTCTGAGCTGGGGAGACACCCCTACTGGCTGCATAAACCCACGCAGAAGTTTGCTTTTGGGTGATGTACACGTTGCCCCAATGGGTTGAATTCCTCTTTTTTGTGTGATAAGTAAATACAACCCTGACGACTGTATGCCATCACAGCAATACCAATCAACTGCTCCTTGGGGTACAGAGGTGTAAGAGTTGTGGGAATAAATGAGATATAACAGGTTTATCAAGCGGACCAAAGGTGGAATAGAAAGATGGAGAACAGGAGGGGGCGGAGGAAGCCCACTGTGTCCCCTGGCTTTACTCCAGTAAAGGAGAGGTAGCAGAGGACATGCTTTGCTAGAGGAAAACTGTGCATGCGAGTGTTTAACCAAAGAGCGGACAGACATTGGAGAAGCTCTCAGATGACCTAAAGATGGTAGGAGGAACACCCATGTCCCTGCACAGAGCTGTGTGAGCCTTTCTGGAGAAAATGAGGGGCTTAGAAAAGTAGAAGGTCAAGAAGAGAGATGAGGTGACTTGGGAAGAGCCTCCCTCTTTCTCAAGGTAATGTCCTGTGTGTGGGTTTCTAAGGGGAAGAAGGTGTGTGTCCCTCTTCCCTCTTCGAGGGTGCCCGACCTTCCTTGTAACGCAGGGTTGAGGTCCACCCTGCAGTTACACAGAATCCACCCACACAGACTTCCCAGTCATCCTGCAGCAGAGAGAGGAATTGCAGACTTACTGAGGGAAGGAGTTGGGCCAACTTTAGGAATAGTACTTCCAACAAGCAGAAGAGACCTCCACCACTGGGCCCTGGAGGATGTCGGCATTGCTGTCCCATTGGAGTTCTGTGTTCCTCATTCTCTAACTCATGCTTCCCACAAATCACATCCAACATAATCTTTGCATTTCTGATGGCTAAGGAATACATGTCCAAATGGTGGCTTCTCTCACTCTTTTTCTGACTTTTGTGGTTTTAATTGAGCATTTTTTATGATTCCATTTTCTCTCATTTCTTAGCATAGCAGTTATACTTCTTCTTTAAACATGTTTTTGGGGCTGCCCTAGAGTTTGCAATACACAACTACAACTAATCCAAGTCTACTTTCAAACAACACTATGGCACTTCACGGGCAGTTTGAGTACCTTGTAACACGAAGATAATCCTAAGTCCTTCCTCCTGTTCTTTGTATCATTTCTGTCATTCATTTCACATACATAATCTTACATAAGCATAAAGATATACATAGGACAATGTATAGATATATGGTATGTACATAAGCATACATAATCAAGTACATTGCTGCTGTTATGATCTTGAACAAACTGTTATCTGTTAGATTGCTGAAAAATAAGTTTTATTTTACCTTCACTTACTCCTTCTTATATGCTCTCCCTTTATTTCTGTAGAGCCAACTTTCTGACCTGTATTATTTTCCTTCTCTCTAGAAAACTTTTAACATTTCTTGCAAGCCATTTCTACTGGCAACAAATGCTCTCTGTCTTTTTTTTTTTTTTTTTTTTTTTTTTATTGTCTGTGAATTTCTCTTTTTCTTTATTTATTTATTTATTTATTTATTTATTTATTTTTTATTTTTGGCTGTGTTGGGTCTTTGTTTCTGTTCGAGGGCTTTCTCTAGTTGGCAGGTGGATTCTGAACCACTGTGCCACCAGGGAAGCCCTCTCCTTCACTTTTGAAGGAGAATTTCATAGGGTACAGAATTCTAGGTTGATGGTTTTGTTCTCTCGAAGCTTTAAATATTTCATCCATTCTTTTCTTGCTTTCGTGGTTTCTGAGGAGAAGTTGGATGTAATTCTTATTTTTGTTCCTCTATAGGTAAGGTGTTTTTCCCCCTCTGGCTTCTTTCAGGATTTTTTTTCTATCTTTGATTTTCTGTTATTTGAAAATAATATGCTGATGTGTAGTTTGTTTGTCTTTTGCATTGATCTTGCTTGGTGTTCTCTGAGCTCCGTGGATCTGTGGCTTGGTGTCTGACATTAATTTTGGAAAATGGTCAGTCACTATTGTTTCAAATATTTCTTTATTTCCTCCTTTTCTTCTCCTTTTGGTGTCCCCATTTCACACATTACACCTTTTGTAGTTGTCCACAGTCCTTGAATATTGTCTTTTATTTTTATTTCATTCTTGTTCTCTTTTCAGTTTGGGGGAGTGTATTCTAGCTCAGAGAGTCTTTCCTCAGCTGTGTCCAGTCTGCTAGTGAGCCCATCATGGGATTCTTCATTTCTTGCAGTGTTTTAGATCTCTAGTCTTTCTTTGTGTTTCTTTCTTAGGATTTCCATCTCTCCATTGACATTGACCATCTGTTCTAGTGTGCTGGCTACTTTGTCCATTAGTGCCTTTGGTGTATTAATCATAGCTGTTTTAATTTCCCAGTCTGATAATTCCAACATCCCCACCTCATCTGATTCTGTTGCTTGCTCTGTTTCTTCAAATAGTGTGTTTTTTTTTTTTTTTAACATTATGGCATACCTTTTAACTCTTTTCTTGATAGCCAGACATGACATACAGAGTAAAAGGAACTGATGTAACTAGGCTTTAGGTGAGGTGTGACATGAAGGGAAGTGTTCCACAGTCCTATGATGAGGGCTCAGGCTTTCAGTGAATCTGTGTCTCTGGGCTGTGAGCTTCACAAGTGTTTATCAGGTTTTTCTCCCCTCTTAGGTGGGACAGGAAGGCTAGAGAGGCTGTGGTTGTTGACTGCCTTTCCCCAGGTCTATTAGGCTCTGATAACACCCAGCAGGGCTTAGCTCTGGTTAGTTTCTCCTGAGGGCACGCCTTGTTGAGAAGGACAGAGCTCTCTGACACTGTCCAAAGTGGTTCCTTTTCCCTTCTCCCTGCTAGAAGCCCAGTGGATTGATTCCCCCTGTGATATGGAAACCTGGCCGAGCTCCTGGAGGTAACCCTTACCATATTGTGCTCCACGCCCCATGACTGGGTTTTTAACTCTCAGTATCGTCTTCACTGAGCACCAGCAATTCAATTACAGATTAGGGTTTCCTACCCTGGCTCAGTGTTCCTAAGGCCGTTTCTGCTGGCGAGTCACTGCTCCCATAAACCATGATTCCCTGTATTCACCTATCTCTCCAAACGTTGGGACATCATGTTGCCATGTGTCCTTCCTGTTCTTCTGGATCTGAGAAGAGTTGTTGATTTTTCAGTTTGTTCACTTTTTTTGTTGTTCCTGGGTCAGAGTGTTGACATCCAAGCTCCTCATGTGCAGAACCAGAAATCAGGAGTCCACACATAGCAGGGGAGGGGCACACTGACACAGACTCATGCAGGAGGTCAGTGTGATGGTTTGACACCAGCCTCTTTGCTCTACTTTAGTTGTGACAGGCACTAGTGTACAGGAGACACTGGTGGGCTCCTGTGTGGTGTAGCCCCTTGGAAGGATGTTTTCTGAGTAACATCTAGGAAGCATTTGTAGACCAAATCCATCACAAGAACCATCTGAAGGAGGAACACAGGGGAGACCCCGGGGACTCAATCAAGCTCATTCATAAATGGATGGGGGGAGGGGTGGTTCTCCTAACAAAGGAAAAGGAAGTGTTCGGAAGTACCCAGCTTTTAAAACATGAGTTCAAAAAGTTGAAATTAACCTTCACCCCTAGACATCCCAGCTAGGAAATCCTAAGAGAAAATGAAGGGAGGAAAAATCAGGATCTACTGCCCTCTCCACTCCATCTTCAGATCTTAAATACAAATTTTAAAAGGTGATGACATAACTGCCCCTCTGGAGGAGGCCAATGGTCCAGGTTAGAATTCTGCCCAACTGGGACCACTTTTGTCTAAAAATCATAATATTGCTCTAATTAGAAACATATTGTCATGTTCTGCAGTTATCATGTTTAATTTTAGCCAGATCAACAGATGCGGGGGGCAATCTGGCTGTAGATTGTCAGGGGTGATTTCACTGAAACCTAATAGCTGAGCAGGTGTCCTCCCCCACCCCACGCAAGTTCCACCGAAGAATACGCCAAACTTGTCATACCCGGAAATCCCTCTTCAAGCAAAGTGATTCCCGTTAACCAGCAGAATCTGAACCAGGTTTCCTAGTCTGTGAGGACAGAGATCCTATCACCAAGTCCACGTGAATTTCCCAGAGTACCTAGCAGGAGGTGGGGTACAGACTAATGATTGATCCAACTTGATTTCCACCTGTAATTGATTATCTTTGCCTTCTTGGACTGGAATTAGATGAATGTGTCGTCTAGTTGTTACCAAGTCTGCTAGACCCATGTTTAGTTTCCTATTTCCCTAGAATTCTCAGTTGCCTGAGAATTCTACTTGTTATTGGTTATTTTTCAGCTGAATCTATTCTAAGAAGATACTTTATTCAAGCGTTTTTGTGCATCTGGCTGTGGGTATTCACTCATCACATCAGATATTTCTAACAGTTTGAGTTGCAATCTAATACTTTATTTCCTTATAAAAAGGTTTAAAATGAAATAATTTGGAGTTAAGTTTTATGATACTTCTTGGTATTATTTATAGTGCTCTGATATATAACAAAATCAGTACTGAAAATAAAGTTGTTATTCTTTAACAGTAAATATCTACTTGTAATTGTTTTATTCATTTGAATATAAAACTCAGGAAAATATTCTAAAACATCAAAGATAATAAAAGGATTCTAATAGTGTTTTTTAATGCTCAACTTACCTCTTGTTGAGATATTTTTTCAAAAAATATTTTACTTTAGAAAAGTTATACTTGAAATACTATATTCCACATATATTATCTTCCAAACTGAAATATTGATAATGCTTGGTTTTTGCTACCAAAAGTAGATACATGTTTACATCAAATACTTGTGGGCATATTATTTGCTACTCAGATATTAGTAATTTCTGGGACAATATTTGGTTTTTATATTCAAAGTCTATGAATGCAGGTTGTCTAACAATTTGCATGAGACCATGGCTCTCCTGTAATACTAGTAATAGTAACTTCGATTGTTATGTATATTTAAATACAGGTGGGTGGGATGCCAAAAAGCATCCTTCAATTATTTTTAAATAATTATATATTTCTCAAATGTGCATTTCTATAGCAAGTATTGGATATGAAAAGGGTTTTTTAATGTCAAGAATTTCTTTTTCTAGGAATTCTTATCACTTGGTATCGCGGAGCGGATTCTTTAGTCATAATTTTACTGATATGCATCTGTTAAATTATCTTGAAGAAAAAGTGAACATTTTCATGCTTCTTAAAGTGTAGTCATGTGATCACTTTAGTACAGCTTTCAGTTTGCCCAAGAGTCCTGCTCTGGTTTTTTCCCATAATTGGCTCTCATCCAGTTAATGTATGACCCCTTTTAGCCCTTGTAATATCTGTTCCATAATAAGAAGGAGGAAGGAAAAAAAACTGTTGAAACTCTATCACGTAGTAACTGTAGCAAGAAGATGAGGTGGTTAAAGGTAATATGTAGCATTACTAACCAGTGATGTGAAACATTCACCATAAGTCTGCACTCCCAGGTCGGGGGGATGGGTGGAAATATTCCTTACCTTTTTCATCCATGTAAGAAAATAAATCTCAGGTTTTCATTATATGGAGGAAGGGAAAGGGTCATAAATTACAGATTAATATGTATTTCATAGTCTTTCCCCCTTTTCTCTGTTAATGGTATATAGTTGAGACCATGCAATATGGATTAATTAAACTACTTGAAAATCTGGTTATGTATTTTATGAAATCAGACATTTGTTTCTGGAGAGAAAACAATGTATATTAATGGGATCAGCTTTATGGGCAGGACTCCAGCATGCTCATGTAATTTTCATGCAGGACAAATTCAAATTAGCAAAACATAAAATAATAGAGAAAGAGATTGTCTGGATATTTTAAATTTCAGCTGGGCAAAAGGCACTTTGACAGTGATTCTGATGAGAGGTTTGGTTTGTGTTCTTTTGTTTGTTTTGGCGTGCTTTCAGATTCTCATCCATCTAGGCTTATCTTCAATCTGGAAAAGGCTGACAAATATCATTAAAGGAGAATTGGAACTCATTGCATTATGACAAAAATAAGGAATTTCTTTTTGTTTTAAAATGAGTTCAGATTTTCATGATCAAAAGAAATACACGAAGACACTAAGATAACTTTCAAACATGACTCCAGGACCTTTGGGAAAATTTAGAGAAAGTGGAAATGTTTCCATACAAATTAAGAAACATAATTTTATAGATTTTCATGAAGGGTAAATAATGAAAAGATTCTGGAAACTACAGAGTTGCAAATTTGATGTGAATTCCCGATAATGACCAAGAATAAATGCTCAGAAAAAAAACTGGACTGATTAAGAATCACATGAAGAATGAATGATCGAAAAGAAGCTTGAAAACAGATTGACGTAGAAAAGTTGGCCAATAGGACACAATAGTAAGAAAGAGCTTTCCTCAGAAGAGGTCACATGGAAGAAGAATTAGATTTCAACTTGGTTCCAGAGGACAGAGCATGAACCAAACTCTTGGGGGAAAAAAAAAAAAGAGTGATAGGTTTTCCAGACATTTGGGCTATTTGTACATGTAATGTGCTATAAAAGTAAGGATTACCCAGTCCCTTGGAGTTTAAGCAGAAGTTGGATAAATACAGCTATGTTTTAAAATAATAACAACAACAACTTCTCCCCTCACTCCTGCAAAACTTCCTGCATTGTGTCAGATGAGGGAGATGACTTCTAATGTTATTGTTATTTGAATGCATGTCAGTTTCTTTTATCTCAGTAAAATATTTACTTCCTGTTATCCCATTTTTAAACCATATATAATGTGTTCTTTAAATTTTTCTTTATAGTAATTTAGCTTTGATGGTGAGATTTTAAATTTATTAAGTCTAGATCATGACTTAGCAGGTAAGGGATAAATCATTGGATTTTTATATCTTCACAAATGATGCCCCCAGAAAAAAGGATTTTTTTCTGTTTTTGTATTTTGTTTTGTTTTGTTTGTCATTGGCTAGTCATATAGAGAATCATATTGTTTCACACAAACTAGGAACATAGGAATTGCTGATACTCGACTTTATTATTTTCTTCTCTGAAAACGCACAAAAATGTAAAGAATGTGAGAATTGAAATGTAATTATTTTAAGAATATTTTTATGCTTGGGCTTGAAGCTGTTTTAGGCAGTGTTGGATAGTCTCCAGAAAAAAAAAAAGTAAAAATCTTTATATGTTCACAGGATCATGGGATGCTGGCCACATGGTTGAAATTTCAAAGTTGGTTGCTGTGGCTCTTTCCCCTCTGAATTAACTGTAGCATTGAATACATTTTGAATCGTCTAAAGAAAAGTGCTACCTGCAAGTAGAAATCCTGCTGTGTATGATTTGTTTTGCCTCTGGAGAGCAGACACCACGGTACCCTGTCTTCTTCGGCAGGTAGTGTAATCAGGTAAATGAATTAGTAAGTTCCTGTCCTCCCAAAGAGGAGGCCATGGAAGACAGTGTGAGAAGGAAAAAAAACTCTAGGCCAATTCTGATGATACTATCAAAAGAATTTTCTGATTTTTCTTGGGTGGGTCTCCAGGTAAAGGAAGAATTGGAATTGACTGCTGAACAGCTAGGCTTGTGTTGGTGTCTTCTTCTGAAACCAAAAATTCAGGGAGGAAGACGTGGGTGCTGTTTTAGTGGGGGGCTGGGGGAAGAAGATCAAATATAAACATGTGAATTTTTGGATGGTGATGAGGCATTTATGAGGACCTGTCAAATGAGATGCATGAGTCTGGCTCGTAGCAGAATTGTCTTGGCTGTAGAAGACAAATTGAGAAATCTCTATCTTTATGTGGTATTTAAAACTTTAGAAAAGTATTAGTTCATCTGGGAGAGTTTAGAGAGAGAGAAATGGAGGCTGACCTGTAAAAAGGTAGATAGACAAGGTTCACCTATTTTTCTCCTAAAGAGATTTAATCAGAGAAAGGGACACAAAATTTGCCCAAGAAATCAATGACAAGAAGTCATATAATCTTGGGTTTGCAAGATTATATGTGATGACAATCTATGTGTATATGCATATACATATATATATAATATAGCTGATGCTAGATTTTTCATAAATACTCCATCTACTGTAAATTTTGGTGCCTGAGTTGTTTTAGAAAATTTAGCACAATGTATTAAAATCACATGTAAGGAAATTTCATGGTCTCACCTACACAACTTTTATTTTGGAATTGAACTATGATTAAATTGCATCTAACTCTGGACTACAGTTTAATTATACTCAGTGCTTCTTAAGGCTTCATTTTTCCAAACTTTAGGGGAAAAAAGTGCTTAAACTCTTCCCCAGACACTCCTGAATGGACCCAGGAGAACAAGTGAATTCCACTTCCAAGCTTGACGAGACTGGACAGATTACAGAGTTGAGAAGACTAGGTTGGAATGAAATACCAGCCATAGCATGAGCTTGGCAACCAAGGCACTGAGTCAGCTGCAGGAGGTGGGGATTGTGTTTGGGAGGCACACATACACACACACACAAACAGGCCAGCACATCAGGGTCGAGCTGTATAGCAGAAGTCAGGAATGGATTGTGACGAGTGGAGCTTGGTAAGAAACCGTTGCCTTTGATGACGCCAGGACACCCACAGATGACAAGAAGCAGTCAAGCCTCGAGTGACTCTCCCTTCCATTTGGGAAATCCGTGGTGCCCAGAAGATCAGCACAGGGTCACAGTCACCAGTTCTGAATTCGATGACTAGATATAACAATACTGATCTCTCTACAGAAGCCACACTGGCATGTGGATCTCACCATCTGCCAAAGTGGACATCTCATCCTTGCATCCCAGTGAACCCTCTCCCCCTCTGTGGATGTGCTTGTTACTCTTCTCATTCACCCCGGAAAGCACTCAAGTTCATAACTTAAATGTCAATCAGTTCACATTCTTCTCCCCAAGAAACTCCTCGAAAGGCTTCCTTTTGCTTTTATAGTAAAATCCATGACTTCAAAGGATGTTCACATTCAGATCCCTGATCTACCTTCCCCCCTCATATTATTCATGAGACCTCTTACTACCTTACGGACAACCAAGCCGTCACACAGTTAGATGCACTAACATCTCACCTTGGTTCTTTGACTTAGTTCCCTTTGCACAGAATGCACTAGACCCTACTCTTAAGGCAAGTCATGTTCTTCCCTCAGATTTTAGCAAAAATGTCTCCTTGTCAGAGGGGTCTTACTGAAGGTCTTACTTAAAACACTTCCCCTCTTTTATCCCCTCAGCTCACTTTGTTCTTTGTAGTAGAATATTTACTACTATATGTTGACTTGCTGAATGTCTCCCTGTTCATTAGATTATGAACTCCATTAAGGGTAAAAATTATGGCATTTTGATTCACCATTATATTCCCAGTATTTGGCATGTGGGATATTAACATTAGCAATATTTACCAGAGGAATGCATAAGTACATGTAGAAGTGAATAAATGAATAAATTAATAAACAAAGGAAGAAATTTTCTCATTAACGTCTGGCTTTTTAGTGCATGAACACCAGCCATCAGCAACAATAGTAAGGTTCAGGCAATCAACTTCTTTCTACAGTGTGTGAAACTACAAAATGTTGTTAACAGTCTTACTTCAGTAAGTAAAATGTCATGACAACATCTGTCCCTGGATTTTGATGTTTTTGAGACTTGATTTAGGTTTTTTTTCATATTGTTCTAAATTTTAAATTACGGTTGTGAGTATAGTTAATGCATGTATATCTTAATTGATGTAGAAACTTACTTCTATTTTCAACACATTGTGTCCAACCAATAAAGAATAATTCATTTGTTTACTCCAGACTGAATGTGATTCAAATTTCACAACTTACTAAATTTCACTACTCCTTTCAGAATTAAGAAAACGTAATTGTTCTCTTTATCCTAGGAAATTACTTGAGAATTTCAACTTTAGTCTGAGTTTATTATTAAGAAGCAAGAAAAGATATGTTTGGACAGTAGATTCCACACTGGTTCTTGTTTTTAAAACTAGTTTGTTTTCACATTAAATTTATATGAAAGTCCAAAAGAAATGAGTGTGGAAATGAGGCCAGTGTTTTGCTCTGGTATCAATAATATTTGTTGGGATAGTTGTTGTAAAGCATGCTAAAATCCGTAGTCTGAGGAGGAAAACAATATATCAACTATTTTTCATTCCAATATAAATTTTCTTTAAAGTCACAAGTTATCTTGACTTTTGCACATGCTAAGTTATGTCCAGTATATAATAGGGACTTAATCGATGTTAAATAATGGAAAAGAGTCTTAAATCAAAATTCAAACACTGATGTAGCCAGTCCTTACTCTTCATGGCCCCAGTACACATGGATCTCAGTTTCCCATGGTTTAGTTATGTAACACCCGTCCCCGAATGATGTGGCTCAAATTTCAGTTACCAGGTCATATTAACTGTGAATAATTGCACAGAGCAACACACTGCTGCTAGCTCTTCACTTCACAAATCACTATGTAAATAACAGATGCAAATCATGTTCACGAGTGGCCAATCATAGGTCAGTGTTTGGTCACATGCATCTACTATTCTATCCACACACAGACAGGAAAATGTGTAGCAGTGTTACCTCCTGGCCTCCCAGGACATGTGACATTTGACAAAACAAATAATCAAAAGAGAGCCTTAGACAACAAAGATGAAATTTCAGTAAAAGAATGAAATACGATCACCCTGGCAGTGAAATGTGCACAGATGGAAGTGTGGATGAATATTACAGAAGGGTAGGGCGTGTACTGCTGTGCATCCAGAGGGGCTTAATAAGGGTGAACTTAGCAACATAAGAGAAAAGGATGCGAGGGATGATAGGAAAGATAAAGATGTCCTAGAGGAAGTGACACCGGCAAAAAATTCATGTTGAAGGGATTCTCGGAGATAGTCATGACTTTGAAAATGCAAAGGATAAAATGTTGGAAGCTGATCCAAACTTAGAAGAGAACACGACAATTCACTAAGACTTCTAAGATGCCCACTCTGCATCTTACGTATAAGCTACATTATGTTATGGGATGAAGGCCAGCACTGTTTAAATGACAGTTGAAGATTTTTTACAGTGTTATACAACACTTTAATTCTCAATGATTTTAGTGCTTTAAATTACAGTGTTATAAATAAATATTAATTTCACTATTTGTTTTCATTTCCCCATACATTTATAACTATTAGAAAGAGGTTTTAATGTTTTGGAGAAAAACTTTATAATCACAGAAAAAATTTTACTTTTCCCACTGATTATTAAGATCACTTTGTACAATTTCTGTTTGTCTTATTCACAGTCCAAGACTATTGTGGAAAGCAGGGACTGCCAGTACTAATTTCTTTACTTCATCTGAGTGATCAAGAATCAAGTTCAGTGTATTTTATCAGGTAACAGGTACTGGGTGATTTCCAAATTATCACTAATTACGCTTACATAAAAACAGTCTATAGTTTTGATATGTTTTGGAAGTTATGAATGATCTAAAATTAAAGACAATTACTAATAAAAATTTTTTAACATGGGCAGTAACCGATCAACATTTCAGGACTGATAAAACCTATAGAGTTTGGTCACATATAACTGGAAAATATATCATATTTCAACACTGCAGAAAAAGTAATTTAGGAAGCATAATTTAAGGTTTGAAAGACATATGCAAAAGCTCTAACTTATTATTTTGAAAAAAAAAAAAAAAAAAGCTCATCTACATGTTTGCCTGTCCCTAGAAAGATGTCATGATTTTGGAGAGAAATGTTATAAATTATTATCATAGCTCCTCCGGTCATAAATAAATTAATTGTGCTAGGATTTGCTCCAATTATAGGAGCAAAGGGCTAAATTAATAACACATTTCAGTGTTAAAGAAGTACAAGTGGTGGCTTATATTAGCCTTTATATTAGCCTAAACTGAACCACAATCTGGTAAGCAGAGGAGAAACATTCTGTACCAGTCAGAGCCAAGGCTGGAAACAGAACAGAACTAATATGATTTAAGAGATGTTAATGAAGGGTTTGAATAGAATTAGAAGAACCAACAAGGTTTGTTGAAGCAGCCAGAGATTAGCAAAGTGAGAAGCCTTTCTTACCCTTGATCTAAAGGCTTAAATAAAAGAGGACTTTAACAGCCCAGTGAAGGGATACAGGTTCCTGGGCTAGAGCCATGGTCCCAGACTATCCAGCCACTGCCCAAAATGTGGCCTAAAGAAGGAAGAGAAAAGAGCAAGAAACACCCTGAATCTCCTACTCCCCCTGTCTGCAATCTCCCACCAGTGGATCCCATTGGCCAAAACCTACTGGCAGCAGCCAATCAAGAGAACCCATGATAAAATTAACTTCCCGTGGCCCTGAGAAGAGAAAAAAGTTTAGTTCCAGGGCTATGTCAAACAGAATAACCATCAGAATAGCCAGCATCATAATAAAACCTTATCAATACACTTCTGTCCCACTAAATTCTGTTTCAGAAGCAGGATCTCAGGATTTGAAAGTAAGCAGAAGTTTAGTAAACTCTACTTGAATTCTGGGAAAAAATATGTTTTATTACATATTTTATTGTTTTATTACAATAATGTTAAAATCTCAAGGAGGTGTGATCCCCATTTTTCTATTTAATTTTGTTTAATCTGCATTTCCCACTTCATTTAAGCTATGTTTCACATACCTTTATTTTGAGAAGCTTGTAGGCACCAACGTGGAGTGGTCAAATATACATACAAAATGATTGAAATGTAGCACGGCGTTACAGAAAGGAGTGGGTTCCATGTTGCCTGCCCATTAAGAGGTGGTCAGGGGATGTCCTTCCGTGTGATTATTACAGGTGAACAGGCACCTGCCATCTCCAGAGAGATGAGGCATTCTGTTCAGAGGTCAGGAAGCAGGAAGCAGCATGGTGCTTTCTTAAATCAGCAAGCAGTTCCATATACTGGGCACAATAAGAACGTGACGTGATACACACTTGAAGAAGAACACCCTTCTGCAAAGGATGCTGCCTTTTGTGTCTTGAAAGTAACATTGGATTTTATATTTTCAGAAAAATGGAGAAATATGAAAGAGTGAGAACTAGGGGAGAACTAATTACTTTGAAATCGTGCTCTGCTGGCCAGATAGATTCTGGCTTCTGTTCAAATGTTGGAGCCATTTAATTCAGGATTAAACTGTTTTTCACTCTGGGGGGAAAACATGAAAAAAAAAAACAACCCTAGAAATGGTGATTATGTTGCTTCTATAATAATAAATAATGGCTACTAAAATGTTTTACAATGACAGGGTCAAATATTTAATTAAGAACTATAAGGAGGGAGCTATAAATGTTGCACCAGGCCACGTATTTGGCAGTGGCTACAGCATCAGTCTTTAGGTATCCAGACAAAATACGTAAAACGGTATGGACAAGCATGGTTGCCACTTGAAGCTCCATATTTGTGTGAATCTGGGAGTTCTGACACATCACGATGCAAAGACATAGAAGAGAAATCGTGTGGATAATCGACCTGATATGCAGCGTCAGCTCTCTGGCTCAAGGCACATGAGAATGAATTCTGAGGTGGTAGAAGGAGGAGGGCAGAAATCATTTTACGTAAGGTTGAACGTATCAGCTGTGGTGCCCTGACCAGAGAATCTAGTCACAATGGTTAGTACAAGCAGTTGTGAGCCGTTCAAATTCCTTGCTAGTTTGCTTTGACTCAGAATAGTTGAGATGCCAGACACTTCCTGGTAGAATGTAGAATAGAATCCAAAGACTCTGGAGATCCTGTCCTCTTCAAAGACCTACATACCCTTCCCTTCATCCAGATTTTATTTATTTTTTAATGGTGATGGTTATATTGTCATCTTTGAAAAATAATTTTGTGGAAATTTCCTAGAGACCAAGGGTGCTGATGGTAGGTGCTGTGGCTGATTTCAACAAGAGTGAGAGGTGTTGTTCCTGCTGGGCAGTGGTGGTGAAACCTTAACTCCAAGAAGGAGAGGTAACCAGGATAGGCAGCAGGAAGAGCTTGCCCACTAGAGGGTCTGATTGGCAAAGACTCACTGATTAGAGCATCCCTAGGGTTGAATGAGATGGGCCATCCACAAAAACCTTCTTTGTGGTATATATTGGGGGAAAATTTATCCAGTAAATGTGCCTGAGATGAGATATCAAAATAGAGAATTGTTGACCCCTCACTCCCTTTCCTCACGTAGCCAATTCACAAGATGCAGCTCCATGAGTCAAGTGCCTTCAGGAAAGGCTCTGTGAAAATATTCAAAGTACATATTCTGAAATTTCCCCCAAAGAGACTGGCTTTTGTTACTAAGCAGTTATGCACTGGGGGAAGGAAAATACCTAGATGTTGTTTCAGATATTATTGGCCCTGGAATCTGAGGTTGTTTCAATTCCTAGGGATTCAGATGCCTTCATAAGCTCTCACTCAGGCAGGGAACTTTCTTCCTTGGGGTCATTTAATGGTGGACTTTTGATTTGAGCTCATGTTAAACTAAGCTCATTGGGTCCTCAATTTCTTAGCCCAATCCTCAGTTCTCATGTGTGTAGTAGAAATAGAGATTTTCAGCAACTGGCAGAATCCTCAAGTTGTTCTCTGACCAGTAGATATCTTGTTATAAAGACTAAGGAACTCCTACTCTTCACCTAAATATTAACCCAAAGCCATTCTATGAAGCTAGAACAGTCACAGCGATGAGGGACACCATCAAAGACTTGAAAAATGTGTGGGTAAGGATTCCCATCACATCACCGTCTAATTCTCCAGTTTAACAAGCACCAAAGACAGATGAGCTTGGAAACTGGCAATGGATTATGGACTATTTTCAACTTAGTCAGGTGGTGACAACAATTGCCATTGCTATTCCAGATGTTGGCCTTAAATGTAGTAAAACAGGAGTCGAGTAAGGATTATCCAGTGAGTCAGAGAGGAAGATTTAGGAGAAAACAGAAGAGACAGGGAAAGAGGGCAAGAACCTCCTACACTGTCTGGCCAAGTTTATCCACAATAAGTAGAGGAGGATGCTTTCTACTGGAGGGGTGGGGTGATATTAGTCCAGGAAGAATGGACACAACAAGATAGAAGGAGGTAAGTGACTTCATTACAACCTCTACCCCAAATGTGCAATGTTTCATATATTTCAAATATTTTCTCTTCCCTCTCCTTTTGTGAATTCAATTCCATGTAGGTAAAACTGCTTGTTATTGACCTATAGATTATTGAGGCTCTGCTCATTATTTTCTTAGCCTTTTTTTTTCTCACTGAGTTTCAATTTGAATAATCACTATTGTACTGCACAGTGACTGTTGGGGTCTTTTCTTTTACAGAGTCAACTGCAGCTAAGCCCACCTGGTGAGGCTTTCATTTCTGTTACTATGTTTTCAGTTTGAGAATTTGCATTTGGTCCATTGTTATAGCTTCCATGGTTGTACTTAAATTCCTCATCTTTTCACTTGAGATATATGTGTGTGTGTATGTGTGTGTGTGTGTGTGTGTGCGCGTGTGTGTGTGTATTTCGGGTTGGCTAAAAAGTGCCTTTTGTTTTTAAGTAAAAATAAAGGACACATTTTTCATTTTCACAGAGAACTTTATTGAATAACCTATTCACCCTTTTGTTCTACTACCTTCTGCCATTTTTCGGGCAAGTTCATAACTCCATCTTCCAAAACTTTTTATCTTTTTGAGCAAAGAACTCTTCCAGGTGCATTTTACAGTCTTCCAGGGAATTGAAATTTTTTTCCATTAAGAGAATTTTGTAAAGAATGAAATAAATGGAAATCCGAAGGCACAATGTCTGGTGAATACAGCAGATGAATCAGAACTTCCCAGCCAAGCTGTAACAGCTTTTGCCTTGTCATCAAAGAAACATATGGTCTTGCATTATCTTCATGGAAGATTATGCATTTTCTGTTGACTAATTCCAGACACTTTTCGTTGAGTGCCACTTTCAATTGGTCTAACTGGGAGCAGTACTTGTTGGAATTAATCGTTTCGTTTTCCAGAAGGAGCTCATAATAGAGGACTCCCTTCCAATCCCACCATATACACAACATCACCTTCTTTAGATGAAGACCGGCCTTTGGTGTGGTTGGCAGTGGTTCATTTCACTTGCCCTACGATCTCTTCCATTCTACATTACTGTACAGTATCCACTTTTAATCGCCCGTCACAATTTGTTTGAAAAACGGAACGTTTGCCTTACGTTTAAGTAGAGAATCGCATGTGGAAATACGGTCAAGAAGGTTTTTTCACTTAATTTATGTGGAAGCCAAACATCAAAGGGATTAACATAACCAAGCTGGTGCAAATGATTTTCAATGATTGATTGGGATATTTTGAGTATGTCGGCTATCCTCCCGCATGGTATAACGTTGATTGTTCTCAACTAATGTCTCGATTGGATCGCTATCAACTTTAACTTGTCTACCCTACACTGGAGCATCGTCCAGTGAGAAATCTCCAGCATGAACCTTCTCAAACCATTTTTGACATGTTCAATCTGTCATGGCACCTTCTCCATGCACTGCACAAATCTTGTTTTTTTTTCATTTCAGTTGCATTTTTACCTTTCTTAAAATCATAAAGCATAATATGCTGAAAATGTTGTTTTTTTTCTTCCATCTTCATTATTAAAATGGCTACACAAAAATTCACCAATTTTGATGTTTTTTTTTAATGCACGCTGATATGACAGCTGTCACAATACAGTCTAACAAAATTTTTTCGAATGAAGCTAAACACAACTAAGCACTACTAGAGCCATCTTACGGAAAAAAAACAAAAGAACATTTTGGCCCACCCAATATATACACACACACACATATATACATAATGATGTAATTATATAATATATATAAGCTTCTTTATGTTTTAAACATATCTTAATAAATGTTTTAAAGCCATTGCCTGCTAGAGGCTCACCTTTTACTCCTTCTTCTCATGTCCAGTAATTTACAAGGTTTAGATTGTTAGGAGCCTATTTTTATTTTCCTTTCAAGATGACAGGTGTGTTGGCTTTGGTTCTGGAAGGCAGTTGCTAAGCTGGCAGATGAACTTGGTCCTTGCTTGTTAGTTTCTAGAGTATACATCACTCCTGGTCCAGAGCCTACTTCCCTCTCATCAGTGACTATCCTGAGGTCGCAGTTAAATGTCTGAGTTGTTCACTGTGTTCTCTCCACTCTGGGTCTTTGGAAAATCTCACATTTCCTGACATGTGAGGTGTCTAACTCTGTTCAGCTCACAGCTCCCTTCCTGGTTGTCTTTCTGCAGACCTCACATCATCTCCCCTAGCCGTGCACAGTTAACATCTGGATCGAAATATTGAGGGAAGTTCCTAGGCAGATTTCTAGATCACTTGCTCTGAATGACTTTCTTCCATGTGGTATTGCACCCTATGCTCTCCATCTATCTCAACAGCCTGCTTTTTCTTGTTTTGTTGAGATATTGTCTAAATATTCTGCAAAATACAGACAGAATTATTAAGGCAAATCTGCAGTACAAGTATATAATTTTGATAAAGAAAATTATAAAGGATATAAGGAAAATTATACATTGATAAAGAAATGGTATAAAAAATAAGAACTTAATTAAAATATACAAATTATATATATAGAAGTATAGTTGAGTTACAATATTGTGTTAGTTTCAGGTGTACAGCACAGTGATTCAGTTATACATATATATCTATATATTCTATATACAAATATAGACAAAGAAGGAAATATGGGTAGCTGATGAGGTTTCTGGAGTGTTTGTTACATGGTAGGTAAAGAGCCAGAGCATTGACATTCTGGTGAGGCATTAAAGTTATATCAGTAGCTCTGCCAGTTATCCATAGGGATGACTTTTCTCCCTGTAAATGCCATAGAAATAGTTGAATATAGTTACAAATGAATGTATTAATTTTTGGCAACAAACTATTAAAAGAATAAATATAGACATCTTTTTATGTACTTATAATATCTCAGAACATTCAACCAGACTTGTGTAATAAGCCAGACTTGTGGCATCAGTTTAAAAGGTATCATTGAATATTGATTTAGACTCAGGATTTTAAGATTAAATTGTGTTAAATGTATATTTAATATCAAAACATTTAAGAAAACATAAGGTTCACTGCATTATAGGCTCTTTTGTTATATTTTTCAAAACATATTCAGTGCTTATAGATTTTATTTACAGTTCTGTTGGTTATACAATTGAGATACTTTAAAAGGAAGTAGAATATGATAACCATAAATTGTGCTTTGTCACCTACAAATTAGCACTAGCCATGTATCTCTATAAGGATTAAATTATGAGCTGCTGTAGAGCTGCTGACCTTCAACACCCCCTGAAAGGAACTAAGGGTGGAGAGCAGAAATGAGGCACTCTGTGCTCTGGGAAAAACTGGCAGAACAGGTCTTCAGATAGTTAGATATTTTCAGGAGACAATTTTATGAGTCCAATTCTTGCATCTCCTCATATCTAGAAAAGCACTAAAATCTTTCACAGTGACATCTGCTCCTCGTGAAAAGCAGTAACCTTCACAAGACTAGCAGAAACCTTCTGAAAAAAATATGTGCTTGATTGCATGTACTCCCCCTTCACTAAAATCACATATATACTGACCTTCCCCCCAACCACTTTGGAGCAGTTCCTCAGAGCTATGTGAAATGCTGTCTCCCAGACTATAGTCCTCATTTTGCCCCAAATAAAACTTAACTCACAACTCTCACATCATGCTTTTGTTTTTTCAGTCGACAGCTTAAAATGTTCGGATGAGTTTAAATAAAGTTCATAAATGAAACCAAACAATCAAGGCTGTACTTAAAACTATGCTTAAAATTAGCTAGATTTATAAATAGAATAAAATTTGAAAGCTGAACTTAAAAAGCTTAATACCTAATATCAACTTATATTCTAAAAAAGCATCAAATTGATACTCTTTAGTGCACAGAACCTGCCATCAAGGACACTTAAAATCTGATCAACACTGCTTATACAGCACTCTATGTACTTACAAATGTAGTAATTTTACATTTGTGTAATTAATTTCTGTCCCTCTTATTGACTATAAGCTTCATGAAGGCAAGACCAGGTTGGTGTTTGCTCTTATTCAGTCCCCAAGGGGAGTACTCAGAGTAGGCCTTCAAAATGTATTTTTAGATATGATGAATAAATTTTAACATCACTTTTCCAATGTGAATGAAAAATGTTGCCTGCCATATCAGTAAACAAAGGATGTTACAGCCCAAGCCAGCAGCCACCCCCAGCTGTGCACCCTGAAGGGATTCAGGATGAAGAAAAGCAGGATACTGGCCCTAGAGAGCTGAGGTGCCTATCAAAGGAATGATTTTGATTAGCCCAGACTCTTGCATCTTCCCATACATAGAAAACTGCTAAATTCATTAACTAGAGATGTTTGGTTTTCTTTAATTAACAGTAATATTTTGAGGTTCCAATGACCTGGTTTTTGTTGCAGAACTCCTATGTATCCTGGCTCCTCCCTGATCTCTTCAGAGAAGTCCCTCAGAGCTCTCTGAGATGCTATGTCCTGGGCTTGAAGTCTTCAGCAAGTCCTCCAAATACAACATAGTTCTCAACTTTTAGGTTGTATCTTTTTTTCAATTGACATAATTATACAAGTCTGAATCATCTTTATATTTAAGTAAACATTGATATAAGTGTAAAAGTAATGCAGATGTTCCATTTAATTTTCAGGTAAAATATAGAACATAAAAACTTTGGGCCTTACATCAAGGCAGCTTCAGGTACTTTCTTCTAATACTAGAGTATCTGACACTTACATCTTCCCCTGTGTGCTTCTGTGGGAAAGGGCGAAGGTCCTAAAGCAGAACCATGGTTGATGTCGGTAAGGACTTTCTGGAGGAGTAGAGGCCAGAGGAAGGCTGCAGGGGGCTGGCTGCAGTTTATCAAAGAGGGCGGCTGTGATGGGAAGATACTGAGAATAGGGGTGTAGACAGCAGTGAGATTGCTTTTTTTATGGGCTATTTTTTTTTAAAAAATGACGGTGATTGGTCCTATTTACATTCTTATAGATAAAGAGATGGACCAGGCAAAAAGGAAATGTTAATGTTGTGTTACCTCCACGGAGTGACTGGCCTGGTGTGTGTTCTGGAGGACTTAACCTTGGATATGAGGAGAGGGAATGTTTCCTCTAAAACAAGAGGAAAAGATGGGAGTGGATGCAAATATATGTAAATGTACACAGGTGACACAGGGGTTACTGGGGCAGTGCAATTTCAGGCTTACTGCCCCTTCCTCTTTCTCAAATCCTCCTAATTCATTCAATGTTGCCTGAAATTCTGGTTTTTAGATATAAGACTGTGACTTCGCTTCTCAAGGTTTGAAATGAAATTTTTCTTAGTCATTTTTATCTTAGTTTGAATATTTTTTAGAAATATTCCTACTAGAATTTTTGAACATGACTGGCTTAACTAATGAGCATCAGAAACACATGTAGTGGGGAACAACTTATTTCTAGAATATCTATAAGAGTTTATCCTAGAAAAATTGGAAGGTAGCATAGAGACAGTTGAAGGACATCAACTGAGACCAAGCAGTGTCTCTTTCAGCTGACCCGTGTTTTCCAGAGTGCCTCCCTTATACCGGTTCTCAATGAATATTTGTTCCATTATTGAGATAGGAAACAGTTCCTTGACAGTTTTATGAGGTAGACAAGAAGGCTATGAAAGGTGATATATGCAAAAAGTGTGGAGTCAAATGTATAGTAAAAAGAAATATGCAGAAAGCAAAGAGCAAATGTGTAATACAAAGAAAGAGCAAAAGAGGTAGAAAAGGATAGAAAACACGAAGACAATTTCTGTTTTACCCATACTCCTCAGCAATAATACCTAAGAACTCTTAACAAGTGCTCCATCCACTTTATACCTCCTGATTTACAGATTCCACGATGGAGCTGGGAACCCTGGGGCACGTTCGTCACAAGGCCATGACTGGTACTTGAGTTTCCACTTGGCTCTGAGCCATTGATTTGGGCTGTCCCCCTCAGGACACACAGGAGATTTCTAGGCAAACCTAGCCAACATTTGACTACTTTACTGATCATCAATCTTCCGTTTTAAGTATAAGGGTCTGAAAGTAAATACTAATCACCTGTTCCTGGAAAGACGAAAACATCAAAGGTTCACAGAGAATGGGCTGGAATGACAGAGGGAAACATTAGGAAAATGACTCTGCAGGATGAACCCCCAAGGATCCTAACACATGATGCTCTTTTCATAAGACTCAGATTCTATATCTTGTTCTTACCCAAACTCATCACTCTCTATAATACAATGGTAGGTAACACTCCCAATCCTCACTGTTGGTAAATAGACTTATGTTAACATAAACCCATTGGGAAATTTTAAATCATGAGCAACGTGATAAAATCCTGTATTTTAAAAATGGAATATTTCCCCTTTCACGTAAACCTAAGGAAGGCAAAGCATGTTTCTGTCTTATTCACAGATGTAGCCTCAGCGTCTAGCATAGTACCTGACTCAGGAGAAATTGTCAGTAAATATTTGATGAATAAATGAATGAATAAGCTATATTTCATAAAATCTAATCAGTCAACCTCATAAGCCAGCAACTGTGCTAAGTACTAAAAGGAATACAAAAAATGTGTATCCTGTCTCCTTTATGGTGTACTAGGAAGAACATAAGAATTATGGAGATGGGAGATATGAAGCTGGAGACCCTGGCATTTAACAAGACTCTTAACATACTTGAGACTCTGCTCCTTGATCTGTGAAATGGGGACCAGTATGCTGAGTCTGACGGACATCCCATGAATATTAAATGATGTATGTTACTATTTCCAAGAATTTTCCTCCAGGGGTAGATGGAATTATTTTCCCCAATTTTTTTACTCCCTCCTCTCCTTACAATAGCATCATGCATCCTTTTCCTGATACATTATTGGCGACTTGTTTTGGCCAAGGTGAAATTCCACTCCCGCTGCACAGGCAGTTAGCAGGAGCTTCTAGAAGCAGCACATTTCAGCTTTATCTCATGTTCTCTACCATGCCTCAAGCAAGGCCATTCCTGCAGCCTGATTCCCAGAATAAAAAGGAGGCAGAGCAGTCCTGATCCTGACTCACAGCCAGAAGCAAAGACGCAGCAGCCTACCTGCAGCTGCTGTGTCTAGTGTGAAAATAAATAGTTACTGTGGTGAAGCTCTGCGTTTTTGAGCTCATTTGTCAGGCAGCATGAGCTCCTGAAATCTGACTAATGGGGTCCTTCAACCACAAAGGTGAGGAAATGTGTGCCCCTCCCTCTCCAGGGCATAATTTACACTGGACAGTTGAGGCCCAGAAGTCCTTTAAAGTCTTGTGCTCTCAAATAGTTAGTCCATGATATTTGCTTTTGTTAAGGTATAAACGGTGTTTCAAAATCACAGTAATGTCATGGTCCCTTCTAGGGAGGTTTCCAAATATGTGTACAAGTGGAACATCACAGCTCTTGTGAGATTCACAACTCAGTGAAACTGTGGTGTATGGAAGATTGTTTTTTGTTTTTCCTAAAATAGAATAAATCTGTACTTACAAGTTTTTAAAATGTAAAAATAAACATTTTGTAATGTGAAACTTAGGAGATAGCTTGATTTTAAAAGTATGTATGCAGAAAAAAACATAACTTACATATATAAGCCGGGCTGAACAGGGCTAGCTGGCAGGCATGTATATACATGCATGCTAACAAGGATGCATGTTAGCGTAAATTATTCGGTGGTGACCTTTTTCTTATTCTTAGGATTTGTCATCATGTCATCTCCATAGAAAAGTAGAGTTTCAACCATTTTTCATTAGAAATAAACTATTTTCAGGTATCAATAACAAATGAGCCCTGGGTATTCCCAGAGCTTGGAGTCAGCTGAGCCTTTGTGGAAGCCTGATTCTGCTTTTTGTTTGACACTTTTTTTTTTTAGCATTTTGACAATGGACAGTTTTCTTTTTTTTCTTTTCTTTTTTTCTGGTTTAAAAGTTTTATTGAGGTATAATTGACGCACAATAACTGCACACATTTAAGTGTACAATTTGAGGTTTTCACATGTATATATACCCATTAAACCATAACCAAAACCAATAAAATAAGCATCCATTTCCCCCCAAGTGTTCTCATGCCCCTTTAATATCTCCCTCTAGATACTATCCACTCCTTCCACCCCTACCATCCTCAGGCAATCACTAATTTGGTTTCTATCATTAAAGATTTGAGGGTATTTTCCAGAATTTTGTAGTAAATGAAATCATAGGGCATGTATTCTTTTTCGGTTTGATTTTTGTCATTCAACAAAGTTATTTTAGGATTCACGCATGTTTTTATGTGTATAAGTACTTCATTTCTTTCTTATTACTGTATAGTATTCTTTTTCAAAAATATTTTTATACAATTTTTAAAGTTAATTTCCATTTATAGTTATTACAGAATATTGGCTCTATTCCCCAAGCTGTACATACATCCTTGAGACTATCTTACATCCAATAGTTGGTGCCTCCTGCTCCCCCACCCTTATAATCCCCTTCCCCGCTTCCCTCTCCCTGCTGGTAACCACTAGTTTGTTCTTTATATCTGTGAGTATACTTCTTTTTTGTTATAATCACTAGTTTGTAGTATTTTTTAGATTCCACATGTAAGTGATATCATATAGTATTTGTCTTTTCTCTGTCTGACTTATGTCACTTAGCATAATACCATCCAGATCCATCTGTGTTGCTGCAAATGGCAAAATTTCATTCATTTATGACTGAGTAGTATTCTATTGTATGTCACATCTTCTTTATCCATTCATCAGTTGCTGGACACTCAAGTTGATTCCATATCTTGGCTGTTGTAAATAATGTTGCTATGAACATTCTTTTTGAATTAGTATTTTTATTTTTATCTTTTTGTCTATATACCCAGGGATGGAACTGCTGAGTCATACAGTGGTTCTATTTTTAGTTTTTTGAGAAACCTCCATACTGTTTTCCACAGTGGCTGCACCAACTTACATTCCACCAACAGTGTATGAGGGTTCCCTTTTCTCTACATCCTGGTCAACATTTGTTATTTGTGTTCTTTTTGATGATAGTCATTCTAACAGATGTGAGGTGATATCTCATTTTGGTTTTGATTTGCATTTCCTTAACGATTAGCGATGTTGAGCATCTTTTCATGTGTCTGTTGGCCCTCTGTATTTCCTCTTGGAAAAATGTCTATTCAGTTCTTCTGCCCATTTTTTAATTGGGTTGTTTTTTTTTTTTTGACATTGAGTTGTATGAGCTGTTTATATATGTTGGATATTAATCCCTTATCAGTCATATCATTTGCAAATATTTTCTCCCAGTCAGTAGGTTGTCTTCTTGTTTTGTTGATGGTTTCCTTTGTTGTGCAAAAGCTTTCAAGTTTAATTATGTCCCATTGTTTATTTTTGCTTTTATTTCCTTTACCTTGGGAGACAGATCCAAAAAAATATTGCTGCCATTTATATTACAAAGTGTCTGCATGTTTTCCTCTAGGAGTTTTATAGTATCTGGGCTTACATTTAGGTATTTAATCTATTTTAAGTTGATAGCAATACAATATTACTTCAGGAAACAAGAAAAATCTCAAATAGACAACCTAAACTTATGCCTAAAGGAACTAGAGGAAGAACAAACAGAACCCAAAGTTAGTGGAAGGTAAGAAATCATAAAGATCAGAGCAGAAATAAATTAAATAGAGACTTACAAAAGAAGAAAAGATCAAGGAAATTAAAAACTGGTTCCTTGAAAAGGTAAACAAAACTGATAAACTTTTAGACAGATTCATAGAAAAAAGGGGGAGAGGGTCCAAATTAATAAAATCAGAAATGAAAAAGGAGAACTTATACCCAAGACCACAGAAACACAAAGAACCATAAGAGACTACTCTGAGCAACTATATACCAATAAAATGGACAACCTAACAGAAATGAACAAATTCTTAGAAAGGTACAATCTCCCAAGACTGAACCAGGAAGAAATAGAAAATATGAACAGAGCAATTACCAGTACTGAAATTGAATCAGTAATTTAAAAACACCAAACATACAAAAGTTCAGGATCAGATATCTTCACAGGTGAGTTCTATCAAACATTTAGAGAAGAGTTAACACTTGTCCTTCTGAAACTTTTCCAAAAAAATTGCAGAGGAAGGAACACTTCCAAACTCATTCTATGAGGCCACCATCACCCTGATACCAAAACCAAAGATATCACAAAAAAAGAAACTTACAGGCCAATATCACTGAGGAACATAGATGCAAAAATCCTCAGCAGAATACTGGCAAACTGACTCCAACAGCACATTAAAAGCATCATACACCACGATCAAGTGGAGTTTATCCCAGGAATGCAAGAATTTTTCAATACCCACAAATCAATCAATGTGATACACCACATTAACAAATTGAAGAAAAAAACCCCTATGATCATCTCAATAGATGCAGAAAAATCTTTTGACAAAATTCAACATTGATTTATGATTAAAAACTCTCCAGAAAGTGGGTATAGAGGGGAAATACCTCAACATAATAAAGGTTACATATGACAAACCCACAGCTAATATCATACTCAATGGTGAAAAGCTGAAAGTATTTCCTCTAAAATCAGGAACAAGACAAGAATGCCCACTCCCGCAACTTTTATTCAACAGTTTTGGAAGTCCTAGCCATGGCAATCAGAGAAGAAAAAGAAATAAAAGGAATCCAACTTGGAAAGGAAGAAGTAAAACTGTCACTGTTTGCAGATGACATGATATTATACATAGAAAATCCTAAAGACATCACCAGAAAACTACTAGAGCTCATCAATGAATTTGGTAACGTTGCAGGATACAAGATTACTATACAGAAATCTATTGCATTTCTATACACTAACAATGAAATATCAGAAAGAGAAATTAAGGAAAACAATCTCATATACCATCACATCAAAAAGAATACAATACCTAGGAATAAACCTACCTAAGGACGCAATATACCTGTATTCAGAAAACTATAAGACACTGATGAAAGAAACTGAAGACAACATAAACAGATGGAAATACATGCCATGTTCTTGGATTGGAAGAACGAATACTATTAAAATGACCATATTACCTAAGCCAACCTACAGAATCTGCAATCCCTATCAAAATACCAAAGTAATTTTCCACAGAACTAGAAAAAATAATTTTAAAATTTGTAGGGCCTGAACAGCCAAAATAATCTTGAGAAAGAAGAATCATGCATCCTGACTTCAGACTATACTACAAAGCTACAGTAATCAAAACAGTATGGTATTTGCACAAAAACTATTAGATTGATGGAACAAGAGAGAAAGGTTGAAATAAACCTACATGCTTATGGACAATTAATCTACAACACAGGAAGCAAGAATATACAATGGAAAAAAGCCAATCTATTCAATAAGTAGTGCTGGAAAAACTGGACAGCTACATGTAAAAGAATGAAATGAGAACATTCTCTAACACCATACACAGTTTCCTTATCTAAGCCTCAGTGTTCTCATCTGTAAAAATGCAGCAACTCAAGCATACCCCATAGATTTGTTTTGAAGCTTAAAAAATTAACATGTTTCCCGAGACAATATTTTTGTATCACAGACACAGAGTGAATGATATTTTTTTTCCCTTTCCTTAACATAAAAGCCCTGTATTTTGTGGTTCTTGTATCTATTTCTAAGTGTTCTCCTATATACTATCACATTTCACCTTCACAATAGCATTCTAAGTATAAAACGCATTATGGTTTTTTTTACAGATAAGGGATTTGAGACACAGAAGGACTAAATCTTGCTTTAGCTTTTATAGAACTTTTGAGAGGGGTCCTAGAGTATGATGATTAGAATGGCTATCATTTAAGAAGCTGCAATTGTGAATCACAGCATTCTAGATAACTCTAGTCAAAATCGTGAAAAGTTGCATTTATGGAAGACAGCTGGAATTTTTGGCCTGCCCTGTAATCTCAGAAAGTTCCTTCAATACCCCAAGATCCAATTTCTTCACTTGTGAAACATGAATAATCAAGAACAGCTATTTCATGGGTTAATTGTAAGGATTCAGTGGACACATGTTTGTGGAATATTTAACACAATGTCGGCTTCTAGGAAGCATTTAATAAAGTTACCTATCTTCATAAATATTGGCTACTTAAAATGAAAATATGAATCCTTATTTTTATTTGTATTTTGTTTTCCTGGCTTTTTTGACAAATCTGCTAGGTATGCATAAACATTTATCAGTTTGAAGTCATCTCTTTTTGTAAAATGTATTGAAGTATATGTAGGACAATGATGTTTGATGTAAGTTTTCTCTAGATCGTGAGATTATAGGTGATTTTTAGTTTATTCTATTGCTTATCAATATTTTATGTAATTCTGATAAATATGTATTAATTTTATGATAAAATAATTATTATATTGTACAAGAGATTTTCAATTAAGAAGGTTTGAAAACCAGAATACACTGCTATAGGGCTCAAAGGTGTGTAATACAAGGACAGATTTAAAATGCTCAAGACTAATTTCAACATATCATAAGGTCAGCAAATCCATGTTCCCAGATGATCCTCTTGAGAATTTCAAATGTTTGAGTGACCTTTTTTTAGAACTGATTGAATTGTTGTTATTTTCACCCCTTAACATGGCTAATGAGTGACTATAACAGGGAAAGTATTAGCTCTGCCATTTTCTTGTTGTTTGTTTTGCTTTTATTTTTGTGGTCTCTTCAGGTCACTTTATTGCCGGAAATTTTTTTTTTTTGGTTGCTTGCCCAAGTTTTGAGCATTTGTGTTTTTAAAATTTGAAAATATAGTTCATAAATAAAGCCATTCAACCAGGGACAGAGAAGCTACATCACAGTGCACTTAAATCAGCAAATAGGTGGGGAAGCTCTTGTGACAACTTTCCTTCATGAAGTGCTCACCTTCCCTTGGAGGGAGAGCATCATAGATGGTGGAAGACAGGTTTACCTGGCAGAGGGTGAGGAACACTGACAATACAAACATCAGTGATGTTTCATACCTTTTTAACTTTTTAAATTAATATGTGTATGTATGTATAGCAATTGTATGTGTATATATATATACGTGTATATATATGTGTATATATATATATATTTCTTACTGAAACAGTAGAAAATCATGGTTACACTTTCAGATGTGGGCATTTCACTTTGGAAACTATTGTGATGAATAATTATTGAGCATCTACTATGTTCCAGGCACTGTACTAGATACTAAGACACTCGGCAAGTCAGATGAAAAAGGCAGTTGGCAAGAAGAGAAGCAGAAGGAGATGAAAGAATATCAAAATGGGATGAAGCTAATTTAGACATTGTGGTCGAGAAAGTTCTCAAAGGGGAGTGATGTGAATGAAGGCTTAGCACTGAAAGATTAGATGCCATGAGTCACGGGAACAGTCAGGGTTGGGAAAGAAAAGGGTGTGTTGTAAGGAACTTTCCAAGTCCAATGGGCCTGTGATGTAGTGAACGATGAGAGGAATAGGCCAAGAATGGGTCAAGGAGGTGGGTGAGGATGGATTATAACACGTTTTGGAGGCTACTGAATGGGTTTTAATTTTAATCTTCATGCAGTGGCCAGGGCTGCATGGAGAACGGATTATAGGGGTCAACAGTAGAAGATGTAAAACAAAGTTGGAAGCCATCTGTTTAGAGCAGGGGAGAGAGGATGGATGCTTGGGTGAAGGCATAGGATTGGGGATGGATTTGGAGAGTTTTCTGGAGACAGAACATCCAAGACCTGCCAATAGATTGAATACATGGTAGAAGGAAAACAGAGTTGTCAAGGATGATGACTAAGCATTTGGCCTGAGCAATCAGGTAGATGTAGAAGGCCAAGGCATCTACATTTATTGGGATGAGGAAAATTTGGGGAAAAATGTGCTCCGGAGAGTAAATCAAGAATATGCTTTTACTTTGGAGGTATCTTCACTATTTTCATGTGGTCACAGTTTCATGAGCTTAGACTATGTCAAAACTGATCAGGCTACAAATGAACTTACCTACAAAACAGAAATGGAGTTACAGATGTAAAAAATAAACTTATGGTTACTGGGGAGTAAGGAGGGGATGGATAAATTGGAAGATTAGGATTAACACATACACAATATGTATGTGTTATATTTTATACTATATATAAAGTAGATAACTAATAAGGACCTTCTGTGTAGCACAGATAACTCTACTCAATAGTCTGTAATGGTCTATATGGGAAAAGAATCTAAAAAAGAGTGGATATACATATATGTATAACTGATTCACTTTGCTGTACACCTGAAACTAATACAGCATTGTAAATTATATCCCAATAAAAAATTTTTTAAAACCTGAAAAAAAAAATAGAGTATGCTTTTAGCTGGATTAGGATACTGCCTTGGTGGTGAGTTTAATGTCATGTGCAAGAGAGAAATTCAGATTTCTGTCTTGTGTCATTGGATGGATAGTGGTACAATTCACGGAGAAACAGGTTTCTCCTACCCTAGCCTGGTGAGATAACCAGGACTCTATTTTCAGAGCAGGCCTATGAGACATTTCAGAGAAGATGCTGTGTATGAATTGGGGCCTGCAAGTTTGACCTGCAAAGGAGAGATCTGGGCTGGAGTATTCATTTTGGAATCAAAATATAGAAATGCTATTTAAAGCAAGGGAAGTGGATGATGTAACTTGGGGAAAGAATGTAGAGATAGAAGGAAACCTGGTAGCAAGACAGTAGCAGCATTTGTAGTTAAAACAAAAGAAACAAACAAAAACTCACTTCTATTCCGGAACCTATGTCTCATAGAAAACTCTTAAAATAAGCTGTCAGGCTTTTATATAAACTCCAGTTTGTTTGAATAGCATAACAATATAGGAGAGCATGCATTCTTCAAATCGCATATAACAATTTGAAAACTTTTGGCTACTTTCAGAGCCTATGTCACAGAAGCAGCCTGATCCTTGTAACCTGATTTCTCTTGTTCTCAGTGACAATACTTTATTCTAATTATAGTTACTGTAAAACGATATCATTCACTACCTACCAGGATCTTTGGTAGATGTGGTTAATTAGTATCCATCCTCCTTCTGTGTACCTGCCTCTTATGCAGAATACGAAAAGTTAAAATGTTGTACTTTCCAGTCCCCCTTACAAGCAACAGTAGCAGTGAAAAATTAGATTCCTCCAATGAGATACACCAAGAGGCTGAAGTCAGTTTACTGATGATTCTGGCTGTTTCCTGTTGGGAAGTTGTGGAGGTGCCAGGTCAGCCTTGAGGATGTTGAGAGACCATGATGGTGCTCAGGAGTTTGGGTGTATCACGATTTAGCATCTAGTTCCTTGGGTGGTAATGGGATTTTAGCAGCAATGATCAGAAAATATTGGGGTCTAAGCAGCTGTGGGGCATGGGCCCTGTTTCTGGCCTCCTAATCCCACATCTCAGCCAAATCCACATATCCTCACACTGGTGGCTGCAGTTGCCGCAGCCTCCTGATCTCCCACTTTCCTGACTGTTAGATAAATCAGTGCTTGTCAATCATTCTGGAGTGGCCACCGTGGAACCCATCAGTCTAGTAGAATCTGCAACAGTTTTCAAAGAGATTTATTTCAAATTCCCTGTCTGTACAAAAATAACTAGAGACGTTTCCATTTCCTTCATTGAAACAGGATCCACGTTCTAATTCACAGAATCACTGTAATAGAAAACAAACTTATGGTAACCAAAGGGGAAAGGTGGGGGAAGGGATAAATTAGGAGCTTGGGATTAACATATACACACGACTATACATAAAAGTAGGTAAACAACAAGGACCTACTGTCTAACCCAGAGAAATATAATCAATATTTTGTAATAACCTATATGGTAAAAGAATCTGAAGAAGAATATATATATATATGTATTTATATATATTAATATATATATAAAAATTATATATATATAACTGAATAACTTTGCTGTACAGCTGAAACTAACACAACATTGCAGATCAACTATACTTCGATAAATATAAATTTAAAAAAATCCTGGAGGTAAGTAGGGTATCAATCGGAATTAAATTACAAAATTTTTGATGGAGGAGATACTCAGAATCATCAATTTTTTATCATTTAATTTAGTATAACACATCTATTTATTATGGCCTTACAGTGAGAAGTATAGCGAACTCAGTAGCCAGTGCCCAATTCCACAATTTATGAGGTAATTCCTAGGTAAAAATAAGCGACTTGCAGTCAAGATGAACAATTCACAGGATTGTGCTTAATGCCCTTATTCATTACACACAAATTGAAGTAATTTATTTCTAAAAGCACTTTATTAGCAGAAAAAGGAAAAAAAGATTCATTTATGTAACTAACGCATAATAAAATTGTCGGGATCATTCTATTAGGAGAAACAAGCTACCTTCTTAAAGACACAAATAGATCCCTTTTGACGGTTAAAATATTTGATAAACTTGTGATTTATGGCATCTCAATTGGACAACCTAGGAATGTAAAATGTACTCTTTTCAGACTTTGTCATAAATATTCACTGTTCTCACTCATAACCATTATCTTTTATTGCTATATTTCAGAAAATATTGAAAGAAGAGGGATTTGTGGCCGTCAGAAGTTAATCTTAGTGTTTTCTTACGTGGGAATTAAATAGAGCAGATATATTCCAGACACAGCACGGTGCCGAGCAGATATCAGGTGATCAGTCATTATGTGTCAAATGAATAACGACTTAGGAGAGTCTAAACAAGACAAAAATATGTGGTTTGGAAAATCACAACAGATGAGCCTAGCCCCAAAGATTTAAATACAATTATTAAGCAGGCGTTATGATAGAGAGGACCTAAATGGACTTTGAAGCCAGTTAAATTGTCTTGGGTTCCCAGACATGTCCTTTATATAATGTATTACATTTGCAAATCATGAAAAATCTATAAGCTTGAATTTTCTCATCTGGAAATAGGGATAACAGCACTTTCCATGGATGGTGATGATAAAGATTATATGATAGGTGCTCAAGAAACAGTAGTGATAAGAATTACATGGGCATTTTTTTTAACATCTTTCTTAAAGAGTATAATTGCTTTATATTGCTGTGTTAGCTGCTGCTGTATAACAAAGTGAATTGGCTATATGTATACATATGTCCCCTCCCTCTTGCATCTCCCCCCCACCCTCCCTATCCAACACCTCTAGGTGGACACAAAGCACAGAGATGATTTCCCTGTGCTATGCAGCTGCTTCCCACTAGCTATCTATTTTACATTTGGTCGTGTACATATGTCCATGCTACTCTCTCACTTCGTCAAAGTTTAACATTCCCCATTCCCGTTTCCTTGAGTCCATTATCTACGTCTGTGTCTTTATTCCTGTCCTGCCCCTAAGTTCTTCAGGCCCATTTAAAAAAATTTTTAGATTCCATATATATGTGTTAGCATACGGTATTTGTTTTTCTCTTTCTGACTTACTTCACTCTGTATGACAGACTAGGTCCATTCACCTCACTACAAACAACTCAATTTGGTTTCTTTTTGGGCTGAGTAATATTCCATTATATATATGTGCCACATCTTCTTTATCCATTCATCTGTCAATGGACACTTAGGTTGCTTCCATGTCCTGGCTATTGTAAGTAGAGTTGCAATGAACATTGTGGTATAAGACTCTTTTTGAATTATGGTTTTCTCAGGGTATATGCCCAGTAGTGAGATTGCTGGGTCATATGGTAGTTCTATTTTTAGTTTTTTAAGGAACGTCCATACTGTTCTCCATAATGGCTGTATCAATTTACATTCCCACCAACAACACAAGAGGGTTCCTTTTTCTCCACACCCACTCCAGCATTTATTGTTTGTAGATTTTTTTGATGATGGCCATTCTGACTGGTGTGAGGTGACACCTCACTGTAGTTTCGATTTGAATTTCTCTAATGTTTAGTGATGTTGAGCATCCTTTCATGTGTTTGTTGGCAATCTGTATATCTTCTTTGGAGAAATGTCTATTTAGGTACTCTGCCCACTGTTGGACTGGGTTGTTTGTTTTTTTGATATTGAGCTCCATGAGCTGCTTGTATATTTTGGAGATTAATCCTTTGTCAGTTGCCTCATTTGCAAATATTTTCTCCCATTCTGAGGGTTGTCTTTTTGTCTTGTTTGTGGTTTCCTTTGTTGTGCAAAAGCTTTTAAGTTTCATTTGGTCCCATTTGTTTATTTTTGTTTTAATTTCCATTTCTCTAGGAGGTAGGTCTAAAAGGATCTTGCTGTGATTTATGTCATAGAGTGTTCTGCCTATGTTTCCTCTAAGAGTTCTATAGTGTCTGGCCTTACATTTAGGCCTTTAATCCATTTTGAGTTTATATTTGTGTATGGCGCTAGCAAGTGTTCTAATTTCATTCTTTTACATGTACCTGTCCAGTTTTCCCAGCACCACTTATTGAAGAGGCTGTCTTTTCTCCATTGTATATTCTTGTCTCCTTTATCAAAGATAAGGTGACCATATGTGTGTGGGTTTATATCTGAGTTTTCTATCCTGCTCCACTGAACTATATTTCTGAATTTGTGCCAGTACCATACTATCTTGATTACTGTAACTTTGTATTTTGTCTGAAGTCAGGGAGCCTGATTCCTCCAGCTCTCTTTTCTTTCTCAAGATTGCTTTGGCTATTTTGGGTCTTTTGTGTTTCCATACAAATTGTGAAATTCGTTGTTCTAGTTCTGTGAAAAATGCCATTGGTAGTTTGATAGGGATAGCATTGAATCTATAGATTGCTTTGGGTAGTATAGTCATTTTCACAATGTTGATTTTTCCAATCCAAGAACATGGTATATCTCTCCATCTATTTGTACCGTGTTTAATTTCTTTCATCAGGGTCTTATAGTTTTCTGCATACAGGTCTTTTGTCTCCTTAGGTAGGTTTATTCCTAGTTATTTTATTCTTCTTGTTGCAGTGGTAAAGAGGAGCGTTTCCTTAATTTGTCTTTCAGACTGTTCATCATTAGTGTATAGGAATGCTAGAGATTTCTGTGTGTTAATTTTGTATCCTGCTACTTTACCAGATTCATTGATTAGCTCTAGTAGATTTCTGGTAGCATCTTTAGGATTCTCTATGTATAGTATCATGTCGTCTTCAAACAGTGATAATTTTACTTCTTCTTTTCCTATTTGGATTACTTTTATTTCTTTTTCGTTTCTGATTGCTGTGGCTAAAACTTACAAAACTATGTTGAATAATAATGGTGAGAGTGTGAAACCTTGTCTTATTCCTGATCTTAGTGGAAATGGTTTCAGTTTTCACCATTAAGAATGGTGGTGGCTGTGTGTTTGTCATATATGTCTTTTATTATGTTGAGTTAAGTTCCTTCCATGCCTACTTTCTGGAGAGTTTTTATCATAAATGGGTGACGAATTTTGTCGAAAGCTTTTTCTGTGTCTATTGAGATGATCATATAGTTTTTAATCCTGCAGTTTGTTAATATGGTGTATCACATTGATTGATTTGTGTATATTGAAGAATCTTTGCATTCCTGGGATAAACCTCATTTGATCATGGTGTATGATAACTTTAATGTGCTGCTGGATTCTGTCTTCTAGTATTTTGTTGAGGACTTTTCCATCTATTTTCATCAGTGATATTGGCCTGTAGTTTTCTTTTTTTGTGACATCTTTGATTTTGGTATCAGGGTGATGGTGGCCTCGTAGAATGAGTTTGGGAGTGTTCTTCCTCCTGCTATATTTTGGAAAACTTTGAGAAGGATAGGTGTTAGCTCTTCTCTAAATGTTTGATAGAATTCGCCTGTGAAGCCATCTGGTCCTGGGCTTTTGTTTGTTGGAAGATTTTTAATCACTGTTTCAATTTCAGTGCTTGTGATTGGTCTGCTTATATTTTCTATTTCTTTCTGGTTCAGTCACAGAAGTTTGTTCTTTTGTAAGAATTTGTCCATTTCTTCCAACTTGTCCTTTTATTGGCATACAGTTGCTTGTAGTTATCTCTCATGATTCTTTGTATTTCTGCAGCGTCAGTTGTTACTTCTCCTTTTTCATTACTAATTCTGTTGATTTGAGTCTTCCCCTTTTTTTCTTGATGAGTCTGGCTAATCGTTTATCAAATTTGTTTATCTTCTCAAAGAAACAGCTTTTAGTTTTATTGATCTTTGCTACTGTTTCCTTCATTTCTTTTTCACTTATTTTTGATCTGATCCTTATGATTTCTTTCCTTTTGCTGACTTTGGGTTGTTTTTTTTTTCTTCTTTCTCTAATTGCTTTAGGTGTAATGTTAGGTTGTTTATTTGAGATGTTTCTTGTGTCTTGAGGTAGGATTGTATTGCTGTAAACTTCCCTCTTAGAACTGCTTTTCTGCATCCCACAGGTTTTGGGTCGTCGTGTCTCCATTGTCATTTGTTTCTAGGTATTTTTTGATTTCCTCTTTGATTCCTTCAGTGATCTCTTTGTTATTTAGTACAGTATTGTTTAGCCTCATGTGTTTGTATTTTTTTACCTATTTTTTCCTGCAATTGATATGTAGTCTCATAGTGTTGTGGTTGGAAAATTTAACTGATACAATTTCAGTTTTGTTAAATTTACCAAGGCTTCATTTTTGACTCAAGATATGATCTACCCTGGAGAATATACTTGAGCACTTGAGAAGAAAGTGTATCTGCTGTTTTTGGATGGAATGTCCTATAAATATCAAGTAAGCCCCTCTTGTTTAATGTGTCATTTAAAGCCTGTGTTTCCTTATTTATTTTCATTTTGGATGATCTGTCCATTGGTGAAAGTGGGATGTTAAAGTTCCGTACTAGTATTGTGCTACTGTTGGTTTCCCCTTTCATGGCTGTTAGCATTTGCCTTATGTATTGAGGTGCTCCTATGTTGGGTGCATAAATATTTACAATTGTTATATCTTCTTCTTGGATTGATCCCTTGATCATTATGTAGTGTCTTCCTTTGTGTCTTGTAATAGTCTTTATTTTAAAATCTATTTTGTCTGATATAAGAATTGCTACTCCAGCTTTCTTTTGATTTCCATTTGCATGGAATATCTTTTTCCATCCCCTAACTTTCAGTCTGTATGTGTCCCTTGGTCTGAAGTAGGTCTCTTTTAGATAGCATATATACAGGTCTTCTTTTTGTATCCATCCAGCCAGTCTGTGACTTTTGGTTGGGGGCATTTAATTCATTTACATTTAAAGTAATTATCGATATGTATTTTCCTAATCCCATTTTCTTAATTGTTTTGGGTTTGTTTTTGGTAGGTCGGTTCCTTCTCTTGTGTTTCTTACCTAGAGAAGTTCCTTTAGCATTTTTTGTAAAGCTGGTTTGGTGGTGCTGAATTCTCTTAGCTTTTGCTTGTCTGTAAAGGTTTTAATATCTCTGTCGAATCTGAAGGAGATCCTTGCTGGGTAGAGTAATCCTGGTTGTAGGTTTTTCCCTTTCATCAATTTAAATATGTCCTGCCACTCCCTTCTGGCTTGCAGAATTTCTGCTGAAAGACCAGCTTTTACTGTTATGGGCATTCCCTTGTATGTTATTTGTTGCTTTCCCCTTGCTGCTTTTAATATTTTTTCTTTGTTTTTAATTTTTGATAGTTTGATTAGTATGTGTCTTGGCATGTTTCTCCTTGGATTTATCTTGTATGGGACTCTCTGTGCTCCCTGGACCTTGGTTGACTATTTCCTTTCCCATATTAGGGCAGTTTTCAACTATAATCTCTTCAAATATTTTCTAAGTCCCTTTCTTTTTCTCTTGTTCTGCTGAGACCCCTATAATTCGAATGTTGGTGCATTCAATGTTGTCCCAAATGTCTCTGAGACTGTCCTCAATTCTTTTCATTCTTTTTTCTTTATTCTGCTCTGCAGTAGTTATTCCATTATTTTATCTTCCAGGTCATTTATCCATTCTTCTGCTTTAGTTATTCTGGTATTGATTTCTTTTAGAGAATTTTTAATTTCATTTATTGTGTTGTTCAACATTGTTTGTTTGCACTATAGTTCTTTTAGGTCCTTGTTAAAAGTTTCTTGTATTCCTCCATTTTATTTCTAAGATTTTGGATCATCTTTACTATCACTACTCTAAATTGTTTTTCAGGTAGACTGCTTATTTCCTCTTCATTTGTTTGGTCTGGTGTGTTTTTTACCTTGCTGCTTCATCTGCTGTGTGTTTCTATGTCTTCTCATTTTGCTTAACCTACTGTGTTTGGGGGTCCCCTTTTTGCAGGGTGCAGGTTCGTAGTTCCTGGTTTTTTGGTGTCTTTCCCCAGTGGCTAAAGTTGGTTCTGTGGGTTGTGTAGGTTTCCTGGTTGAGGAAACTGGTGCCTGTGTTCTGGTGGATGAGGCTGGATCTTGTCTTTCTGGTGGGCTGGACCATGGCCAGTGGTGTGTTTTGGGGTGTCTGTGAACTTAGTGTGATTTTAGGCAGCCCCTCTGCTAATGGTTGGGGTTGTGTTCCTGTCTTGCTAGTTGTTTGGCATAGGGTGTCCAGCACTGGAGCTTGCTGGTCATTGAGTGGAGCTGGTCTTAGTGTTGAGATGGAGATCTCTGGGAGAGCTCTCACCAATTGATATTACATGGGGCCAGGAGGTCTCTGGTGGACCAGTGTCCTGAACTTGGCTCTCCCACCTCAAAGGCTCAGGCCTGACACCTGGCCAGAGCACCAAGACACTGTCAGCCGCATGGCTCAGAAGAAAAGTGAGAAAAAAAGAAAGAAAGAAAGAAAAAATAAAATAAATAATGTTATTAAAATTTTAAATTAAAAAATATATTTTTCAAATAAAAAAAGTAATTTAAAAAAAGAGAGTAACCAAACCAATACACAAATCCACCAATGATAACAAATGCTAAAAACTAAGCTCAGATAACCATATAAATCAGAAACTAGTCAGTTCGCATATAGCAAACCCCAAGTCTACAGTTGCTCCCAAAGTCCACCTCCTCAATTTGGGATGATTCACTGTCTACTCAGGTATTCCATAGATGCAGGGTACGTCAAGTTGGTTGTGGAGATTTAATCTGCTGCTCCTGAGGCTGCTGGGGGAGATTTCCCTTTCTCTTCTTTGTTCGCACAGCTCCTGGGGTTGAGCTTTGGATTTGGCCCCGCCTCTGCGTGTAGGTCGCCGGAGGGCGTCTGTTCTTCTCTCAGACAGGACGGGGTTAAAGGAGCAGCTGATTCGGGGGCTCTGGCTCACTCAGGTCCGGGAGAGGAAGGGGCACAGAGTGCGGGGCGAGCCTGCGGCGGCAGAGGCCGGCGTGACGTTGCACCAGCCTGAGGTGCGCCGTGTGTTCTCCCGGGGGAGTTGTCCCTGGATCACGGGACCCTGGCAGTGGCGGGCTGCACAGGCTCCCAGGAGGGGAGGTGTGGACAGTGACCTGTGCTCGCACACAGGTTTCTTGGTGGCGGTAGCAGCAGCCTTAGCATCTCATGCCCGTCTCTGGGGTCCACGCTTTTAGCCACGGCTTGTGCCCATCTCTGGAGCTCCTTTAAGCAGTGCTCTTAATCCCCTCTCCTCGCGCATCAGGAAACAAAGAGGGAAGAAAATGTCTCTTACCTCTTCGGCAGGTCCAGACTTTTCCCCAGACTCCCTCCTGGCCAGCCGTGGCTCACTAACCCCTGCAGGATGTGTTCAAGCCGCCAACCCCAGTCCTCTCTGTGTGCTCCAAAGCCCGAGCCTCAGCTCCCAGCCCTGCCCGCCCTGGCGGGTGAGCAGACAAGCCTCTCCGGCTGGTGAGTGCTGGTTGGCCCTGATCCTCTGTGCGGGAATCTCCCCGCTTTGCCCTCCCCACCCCTGTGGCTGTGCTCTCCTCCATGGCCCCGAAGCTCCCCCTCTCTGCCACCCGCCGTCTCCACCTGGGAAGGGGCTTCTAGTGTGTGGAAACCTTTCCTCCTTCACAGCTCCCTCCCACTGGTGCAGGGCCCGTCCCTATGCTTTTGTCTCTGTTTATTCTTTTTTCTTTTGTCCTACCCAGGTATGTGGGGGGTTTCTTGCCTTTTGGGAGTTCTGAGGTTTTCTGCCACGGTTCAGTAGGTGTTCTGTAGGGGCTGTTCCACATGTAGATGTATTTCTGATGTATTTGCGGGGATGAAGGTGATCTCCACGTCTTACTCTTCCGCCATCTTTAAGGTCCTCCTACGTGAGCATTTTATAAACCCCAGAAAACCTGAGTGTTGTCTTTGCTTCTTTAAATAATAAAGCAAAGTTTTTTCGGGACAGCTCTTTAGGTGCCTCTGGCTCTGCCCTGTGATTCCCTTTCCTCCGTGCATGTCCTTCACCTCAACTGCTCCTTGGAAAGAAGATTAAATTTAGTACTATTGTGAATTCTTTCCGCAATTTAATTCTCTGGCATAGAAAGAGAAGTATTAAAACATAAAGCCATTGCTTCTTTAAATTCAACCTTAAGAGGGTATGTTTTTTCACATTTAAAAATTATGTTGGGGCTTCCCCGGTGGCACAGTGGTTGAGAGTCCGCCTGCCGATGCAGGGGACACGGGTTCATGCCCCAGTCCGGGAAGATCCCACATGCCACGGAGCGGTTGGGCTCGTGAGCCATGGCCGCTGAGCTTGTACATCCGGAACCTGTGCTCCGCAACGGGAGAGGCCACAACAGTGAGAGGCCCGCGTACCGCAAAGAAAAAAAATTATGTTAATGAAGGTTAATTGTATGTACATGTAAATATTCATGCCAAATGTGTTCATCCACATATATCATTATGTATGTTTTCCATTAAGGGTGTCTCATCACATGGGATGTGGGGCATCCATGTCCCTCCAGGACAAACAGAAAGGACCAAGCGTGGCAACTGTGTAGTGAGGAGTGACACTGGAAATGAGGAGGAGACAGAGGAATTTGGCTAATTCTCAACATGGTTTTGAAACAAACTCTCCATTTTAAAGCTGCAAATATATCCCTAAAATGCTATGTAAAATTTGACATTTCTTAATTTATTAATTCTGGAGTTCACACCAAGATTATAGCAGATTCTGAAAGAAAGTGTCTATTTGTCATCTTATCATCTAGTGAATGTCATGGTGATGACAAAAGAAGCACACATTGTTTAATGTTTGGAGTTCAATCCTAAAGATATTAAATAGAAGTATCTAGTGTGTGGGAAGCACTGTAGATTAAAGTTAACTTACTCATATTTATTTTCAAAATGCATTTATTAAAAACTAATTACATATGTAGGTTACTTCTACTAATTCTAACAGCAACACATTTCCAAGGACATCAGGGTTTTTCCTGAATCTAAATATTAAAATACCAGTACCTATTTAAAAGTAACTTTAAGACATTTTGCTTATGGCATAATCACATGTGGCACAGTACAGTAACCAATGAAAGAAGAAACCAATGAAAGAAGGAATAAAATTCATCCAGGACCCATGGTGCTAAATGGGGTTTTTAAATGAACTATTAAAAAGCAATAAGGAACTAAATATACATATTCTATTTCTTATGTGTCATCATAAGAAATTTGGAAGAAGTGAAATCAGCAACTGAATTGGTAGTTGTCTTGTACTGTTGTGCCTTAGTTGTCTATAAAGAGTTTTATTGCTATATAAATGTACGATGAAATTTGGAATGATAGTCCCATTAGGCAGTGTAGTGAATAACTAGTAAACTCAGGAGTATAAATTGAGTTACACTTCTGCAGAGATTTCAAGAAAGCAGCAGCAATGAAAAAAAAAATCATCATGCGGAGAATGTTTAAGATCTAACTCACACAAACAAATATATTTCACCCAAAGTGATAAAACAAGGAAAAATATGTGGGGGTGCCAGTGGTATTGGTACTCAGGGGACAGCCAAGCTAAGCAAGAAGAAATGGATGAAATCACAAAGTAATGAAAATAAATATTTTCAAAGGACCAAGTTCATGATATGTAAAGCTGAAGGCTCATCACTGGCCTGGGTCAACCCCAGTGAGATGTGAATTTCTAGAGGATTTAACAACCTTCACACGTGCTGGTGAGTCCTAATCAATCAATAGGAAATACTGTGTGATGATCAGGGGGCTGTATGGCCTGACACAAGAGTAGACACGATGCAGGGGGTTATAAACAAGGACATGACAAATCTTCAGTGCGATGCCCCTACCTTGTGTTACTTTCATTTTTAGAGAAGACCTAATAATGAGAGAAATCACTCATCTCTTGACTTGAGAATAGAATAAGAAATTTTATTGATATACTAGTGTTTTCTTTGTTAAAAATCTTAGATTTATGCATTCATTCATTTTAAACTTTGGTTGCATTTCTTGTTCTTTTATTGAGACAGCAGAGGCAGGTGTGCCTGATCCAGTCATGAAACGTGAGTAGCCAGGGAATAAGGATGCATGAGATGGGAACAGGGAAGAGGGGCTGGTTCTGCTCTCAAGATCTTTGCAGCTCCCCTCCACCTGCCTTTCTATTTATAGCCATGTAGAAGTATTGATATAACTCTGAGGGCCTGTTAGTATGTATCTTAATATATATTAAGCAATATATTGTGGGAACATCAAAAGCATTTTGCATCAAAGATCAGCTACTTGAAGGTTCATAATAATATCTATCCTATGTTGTACATTCATGTCAACAATCTAAAGCTTTCCCTAGAATAGGGAAATAGAAGGAAAAAAAAACAGGAAAAATATTTTTATTCCAAGCTTAACATTTTTGTGTGTGTGTGGTTAAAACACAAAATTATCAAGAGTGGCATTTTCACTGGGAAAGGGAACAAATTTGGTGTGGTTGGAGTTTAAGTTTTATGAGAGAGAATGGCCAAGGAAGAGCCCAAAGGTGATGGTGAGTGGCAGACCTTGAAGGTTTTCCATTCATAAGCCAAGAACTCTAGGCTTTACTTTTGAGCCTGAGGGAGGGTGGGGACAGCCAAAGTTATTGAAGTGACAGATTCCACTTTGGTTTAGAAAGATAGCTGCTGATCGTGAAAGAATAGGTTGCAATGGGGAGAGGCAGGAAGACATCGGTTTCAGTGGTCCTCGTGAAAGGTGACTTGTGATCATGGAATTGAGAAAAAACAGTAAGAAAGCATGGCAGTATTCATTGCCCAGTCAGGTATCAGTGATGATATACGAAAAATGTCAAGGAGTAACAATCTGGGCAGTGACATCATTAGCCACAATTTGAGAATGTCCTTTTGATAGAATGGATTCAAATAAAATTGATCACATGAAAATTCAGTGCTGTGATTTCAGAGAACTAAGACCTTTACATACCAAAAATAAAAGTTGAACGTCCTTTTAACTGTGGTTCTCCCCACAGAAACTGGTTTAAACAATAAAAACAAAAACAAACAAAAAGAGTAGCATTTTCATAATGTTAGTGAATGTGAGAGTTATAAGCTACAATCAATTGATTTTTAAAAGAGCACCACTTACAGATGTCCATGTTAACAATTTTCTTCTTTTCCATTTTGTCCAGTATCTAATAGAATGGCTTCAGTTCCTCATTTGTCTAGGAAGAAGCTAGACAAAGATTGTCTGCTTGAAAATTGTCATAAAATATTGCCCAGTATTATAGTGGTCTAGAGTGATAATTCTTTTTATGTTTCTCTTATTTTATTTCTATGCAATAAATTTCCCAGATGGATATATCATCAAACCTGCCCCCAAATTTATTAGGAAACATCCTTTAAGTTTCCTTGATTGGATTTAAAACTTTATCAGTACTTCTATACCCTTTATATCTTTATACCCCAAAGCAGTAAAATTATCAAACTACAGAGAATATATACTTAGAAATTGACATTATATACATAATTATATATAACAATTACAGTTATTATATTTGTATATAATTAACACTAATATGTATATTAATTTAGACATATCTCTTGTGGGAAAGCGTGTATTTCCTCTCAAGAGAACCCCATCAGTCTTGGAAACTCTTTTCGTGTACGTTATGTTATACTCCACAGTAGATGCAGGGAGTGGGTTAAGGAAAACACATCAGTAGAAAAACAAATGTAAAATTTCTTTCCTCCAACTTCCCTTCCAATTCAGCCACTACCGAACTAAAGGCAAAAAGACTGAAAAATTAAACACTTTCTCTAACACTGTCCCACCCAGCTAGTGTGAGACTGAACTTTTATATCTTTGTCAAGATTTGAGATATGTATGAAAATCTAGATTGTCTATGCTTTTCTTTGTTTGGTTCTAAAGATGTACATCATGACCTACTTATCAAGAGCTCTGAGGTGGGTCATTGTAAGTTCAAGTGCCAAATAGGATCTCCATTTGCATTTGAATTGCCTCTATCCTCAAATAACCAATCAAGAAATGTCTACTTTTGAAGGGCAGGTGGGTGGGAAGAGAGATTAGTAAATATCATTTAATTCCAGGTGACGTTCCAGACCTTCCCCCACATACTATTTTTCAAACTGGGAAAAGAATGAAGGAGTTGAGTGATTATTACTGTCCTTGCATTTGGAAGACAAGGAAATAGCCATGCAATCATCTTCCCCAGTTCATTTCCCTGAAGGAGAAGATCAATTAGTATGGTTATTTTCTTTGGTGTATGGTAGTCTTACAGAAAGTATGAATGATTCTTGTCATTAGCTTAAATGTGTACCACATTATTCCACAAGATGCTCCAGTACTATGCATCATAAAATTTTATCATGCTTGTTTAATATGAAAGCATAAATGATGCTAAATTTTATTTCCCATCTGATCCCCTAATATTTCATGTTAATGATTAATGTTAAGATCATCATTTAATCATAATCAGTGAGCTAGAATTAAGTGGGGGGAAAATAGATGTTTTGTTGTGCCCTGTGTCAGAATAAGTGTTGAAATGTTAAACAATTTTTCATCAGTGATTGAAAGGGAAAAATATAAAAGCCACACTTAATAGAAACGAAAAGAAGCATTTATAAAATTTGATAGTTTTCAGGATGCAAATATACAATTTGGCATGCATTAAAAAGATCCTAGTATGTATTATAGGATTTGTACACCTTGCAATGTATTCACTGATACTAATAACCATAGTGGCATTTAATTAATAGACTGTATTCCTATTAGTTATATTGAAAGTGAGAATAAAATTGAGCTCAATCTCTGGCTTCTTTAAAAAGACTGTGTAGGAGACATAATGAAGAAGCACAGTCCCTACAGCTTAACCAAACTGATCCATGTATGGTTATATTGATGCTATTATAACAGCTAATTAATGAGCAGTTAGTAATTGCCATTTGATCACCACAGGGCCAAATCAAATGCACTATTTCAAATGGCCCAAATAATGTGATACGCCATTTCTTCATTTTGTTAATTTATTAAAACCGATGTAAACATTTGGTCAATAATGCTATCAACAGGGTCTTCAACTTCAAATATTGCAATAAGATCTACTTCTTATAAAAAATATTTAATCTAAATGATATCAACCTTGTGCCCATTCTACCCCAGAGCATAGCATGGCTGCATTCCATACTTGAGTGCCAGATATGTTGTCTGGCTGCTCTGGGATTAAGGTACATCCAAATAAAAGCAAATGCTTAAAATATGTGGAGGTCTGCGTTCAAAATGCAATTCTCTGTGGCTATAAAAATGGATAGGACCCTCCATAAAGAGAACCACAGGGCAGCGGGAGATTTTGAACATCTATATGTAGCCACCGAGAGAAGAGCCATTTTTCCTCCACACATCTCTTTAATCACGTTTGTGGAAATCGGCATTGAAAGCCATGTGGTGATTAAGCTGAGACTCAGACCCCAAATTTTCACAGTCAGTGCACATATATGGCATTTTGGCTACTTATATTTCTGACCATCTGTCAGAAATGGCAAGAGGCCCAATTCAAAGTTGCTGGACCCGAGCAAGTAGGAGTCAGATGGTTATGAGTTTCAAGGGATGTTTTAAACCATAAGTAACACTTGTCAATTAAGGATCTCTGGCATTCAATCAAAAGGTAAATAGTAGTATACTTCCTTTTGCACCAAACTAAGTAGTGTCTAGATAATATCATATTACCTAGCAATGAAGTAAATAACTGGGAATATCTTGAAACCATGGCTAAGAGTATTACTTCTGGATTTTTGCTTTAGTCATTACCTCCTTTAAATAGTTAAGTTTAAGTATTTTCCTGTTCAATAATGAACCTACGTTAATTAGCCTGAATTGGGCATAGGGGTGGGATTCGTGAAGTTGGGGCCACAGTCTAAAATGGAAAATCCAAGGGACTTCTCTGGCGGTCCAGTGGTTAAGACTCAACGCTCCCAATGCAGGGGACATGGGTTCGATCCCTGGTCAGGGAACTAAGATCCTGCATGCCTCATGGCGCAGCCAAAAAAAAAAAAGTCCAGGAACCTGGAAATCAAGCCCCGTGGATTCTTACTCTTTTTTGCCTTTATAAGCTTTTCAGCAAATCAGTTAACTTTCATTTTCCTCATCTTTAAAATGAGGTAATTAAGCTTAATAATTGCAAAAGTCTTTTTAGCAGTAGTACTTTATGATTCTAGAAAGCATAGAATACTCTCCGTTCCTCATTGCCCACCTCAATGCTCTTCTTTGTGTACTTTTTAAACTCCTTCCCCTCTGGCCCAATCAGGCTTATTCCCACCTTGTCATTCCTGTAGCACTTTGTTTATAAATCTGTAGTAATTTCTCGTGTAAATTCATGAATGTTATGATCTGTCCCTGCTAAATATATTGTGAGCTGCTCAAGAGCTGACACTAATATTTTTTCATCCCTATATTTAATATGGTGCTTGGTGTGTAGTAGGTATGGAATAGATATTTATTACAGTAAATATAGATAAATACAAATAGGTGAAACATTAAAGTGCAAATAAATAACTTTAGAAAAATAAAATAAAACCGCATGCACACACATTATGAAATTTTTTGCAAATTTCAACACTCTGGGATGAATATATCTTGCCCTTAATTCCCAGGGAATCAGTTTGTGAAATGATAAAACGTATTGCTGTTTAAAATTTATGCATTGATAATAGCTTCTAAGATGTGTCCCTGCCAACATTTTAATGAGGTGAGAATTCTTACATTGTTTTAGAAGCTGTAACTAGTTATTACTTTCTTCACAGAGACCTTTATATCCCTCTTTCTTCTTTCTAGACCTCATCAAAACTTGCTTGGGTTCCATTTCCAGACAAATGTATGACCTTCTCCTACCTGCTGTCAACCCTGTTCTCTCAAGGATGCCGTATGGTCAGCATCCCTGTGTTCGCTCTCATCACCTGCATGGCGGCCAGACCAGAGGGTCCTGGGCACATCACCAGGCCCAGCCAGCCTCATATGCAGAAACTTACAGACCTCCTCTGAGTGTGGCATCCCTTGTAACAGATTTTACTGATGACACTAATTCCTAATATTCTGTGATATGGGTAAATGCGGTAAGTGATACAGGTGGGATTTGAACCCAGGTCATGCCTTTCTCACAGCACAGACTTCCTTCCACTGGTTGTTCTTTCAACCATTTGATCTGTTGACAGTTGTCTGTATAATTGGAAACAAGCTCCTGTGTGGTAGTCGTGAGCTTACTCACTTGATACCTGGCAACCTCAGGTTCAAGATGAGAAAGGGGATGATTGAGAACCTTGTAGGTCACACTAAAGGAATAAGCCTGGTGAGACCGTGGTATGAAAAGCATTGTGCAATTCTCATGAGCAGAGTTCAAGGTGTAAGATCAAATATACACACTACTAAACATAAAATAGATAAACAACAAGGACCTACCGTACAGCACAGGGAACTATACTCAATATTTTGTAATAACCTGTAAGGGAAAAGAATCAGAAAAAGAATACGTGTGTGTGTGTGTGTGTGTGTGTCTGTGTGTGTGTGTAACTGAATCGCTTTGCTATAAACCTGAAACTAACACAACATTGTAAATCAACAATACTTCAATTTTTAAAAAAAGTGCTTGGGAAAGCAAAAAAAAAAAAAAAAAACAACTAAAATGAGATCAAAGAACAGCATTACTTGCTGGATAAAATAATAAAATTCGAATGCTTCCAAATTACTTTCTTGAAGAATATAATTATTAAATGGAACTATGCTTTCATTTCCTAAATAAATATTTCATAAAAGGATCGCACAAGCCTTTCTTTGCATTATGTGTTACTGAAGGTTGGTCAAACATATTGAATATTCAACAATAACGGGTCTGTGATGCAAAATGGTAATTTTGCTAGAAGCTGTGTTTTCTTTAGAGTTCTTCCTTATTGAAATAAATTCCCTTATCCTAGGCTTGATTCATTTTAGTTTTACTTTACTTTCTTAAATGGCAATAAGAGAACTTTGGAGGCTAAATTATGAGGTTCGTGTTATAATATGCCTTATCATTTTTAGTCTCCCTCAATTTTTCTAAATAGACATAATCTATAACATATAGAATTTGTGGGGTTTTTGTAAAGAACAGAAAATATGAATCTAATTTGAACTTGGATCAACATCTGAAATAAAATGTGGGAAAACCAGAAATATGCAGTTTAAACCAGGACCTGAACTTTAGCTGAAAAACTTTGGGTTTCTGAGAAGGAAATATCAAAACTGCAAGGAAGCAGAAGTGATTTAATCTAAACAATTTCAGTTTAAACAGATAGTAATTAAAAAAAAAATAAAGAAGGAAAAATATGGAAAAGACTATGAAATACCTTTCCAGAAATTTTACTTCCCCTGGAAGGAAGATACCCTCTTGTGTTTCTTTCCATGATGTTAACATCGTGAAGTTGCCTAACTATTTACTAAGAAAAACTATGCCTCCTGGCTTGTGGCACATAATTTTCCAGATAAAATGGAATGTGGGCTATAGGCCAATGCTTTCATTTATTTCCTAAAATAGTAACATCCTAAAATCTTTACAATGTACTTCAGGTTATTTCCAAACAAGGACCATGTTCCAAATAACTTAGTAGAAAAACTTCTTCAATTCTTCTATGAGAAAACGTGTTAGAGGTATTGGCACACAAATATCATTTAAAGTAGGCAAATGTACATCAAGAATTGACCTTTAAGTGGATATTATTATTTTTATTAAGCAGATATTTAAAAAAAAAACAGGGTTTCTTCTTTTAATAAAATCATGCAAAAGCAAATTACATATAAATGTATTTGAGTGTCTTCAAGTGACAATGAACTGTATAGCTCAACAAAGCATCCATTTAAATGGGCCCAAGGCATTTCATGATGTTGTGGAGTGATGTTTAGGATTTGGATAAAAATGGTTCTACAAAGCTCTAGTTCTTTGCCTAGATTTTTTATTCTTTCTTTTTTTCTTCCTTCCTTCCTTCCTTCCTTCCTTCTCTCCCTCCCTCCCTTCTTTTTCCTTCTTTCTTTCTTTTGTGCCTTTTCAAAGAGATTTAATCACCTTGAGTCTGATTAATTTACCTTCCTTTCATCAGAATGATATTTTGCAAAGAGTTGGATATTTGATATCCAGTTATCTATTCTGGACCTTTTTTCTTTATACAGGGAAATGAATATTTTTGCCAAGAGCAAATGGAAATTGAATAGGAAGAGTTTGTGGGTTTGGTCTGCCATTTAGTACGTTCTAAAGTTATAGAAATAAAATATAGTTGTGATCTGAAATTTGTCCATACTTCCCATCCTCAAGGCCTCATGTAAGAAGTGGTCTTTTCCATAAATCTGTCTTAATCATACTTAAAAAGCCTTTACAATAGACCACACATTGCTCTGAACACTTGACACTTGCTAACTTATTTCCTTTTCCTACCAAATCTGTAATGAGGACACTATTATGAGACCCATTTTATAGACGAGGAAGTGTTTAGTAATTGCTCACGGCCACACAGATCTTAAGGGGTAGAGGTGTCCCCAGGAGCTGTGCTTTTAGTCATTTTGCTGTACCAATGCTGGCCCGAGTTTTCAGGTTGGGAGAGTGAGGCCTAAATTTGCTTCTGCAATGAAGCAGCTACAGTGGGCAGCTCATGGATTCCACTGCCACGTGAAAGTTTTCATTTGACCTGAGTCATGCTCAGGAGTGGACAGTAATTCCAAGGAAAACACGGAGCTTTGACTCAATAAAATCAGGACCCAGGACCTCCCCGAGCCACCTCACGGTTATATTAACACCTTGCTCTGTGGGTGCCTATTCCCAGCACAATCTTTTACATTACTTTCCATAATTTGGAACGTCTAGCAGACACCTCATTTTACCACAAATGTTGCCCATTTCAGGAATCTAGACAATTCCTAAAGGACTGTTCATCGAGAGTAGGATATGCAATGTGCATAATATTTAAGGCTGGTGAACTACTTGCCCCCTGCATGATTTGGGCCAAGTTGTTCTACTTGGCTACACCGAAGTTTTTCACTGTAAAATAAAGATGATAGGAACACCTACAACATCAGCTTCTTTTGTGGTTCAAAGAAGAGATGTAAAGACCCTCAAACAAGACAACATGCAATACTAAGTACAGAAGGACATGTACACAAAGGGAAAATGTTTGCAGAGAGCCACCCAGCAGAAAATGAAATGTGCAGGGAGCAGCATGTGGTCTGGTCTGCTGTGGAATGAACTCCCGTCTGGGTCATAAGGGAAGACAACAGTTCCACGGGAGGCTTTTCTAGAAGACAGGGCCTGATGAATCTTGTGTGAGGCAATGCCTGGCACAAAGGGCAGAACAGGGAGGGCATTTCCCCCATTGCTTTAGAATAGGAAGAGCAGTAGGAAGCCCAGAAGCTGTGGGAGCCTCAGTGCTGAGGAGCCTGGGGTGTGTGGGAGGCTCAACCCTTGGAAGGGACATTGGATTTTCTCATGGGGGGCAGAGGCTGATGGTAACAGGGAGGCCCCACCTTCCAGGGATGTGTAGGGCGGAGGAGAGATGTGGAAGAAGGGGGGCAGGGATGCAAGGACATGCAAGGACTGTGCAGAGAACAGGGGAGACTCTCCTCTGAATTTTCTAGAGATAGCAAGATGAAACCTTGAGGAAAGCAAGCTGAGAGTTCTACTTTTTGTAGATAAATATACATCTGTACACATTAGACATGATCCTATTAGTATCTGCCTTGAGGTTAGTAAAGTATATTAGGCATTTGTTTTGTTAGGCTAACTATATTGCAATGTCTTCATGGGTAATCTGATTTCATAAACAGCCCCCAGTATGGGCCCAGCACATAGATGGTTGATCATTTTTCCCTGCTCCGTGCTGTACAGTGCTTTGCATAGCGATCCTAGAATCACCTCAGTCCTCAAGGAAATCTCGCAGTGGTAAGTTATCCTCTCAGGCTCCACTGGGGCTGATTTGGAGCGATTTTATTTTATCTTTCCTGTTTATTTTCTGTACCTCTCCCCAGGTGTTGGGAAGTAAATGTTCTCAGGTTCTTTCTCAACCTCTCACTCTCAGCTTTCTAAGATTTCTGTTTCTTTATCATTCAGGGAGGGTTTCTTTGGGGCTTTTTTTTGCTATCTTAAGGGTTTTTTTCTATGATACAACATGTGTTCTAACATAAGTTTCCCTAATGCTGTGCAGAATATCCCTGAAAACAGTCCAAATTTGCAGAAAAAAGAAAGGAATAAGAAAAATACATGGTGAGGTGAGGGTGATAGGGATGAATTCTATTTTATTTTTTCTTAAGCTGAAATAGTTAAAATTAAGATCTTGAACTGAAGGTGTACAAAGAAGGGCTTACATAATTAATATAATTAATGTTTGGGGGCTTTTCCTATGTGAAAAAAGTGACGCAGTAGTAAAACTTTTGAAATGAGCTGAATTTACACCCAAGTAGAGGAGGATTATGGCACAATTAAAAAGAATTATCTTCCAAGACATTTTCTCTAAACATTGGATAAAATGATCATATTATCAGTTTTAACTGTAATAAATGCCATAAGAGGAATAACATTTTAAAAGAAGAGGAGGAGAAGCTGGAAGAATAACCAGAGACTTCGATACATGAAAGCAGTTTTAGGTCGATGCCAATTTTCTTCATTTCTGTACTGTTGTGCAATTGTTTTCTAGGGTCTCATATCACTGAGGCAATTCAAACTTTGCTTTCCTTTTTGGACGGTTATATTAAATCAGTGTACATTTTCACTTTCTTTCCTGGGGCTTTCAAACACATGGGAAAAAAGCTAACACTCTTTTCTCAACGGGAATTGCTCCCGCCTAATGCATTTTTCTGCGTTCTTTCTTCCTGCATTTCTAACTGGGTTGCACCAAACCAGAGTACTTTCCCCAATACATCCAAGAAGTACAGTGTGAATGCGGGCTGGCCCAATCATTTACAACTTCCGCTGCCTTCCTTCCTAGTTTTGCCTGTTCCCTCTCCCCTCTGTTGGCAAATAGATCAATTCGAGGTGTTTGCTTTCTTTCTCATGAGCATATGTAAGCACTTATTTATGGGTTTTCTCTTAATGCATTCCATATTAGAAAAGGCCAAGAGTACAACATTTCTTGAAAAATTCAAATTTCTTAAGAAACAAGGAGGTGGCGCGCAGGAGGGACTGTTAACTTGGCAGACGGTGGTTAAAATATTTTGCACAAGGAGCCCCCTGAGGAGCTGTTCATTCAACTCCCACCATTTTGCTATGAGAAGTGAATGTTTCTTCTGGCTCTCAATTGATGGGATTCTTAAAGGTTCTCACAGGTTGAAATAAAGAAGAAATCACTGTTTGGATGTATACTTGACTATCCAGGACTCAATTTTCTCCATTATAAAGAGGATTTGTTGTTTGCTTGAACTTCACACTTCTTTTTTTATTTTCCCTGTAGAAAGCATAATATATGGAAAGCTTTCATCAATATTCTAAGAATAACGAGAAGGAAGGAACCTCGGGTTTACTCCATAATTTTTTTCCCCTTGTTTGCATTTGCTTGATTTTGGAATACTATTCACTACATTAGTCACTGTCTCAGGAAAGCAACTACATCTTTGAAAAGCACAAAATAAATTCTGTTCACTGAGTGGGTGATTGTTCAAGGTCACCCATTCCTTGTTCTGTCTTGATCGTTTGAATTAGAAGTTCATAATGGTACTGAAATGTGAATGAATTATAAGCAATGGGGCATATTTTGGGGAGTGTCAGGACATATTACAGGGCAATTAATGTTATCCAATAGCAAAGCTGTGTTCCCAGCAGATGTCCTATAATTACTGTGTTTAAAGAGTGTAAGGCTTAAACTAAGATTATAGCTTTTATATTGTCTGCCTTTAGAAGTCATATTTGGAATTTATTCAGTTCATTCTCCTGCCCTTTCTCTTTTGTTCTGATTCTGTCACTTAACGTTTTAATTTAAATGTCGTCTTTTTCTGAATTAAAATAAGTATCAGCAGATGGTGCACAGTATAGGTGTTTATAAAATAGGAAAATTATTGCAGATATATGTTAAATGACTATTGATAGTTTATGTTAACATTATTTACTTGTTACTTATTTCTTAATTTCTGTAATTCAAATGTTTTTACATCTTAAAGAGTTCACAATCTGATATTTCTGAAAGTGTTGTCCGAATTTGTTCACTTTTAGCAGGGTAGTAGAAAACCATTTCAAGAAATGTTGAGTTATATATCATCTATTATCTAGGAACTCCTAATGTTTAAAAGCAACACTCGCTGCACATTTAATTTTTCCTTTCAACACTGACCTTTCATGTTGGCTTTGTTTCCTTAAGTTTTTCAGAAGATTTCAAAATGAGTAGAATGAAGATTCTTCCCTCCCCTGTAATAAGCAGTTTTGATTTTGCAGACGGAGTCTCTGGAAATGGCAGGCCATGCATTGGTTGTTTCCACTGCGAGTGTATTTGATGCAGCTAAGGTGGGGAAAGGCTTTCAAAGCTCACTGCAAAACATACTTGGTTTCCTTTTATTGAGGTATAGATATGTGTAATTACAAGGCCAAGTGGACTATTTGGAAAAGTATTCTTATTTATACCTCAAGGTCGATTTATTTGGCCAACTGGTAAGTTATCGGAGGACAAAGATAGTGAGTGGATAAGCAGTCTAGCAAAGACTCCTCATTTGTAGATCACTATCATCCTGAACCATATAGAAAGTTTAACAGAGTTAAAAAGACATAAACATAAATAAAGGACGGGGGTTAAGAAAAAAAATTCAAGCATTAGTATCGAAAGATCTCCAGCTGACAATCAGAAAGGTTTGCTCACTTTCGTGTCTTCCACTGAATCCAGTAGATTATTTTGCTAATACAAAGGCTGCTATGGAAGCTTCCCTGGTGGCGCAGTGGTTGAGAGTCCGCCTGCCGATGCAGGGGACATGGGTTCGTGCCCCAGTCCGGGAAGATCCCACGTGCCGCGGAGCGGCTGGGCCCGTGAGCCATGGCCGCTGAGCCTGCGCGGCCGGAGCCTGTGCTCCGCAACGGGAGAGGCCACATCAGTGAGAGGCCCGCGTACCGGAAAAAAAAAAAAAAAAAAAAAAAAAAAAACTATATTAAACATTTCCTATTCAAATCACTGTGTGGTTCCCCTCTCCTGAGTGGATCCTGACTGATACAGTGGATAAACAAAAATCAAATTATAAACATGGATGAAATTATACTTCCCAAAATTATATTAATGGTAGTTGTCTCTGGACATATTGTCATTGTTGTGTTAATCTGCATATTCTAAGTCCTTATAACGAAAATGAATTATGCTGTAATAAGAAAAATACCAACTTACTTTTCTTAATCCTAAAGTAAAATGTTTTAACCTACATGTAGGCAGTAAAGAATGATCTTCAATTACTTCCAATTATTCAGGATGATTTAATTTAGGCATAGTCACATACTGCATGATAAATTGAGATAAAGAATCACCAGAAAACAGAGACTGTGTCCTGTTTCCAGTACAAATTTATGATCCAAAATTGATTTACTGATGCACTAATGTTCATGGACAATTGTAACCAATTATTTTCAAAAATAAAGTAGATGCACAGTAGAAACTTTAGGGTCTCAGCTTTCCCATTCCATGGAAAATTTTATTCCAATAAAATTGGAATAAAATTCCAGTGGAATTCCATGGAAATTTTATTCCAGTAAAACTAAGTATTTCTTCATTGGTTTCAATGTCTAATATATACTTAGGGAGGTTGCAGGGTAGTTTCAAACTTTTTGACATCTCCATTTGAATTTTAGTTAATATGTTATAAAAATCAGCAATTGTACTCATCAGAAATACTCTAATTTTGAAAAAAGCCATCATTTAAAACTTTAGTTTCTGTTGATGATATTTTTGTTTGTTTGTTTTTTTGTGGTACGCGGGCCTCTCACTGTTGTGGCCTCTCTCATTGCGGAGCACAGGCTCCGGACACGCAGGCTCAGCGCCCATGGCTCACGGGCCCAGCCGCTCCACGGCATGTGGGATCTTCCCGGAACCGGGCATGAACCCGTGTCCCCTGCATCAGCAGGTGGACTCTCAACCACTGCGCCACCAGGAAGTCCACTGATGATATTTGTTTTTGAGTTCCAGGGCATAGAAACTCTGAACTGATGAAACTCTTACCCCAGGAAAAGTTAGGAGTTGTACTTTATGCCAGTGTAAGGGTTAGGGAACACCACACAGTGAATATAAAGTAGCCCTTTTAACGGTTGGTTCAGACCATAAAATGGTTTAGAAACATGGCCAATTCCTTCCTCTCAGAAAATACATTACTTTCACCTTTGACTCAACTCTAAATTAACTTGCTTTGTAGCTTCCACATTAGTGAAATCCAGTATTGCTGTATTTTTTAAAACTCTATCATTTCACTGTTGGAAAAACTTAATGGCTGTCACAACCTACATTTTCCTTTGCAATAAAACTGAAAATTACATTATTTGCATTTATGTGGTTCACTATTTCTTAGAGGTAATTATATTACAATCACCATAAGTGTGTCACTAGTATGTTAGCAGTTAATCTGACTTTCCCTGATTTAGCCTGAAATTTCTGCCCTGGAAAGAAAATTGGTAGATTTTTATCAGGGTACTTGATGGCAGCATTATGAATGCAGCAAAGGTGGGTTCTGGGATTAAAACACAATGTTTTCTTTCAAGAATTGAGAATTTCAGGTAACATTTTAAAAATATGAAAAAGGAAAATGACTAAATGAATTTTGATAACACGTCATTGTGCAATATCACACATGAAATGCGTAGAACTGATAAAGGGGACCAAGGGGACAATTTAACTGAACAATTTAACTGAATCGTGCCAAACATCAGCTGCTCTTGACAATATGGAAACTCAGATCGGAGTCATTGCCATAGAGCCTTGATAGGAATAGTTTTATTTTTGTCCCCTTGATTTGACTTCTGTTTTCAATATTCTCTACTTCTTAACTTACTAGAAAAATCATTGAGAATATTTAAGAGCCTATCTCTTTTTCCTGGAACCTCAACACATTTGTTTTATATTTCAACCTTAATTTGCTCATATTTAGTTATTGGCCTGATTTTTCCTAAATTTAAGATAATAATATCTTGTCCTCTCTGCTGTCATCATAGAAAAGATCATTTCATACACAATTTTGGTTCGCTTCTCGTTGGCTTTGTCAAATTTAGAACCACTTGAACATTGTGGTTTCTAAATTTAGTCAAACCCTTTGAACTTTAAGTTCCGTTTGGCACTGGCTGAACATAAGCTGCTGCTTTGAAAAAAAAATTCCCTTGTTACCATCAGAATCGAGACGTGTGCACAGCACAGACCTCCTCTTATTTAAAAGAAATACATTCACTTTTATTTGAAAGTTGGGAGCTCCAAGGGGATAAATAATAAAATATGAAACAAAAAATGGGTCATATTTTAGAACAGTTCTTAAGCAGAATTGGGCTCTTGGGTTTAGGGCATGGTATTCTAAAAAAAGAAAGCAAGAAAGCAAGCAAGCCAGCAAGAAAGGGACCTATTTTAGTCTTTTTAAAATCGGCTTGCTCTAACTTGACTCCATGAGTTAGAGCAAAATTGGTCCATTAAGTGCCATTCATTTGGTTTTACTAAAGAGGGTCTTGGTGAACAACATTTTTAAAGAATAAACTCTTCTCCACAATATGAGAGATAATTAGGGTATCTCAAAGTCAAATGGATTTATTTGTCTCTTTTCACATTTTTGCTACCAACTTAAAGTATAATGGTCATAAACTATAACATTCACATAGAAGACATGTCAGGCCATGTCCTGTTTATGTGTATTCATTCATTTAATACAATCATCTTTTAAGATATGCACTGTTGCCCCCGATTCACAGATCCGGAGACTGCTCTGAAGGGACTTTCTAAATGTCACACAGCTGGTAAGGGGTGGGGGCCAGGGTCAGAAGAAGAGATGCCTTTCTGCAGAGCCCCCCTTTTAACCCCAACTGTGCCATGTCTCAGAAAGCTGGACTAAGTTAAAAACCACAGTTTCAGGGATCCAAGTTCTCCCCAGCCTGTGCACATCTGCCACATTAGCCTCTGTTTAGGTAGCAAGGTTTTCTTCCCCCCTTGTGCCCTCAACCTTCGCTTCAGGCTCAACTTCATCACACCTCACGTTCCAGCTGTAACGGAACATGAGGTTGTGAAGTACCGACATCTTCCAGGAGGACCTCGTTTGCCTCCGAAACGTTGCATAATCTGTTCACTTACTTGGAAGTCTGTCTCTGGGGACCCACCAGACGCTGCCCCCACCCCACCCCGCACACACCTTCACGTGATTCCTCTCGTGTTTCCCTACACACCTTGTGACCTTCCCCCAAAGGCATAGTACATTTCAATACATGTGAGTTGTGAATTCATGGAGAGCCAGAAGAAGGAATGTTGATTCCCAGAGACCATGTCTCATGGTCCCTGAGATATTACTCTTGAAACACAGAGGGTGAGAGACTATTTTGTGGGCACATTCCTGAAGGCAGATTAAGTCTTCCCTTTGCCCGAGAACAACCACAATCTTGTTGGGGGTAGGGGCACAGACATAGTGTTTTCTCTGTGCCTATTGCCCATCTTAAAAGAAAAATTCAGAGTGGTCCCCAGGAGAAATGGGAGGATCGCACTGAAAGGTCCCCGAGAATCCTTCTGAAAACACTTTGGGATAAAGCTCCCCACCTCCTGTGAGACTGTCTATTGGTAGCAAACAAGACAAAACACTTAGCTCCATTTACTCTTTCATGGAAGTGTCAACCTGATATGTAAAATTTCCTAAATCGTATTTTCTTTTGTTATTTTTGTCTTAGTTTTTTTACTCTTGTTTTTCCTTCATAAGGATAATGGAGGTCCAAGAGGTTTGTGAGTGCCACGTAAAGGAATTATTTGACAGCAACCAGCCCTGACCAGCAAAGAGGTACCCCCTTCCCCCTTTCTTTATTTAATCTGTCTCGTATAGTACTTACCAGAAGAACTTTTTGAACGGTAGCCCTAACACTGGGCACTCAATACATGATTGTTGAGCTCCTATGGATTGAATATTTAAACACTTAACCTTGATGATCTTGGATCACTGTTCTCCTAGCAGCAGACTGAAGTGCACAAGTTGTCTCTATTTTATTCTGGATTATACATGACATTTCTAGGAAGTAAAAAATGGAGGAAATTGTAGAGGCAATACTTTTTGGAGTACTGGAGATAGAAATACCAACAAAAGGGTGCACTCCTAGCTCATTCTCTAACTCTGGGTGGTTGAGTTCTATTCTGTATCTTTCAGTTATTATTACTGCCATGTCAAAAATTATAGTGACCCTCCTATAGTTATTTCTTACATCCTTCTGTAGCGGAGTAAGCAAAATCACCAATGACACATTCTCTGCGCAGATTCCTGTAGATGGGACTTAAAAAAATTAATGGGAGTTGAATGAGAATACAGGATAGAAGGGCTACAACAGCCAAAAATAAACACATTTGTGAAACTCTATCATCTTGCATCCATCTTTTTCATGCACTCCAATATACAAATCCCTTTTTCCCCACAGAGATAGATGACAGATTTTGTAAATGTTTAGGTATCATTAAAACAGTCACCATCTCAATATAGGAGAACAATAATACTAAAGGAGTTAGTATATGACTGCAGCCAGGAGGAAATTGAGAAATGCCTACCCACCCTTCAAATCAGTGATATTTCCTTCTACTTCTCTTCCTTTTCCCTTTCTGAATTCTAATTTTCCTTTTTTAACCTGGAACATACTGATTTCACAATAGCCTTTATTATTAGCTCTTCTCTGCAAGTTTTGTTTGTTCCCGAAAAATTAGGTTTTCATGGAAATTTGCTTTGGTGAGTGAACAGTAGTGAGAATATCATCTTGCTCAAAGTAGGCTCTCAAAATGTGATGGCATATATTAATGAATGTGTTTTACTTCATGTAAATGCACCTTTTCAATTATACAGCTTTGAATAAGAAAATTTTAAGAAGAGATTATAAAGAGAGGGATCACACTTGAAAATCCATTCTAGCTCTAAGCTCCTTTTCTGCCATCCTTTTTGGGTCATCTTGTCTAAAATGTCAAAATTAGTCTCTGAATATAGCGTGAAACAAACCTAATCTCTACTTAGTGAAGAAGAAAAATGTAGCTGTCAGAATGTGATAAAACTATCCAAAGTATGTTAAATCTGAAAGAACAGTTGGCAAAAACACACAAAACTGCTAAATGTTTACCGGGGGTGGGGGGTGGGAGGTGTGATGGGGGAAGTTTGGGGAGAATTTAATCTCTCCCACTAGATTATGAATTTCATAGGGCAAGAGTCATATCTATTTGTTTGCCTCTATGGACCTAGCTGCTGGTAGAGGGCCTGACTCATGGTACAGACTCAAGAAGTACTTGCTGATTCAATGGTATTTTATTCATTTTCTTCTGTCTTGGTTCCCACAAAGAGCAAATATTACGTTTCTAGTCATAAAAATCAAGATAATAAAACATGTGCCATATGGTTGTATTGTAGGACCTCTATAAATCTTTGTTGAATGACTGAATCCAAGCAAAGAGCATGAAATCACCCAGGCAAAATGTGACACATGAGTCGCCGTTCTTTCACAGCATGAAAACCACACATTTTTCATCAGGATAAAATTGAAAACCTGACACGGGTATGCACAGATAATCTGTGATCCTGCCCTTCCCCAAATTTTATGTGACTGTCCTGGTGCTGGGGAGCCCAGAGCTTTCCTGTACGAGCTTAGTCAGTGCATCTCTGCTCCACTCCAGATGTAACTCTATCTCCATGCACTCGCTTCTCTTTCCCTCCAGAGTTAGAGAAAGAAGTGCTGTTGTCTCCAAAGCTGATGTTTTCTCCCGTGACCCTGATTCCAACCCCTCCTTCCTATTCCAGGCCTTGATTCTCTCAAGACCCCTCGTGTTTTTCTGGAATGCAGCTCTTTCACCGTGGCTGCTGTCATTCAGTCCTCAGCTGTGCACAACTCGTGTCTCCTAAAAATAAAAACCCAGACCCCCAGCACCCAAATAGTTGATCGAAACTATTGCCCATCGGGCAACTTCTCTCCTTCCAGAGGTACGTTATTCACTGAAAATCTGAGTAGTATTTAAAGACTCTGGGGAGACTAGCAAGGCGGAGGGATAGCAGCTTTGGTAGTCTCCTGGGATGCGGCATGATGCCACCTACTAGGTTCGGCTGCACTCTCCTCCCTTGGGTACTGCTGCCAATTCATCATTTGAGTTTCCTATCCACAATTCTGATTATTGTATTGTCCTCAGGCAGCTCTGTGCTGTCCCTAATTGGGACAATTGGTAATTAGCCCTGTCACTCCCCTGTGGTCCATGACCAGCTATAACCTGCCCCCTAGCTGCCCTCACAACTACCTGAATCAGCTTTTCCCAGTCTTGAGTTGCTGATAAAATAGGACAAAGCTTTTGTTTCCTGATCACACATTTTTGCCTTAAATCTTATGCTTTGGTTTCTGCCTTCACCACTTAGTGAAATATTTCTGAGGTAACCAATGAGCTCTTAATTTCAAAATCAATGGTATTCTTCAAATTCATCATAATCCTCCTCTGTCAATCATTTTTTATTCCTGATGAAGTGGCATCCTGTAGATGAAATTAAGATTTCAAGTGTATTTTCTATACGGGCATTGTTTTACAAAGTGTATTTTTTTAAGTCAATGATTTGATATGGGGCACACACCGTTTATGGTGTCTCTGCCCCATCCCTTATTACTTTACACTTGGCTTGCTTCCATGATTATCTGTCTGACTTTTCAAGGGGTTTGAGTTTGTAACTCTTATTTAGAATATCTCTCCTTCAAGGTACTTTTCCAGTTAGGGTACTACTCTTGGTTTTTATTTATTTATTTATTTAACTTTATGACCACTCTGTTCCTTCTCCCTCAACTTCTTCCAATTCTGCTACCTCATTACATCTTTGAAATGTAGATTCTTTCTAAAGATTTGCTTGTACTCTATTCTCTTCACCCTTGGTGAGCTCACCCAATCTTATACACCCAATGGCCACCTTGACCTGGAATCTCTCAGGAGTCTGCTTGACCACTCTTGGTGGCCCCCATGGGTTCTGCTGTGCATTTCACATCTTCACTCACAATTCCGAACATCCTTTGAGTTCAATATGTACAAACTAATTTTTTTTCCTTTTAGCCTTAAAACCTAGCCTTTTCCCAACATTCCTTATCCTTCTAGTTATCACTAATATCTTAATCACCTGGGTTTAAATATTGATTATTCTTCTCTTTCTCTGATGCCCCTTTATTGTCAAGTTCTGTTTATTTCCATTTGTTACTCTTCTTTATTCAGAATTCCACTTCCCTTATATGATGTTCATACAAAATCATCATTTCCTTATGTGCTTATTTCCTTATTATTACCCTAATTTGATAGTGCTATTTGTCAAGAGTTAGCAAACAGAAGTATAAATCCCCTACAAAATAATACATACCCAATATTTTCCTAGACCGGCTACTACCAATCATATTTATTTATTTATTTATTTTTATTTATTAAAAAAAATTTACATTGGAGTAGAGTGGATTAACAATCTTGTGTTAGTTTCAGGTGTACACCAAAGTGATTCAGTTCTACATACACATGTATCTATTCTTCTTCAAATTCTTTTTCCTTTTAGGTTATTACAGAATATTGAGCAGAGTTAAGCTACCACCAATCTTTTTAAGTGTATTGCCTTTGGAGGATGCTAATTTATGTACAGTCTGTCTTCCCTTCCTTTGTTGAGTGTCATGGGGGCTCATCTCTCACACCTGAGTGTCTCACAGCCCATCTCTGCTTCTTACAGAGGCATTTCCAAAGAGCATCTTCCATTGTATCTGTGTGTAAAGGGAAGCCTCTAATTTTGATGTATTAAGGAACTGTTGAGTGATGGATCACCCTTCCTTTGTGTATTGCAGTTTAACAGACAAAAGTTTTATTTTAAATTCTGAATCTGTGGTCATATGCTCTCCACCAATAATCATTATTTAATTCATCCTTTCAACAAGTTAATAAATGATTCACATTTCTCCCAAATCAATTCTTTTCTCTCCTTATTCATTTTAGAAGCTATTTCCAGATTAAATTTTCTGAAGCCTAGTTCCATTAATATTTCTCCCCTGTTCAAAAATACAACCATGCTCTCCTCTTGTATATAAAATAATGTCCAACTCCAGAGTAAGCCATTCAATTCCTCCCATGATCTCAATCCAAACTTCTTTTCCAACCTGATTGTATTGATGGTCATGTGTCACACTTTACAGCCAAACCAAATATTCACCTCTCACCCTGTGGAAGACAGACTCTAAAGTGGCTTTTCATAATCCCATCTCCTGGTGTTCACAGCTTTGCCCAGTACTGTCCCCAAGAACGTGGGCATGACGTGTGATTTTCTTCTAACAAATAGGATACAGCAGTGGGCATGAGAGGTCTCTGAGGACATCTCTGGGTCATCAGAGATCTCTCTGATGACATGTGTCACATGTAAAAACTGTGTCACTACCTTGCTAGAGTCTATCTTTCCCTGGTATGTTGCCATGTCGTGGGTTCCATGTTGCATGGTCCAAATGGGAAGGAACACAGGGTGTCCTCTCTAGGCGGAAGGCCGTTAAGAAACTGAATATTCAGTTTTTCAATGCAAGGAACTGAATTCCACCAACACAAGTGTATTCTTCCCCAGTCGAGTCTCAGATGACACTGTGGTCCCGGCCAAACCTGTGACTGCAATCTTGTAAGACCCTAAACAGAGGACTCAACTAAGCTATTCCCAGATTCTAGGCCTATAGAACTGAACCGTGGTATCGATGATGTGTGTTGCTTTAAGCTGCAAATTAGTGGTAATTTCTTACACAGCCACAGAAAACTAATACACATCCTATACCTCAGGCCTGAAAAGTCTTTCTCTATACAATCAGGAATTTTAATTCTACCATATCTCATATCTCAGTGCCACTTACCTTGAGGAATTCCCTCATGTCTGAGAAAGCAAACTTTCTCATTTCTTAACCCCAACACCACCTGATTGGACCTGCTTCTATGGAACATATTTCTTCCATATTTTTATATTGGATGTGTATCTTCTCTTTTAGACCATAACCTCTCAAAAGGCAGAACTTGTGTTTGATTCATCTTTAGTATCAAGGAACCTAGCACATTGCCTTGCATGTGTTAGTAGATTAATAAATATTTTTAATAAATTAATAAAACTTTACAAAATAACTGAGCCTAAAAATGTAGGTACTGGGAATATTAAAATATGTACTTAACTTTCTGTTTCAAAAAAAATGACACAGCTCAGTGGTTATCTGATTGGACTAGAAAATTTTGCAGAGAAACAGACTTAAATTTTAAATCATTTATTTTTCCTAAATCTGCTCTAACTGCTTTGCACTGTGAAATGTAAGACATTTTAAAAAGAATGATGGAAATGTACACTACTGGAGAAAACATGTGAATGTTTAGAAACTAATATTTACATAAATGGCAACAGTTTTCCTAAAAGTTTTACAAGGCCCTAAAGATTAAAACAGAGGCAGAGTAGTTTAACTTCATTTCCTCATGGTCTATGATTTTTTAGTTTTCTATTCATAATGAACTTTCTATCTGCCCTACTCAAAACTCTTGCCTGTATCAGTAGGGTGATTTTAATTAACAAACACAGGAGCAGTGATTAATAATTTAACTTTTTTCATTTCTGCAAAACAAAATGTGTAAAAGTAGAATGTGACATGAAATAAATATTCTACGTAACATGAAGACAGTCTGGCATGTGTGTATGCTTTGTGGAACATCGACATTGTATGTGAAAGGTAGCTATACTTTCATAAGAACTGCTAAATATTAAAGGAACTGTAATAATGTTTAATATTACATATGGTAATGCTATTATAATATAAGGGGATTAAGAAATGTATTCTGCTAGGAATGTAGTTTCCTGTGTCAGCTGTGCCTGTATTGTGAATGCATGATTATGATATCTATATTCTACACTAATTGGCTAATTCCCTAATAGTAGCAAGTGTCAGTGTATCCAGGGATATTAAATTGTTCTAAAAACTGCTTAAATGTCATTGAGATTCAGAACAGTGTTCTAAACATTCAGTGATTTAAAATTATTCATTTGCAAGGCTCTGGTTTAACAAAAGAACATTTTCAGATCTTCACCATACAAACCAGGAAGAACTAGTATCACAGCAACTTTGTTTTACATACAAATCTAAAGCACTGACGATAGGATGAAAATGATCTTTTGTAATCAGAGATTTCAAAGTGGAACTCTTTATCTCAAAAATCTCTAAAAATAAATAAAAGGAACAAAAACCCCACAACAAATTGATGCTTCAGTTCTTAATATGCTTCTTTCTGGCATGAAACATGCCATTAGCATTCAGAAACTGCATTCAAACCAGCCTATATCAAAAGCATGTTCGCTTGCTAGAATTTCTGTTGTCATTTTGGAAAATTATTTTAAAGCAAGCATCCTATAGCACAGGAAATGCTATTGTCAAAAAAGTCATAATGTGATATTTAAAAGAACACGTTAAATTCTACACTATTGTAAATATGTTTTTCATAATGGTGTTTGCTAAAATACTTATAAAATATCTTTGAAATATGGGGAGGGGGAAGGGTAAGCTGTGACAAAGTGAGAGTGGCATGGACATATATACACTACCAAACATAAAACGGATAGCTAGTGGGAAGCAGCCGCATAGCACAGGGAGATCAGCTCGGTGGTTTGTGACCACCTAGAGGGGTGGGATAGGGAGGGTGGGAGGGAGGGAGACGCAAGAGGGAAGAGATATGGGAACATGTGTATATGTATAACTGATTCACTTTGTTATAAAGCAGAAACTAATACACCATTGTAAAGCAATTATACTCCAATAAAGATGTTAAAAAAAAAATCTTCGCGTTTTCAACAGTTTTTCATTGAATAGGAGAGTTTAAAAGGATATACTCTAATTTTGTGCATTTCTGCAAGGTGATAATTTCAGGATTATCATTATAATGAATACATTCTTTAAAATGTAAATGTCTAAATGCCAATATGCTTATAGTTGTCTGTGAATCTACATATACCTGTATCCACACAAAATTCTTGTGAATATAGATTTTGTCTGCTTCCTTGTCTTACAATTCATTTTCCTAGAAAACAATTAGAGATATCCATTTAAAATGAAGCCTAGGTTATGCCATTCTCCTACTTAAAATACTCCAATATCTCCCCATAACACTGGATAAATCCAGATTTATCTCATATGACGGCTCCCTCCCTGACCTCTCTCATCTCATTTCTATCATTCTTCTCCACTTTGGGTGCAGTGGTTACAGTGGCTTACCTTCTGGTCCTGGAATATCACTGAATATCCCAAGATTCACCTCTGCATTATCTTCTTGTGCTCATTTCCCTCTTGATATGCAAATCTTAGCTTCAATGTCACCTCCTCAGAAAAGTCTTTGTGGGTCAGCAACACTAAAGTACCAGCCATTGCCCATAGGGCCACCCTGTTTAATTTTCCACTTAGCTATCACTGTTTGTGTATGTGGGTGTGTGTGTAATTATTGTCAGTCACACCCACTCAGGCATAGACACACTGCCTGGAATTGAGCAGGTGTTCTGAAGGAATGAGTGAAGTATTAGGAGAAAAGAGTTTATGGTAGAGTTCTACCTGACACTGAAAGTGTGGCTTTCTCTTGCCTTTGCTGTATAACCTTAGGCAATTACTCAAATTCTCTAAGTTGATTTCCTATGAGCAGAAATGAGATCATAATATTTATCACATTTCCTAAGGACTGTTTGACTAATAAATGAGATAATACATATTCCATATTTAACCTGTTGATTGACACCTAGAAGTCAAAACTTGGTTGTCATTTCATTGTTGGACATTATATATGCATATATATGTATATAGAGAGAAACAGTGACAGAGACAGAGCTGGTAGACAGAGGGAGAAAGAGAAACAGAGAGACTCATTCTCAAGTTAACAAATAATATCTCATCTGAAGCTGATATTTTATGGCATTTATGAATATTTTAAAATTTATAAAATAACATTTATGAGAAAAGATAATAGTTTGATTTGTAGACAAAGCATTAAAGGCTGCATTAGGATTTTTAAATAATTTTGTCAACTTATTTTCAAGTTATTTTTCTCCTTAAATTTTGTCCATATTTTATTACAAATATAAAAAAATCAAATAATACAGAAGTATATGAAATAAACTTTCAAAAGCACCTCATTACCATCCCAATTGTACAATTATCAGCTTCATCTTATATTGTTTATGCTTTTGTGAAAGCGTGTTGATTCAAATGCTCTATTGCCTTTATTACTTCATGACCTATTGGAGGTTAACATAATTTTTTAAATTGACCAGTGGGCAGACAATAAATGTTATTTGATAAAAGAAAAATATTAATTTTTAAATTTTTAAAATATGACTGAGAATTTGTTTCTATAAAATATATTGAGCTCTCATTTCCCCAGAAAATTTAAGTATCTCACATTTAGAATTTGCTATGCTTCTATAAGAGCCTTCTGTTTTGTGATATCATTGGAAACAGATTCTCTTTAAATATTCATTTAGAATGTTGATTTTAAAAGTGCAAAATCTAAAAAAAAAATAGGGCTTTGATAAAGACCTCTGGAGTTGTCAAGGGAAGAAAGTTTACAAGAATGAATGAATTTATAATATTCTGAGACAGGTAATTGTAGGTTCCCTTCATCAAGGTACAAACTGTGCTGATCTGTTTAGGTCAGTGTGCAAATGTTGACTCGGGAATGAGATACAGCATGAAAGCAAGAGTCTTATACACCAACCAGCCACATGGCGGTCTGAACTTCTAAGAGATGGGTGGGGTCACCGAGCCTTTAAAAAAGCAAAGTCATCCCACTTTTGATACATCATATATGGCTTTCTTTAGTAAAAAATGTGGAGTAACAGCTATAAAAAGAAAGACTGATACCAATTACCTGACTCTTTTATACCACTCGGGAAAAAAGTTCTTAGTTACACTTATTCTTTTAGAAAAGTATATGTCCAACTGAAGAAGGAACCACAAGGGTTTTGGCATTCTTCTCTCCCCTCTTGCCAAAGGAAACATGAAAGGTTTTACTGAAACGAAGATCAAAATAAAGAACAAATTGAATTTGCTTAAGTTTTTGTTAATAATCTCTAATAATTCTTCTTGCAAAGTTTAAAGACTAGGGCTAATTCAGTTCATGGCATTTGGGTTACAAGGAGATATTTCAAAAGTATCAAGTTCAACGAGTGTAGTAGAACTGAGTTCTGAAATACAGAACTCTTCAGATTCAAACTTGCATTCCATCCACGCTATGTTAAATTACTAATTCAAAAGTAAATACAGAGACAGTACTCTATATATTTGCTTGTATATATGTTCCAGAAGGAAATTTATTGCTTGTTCATCATAAAATGATGGAAATTGGCTTTTGGTTCATTTTGAAAAAGAATGTGAATAACAAGTATGGGAAAAATGTGGGGACTTCTTTTAAATGACGGGCTATTGTTCTATTGTGGATATGGCGAGGCTTAAAGAAGTTCCATATGGCTGGAGTATGGTAACACCACCGATAATTAAAGGCTGCACAATGTCTCTACTTAGCTATGGTACTGTACTATAACCATAATTATTTTAGGACTAAAAAGAATTACAGTTTTCCTCCAGTCCAACCCTATCATTTAACAGTTGAAGAAACTGAGGCTCAGTTGGATGAATTTGCTCATTCAAGGCCACTTGGCAAGTTTGGCAGGGAAAGAGGGAATGGAACCCACATCTCAGAAGAGGACCTTTCCCTTGATTGCCTGACCTCTCCTGATAATGAAAATGGCATATATTTTAACTACTTTATTGACATTGACTTTTATTTGTTTTCTCTAGAATAGTAGCTCTGAAGAATTATAATGAAGGTGGCAATGACAGTAATCTGGATTAATTTTTACTTTCAGTTACATGTACATTCTGACATGTCTAGAAATTCATCTTCACCCCTGAAAATCTGCTATATTTTTCTCTTTTACTTACAAGTTATAGCAGATAATAAATGAGTATCTCAGAAACATACATTTGTACATTAGTACTTTTTCCATGGTGTGTTTTTTATCTTTTCAAAGTAAAATTCATGATTAAAGTCATTTGAGTAATACAACATGTATGATTTTCCTCCCATCAACTCTTCTCAAGCACCTGGCAATTGGATATACTTTAAATATGGTTTTAAATAATTAACATAAAAGTAAATATATTCACTTTACATAAACACACTGTCTCATAAATTAGCCGTCATAGTTTTGTTCCTTCTTTCTTTCTCCTTCTTTCTTCTTTCCTTCCGTCTCCCCTTCCCCCCATTTCTCCCTCCCTCCCTCCTTCCTTCCTTCTTTCCTCCCTGTCTTCTTTCCTTCTTTCTTTCATCTTCCCTTTCTCTCTCCTTCTCTCTACCTCTAAGCCAATCGTGTGTTCTAAATAAATCATTTTACTTTTATCTCCCATTTTTAATCTTCACAGTTCTCTTCCTTATGAACAAAAGTCAATGGCTTACATCAAGCAATTAACTGAATGGATGGAAATGGTTTTATTTTAGTCAGGTTAACTCTAAGGCAGAAAAAGTGGATTTATGTTGCCTCTCCAGTTTGAATATGTTAGTCTAAAAATTTCCAATTATTGTTCCAATTATAATTATTATTGTATTATCCAATTATTTGTAAGAATTAAGATAAATTATTACTATAAACTATGACTTAATTAATCAGATTAGTTTCCATTCCCTCCCAGGTTTCTGATAAGTAGAATGAACAGCATTCATGGCTTCCTTCTGAGTTGATGGTTTACTGGGCATCAGAATGGGGGTGGGGTAGCAGCACTTAACTAGAGGCAGAAGTGACAGAGAAAAAATTGTCAGTTCTACTGTTTTGCCTGAGGCTGGCCCTTAACATGAGGGAAAGGCCTTCCTTCTTAGACTTTTAGGATACATATTCTTTGGGCATGCTTCAACCAGACATGCCTAAATAAGATGTTTCTAACATGTTTTCCTTCCCTGGTCGTATGCAACCATGGAGCAGAGTAGTTAAAAGGACTCACTTTGTTGCCTTAAACATTTCATCAAATCATGTTGGACTTCTACTCCACCAAGACAGGGAACCCGTTCTGCCCACGCTCTAGACCTGCTCTGTAATACTTCTTCATAATTTCAGAGATTACTTCTTGGTTCATGCTGTTCCAGAATGGTGCCCACTATTTGATTACTGTTAAGATTTTTCGGCATATAGTATCTTTTATCATTATATAATGCCCCACTTTGAATCATATCTTTCTTTTAGCCTAAATGACATCTTTTCCAATATTGAGTCTCCTACTTTTTTATTGCATTTTTTTATTTTTGACTCACTCTTTTACTCTCAGACCTCCTGTGTCAACTGTTTTAAGTGTGTCTCATGTAAACATTGTGTACATTGGTATTATATTTTTACTTAAAATAGTAATCTTCCTTTAATGGCAAAATTCATTCCATTCACATTTTGAGTGAAGATCAGTGTATTTCATGTTTATCGCTCATTTTAAATTATTTTCTTTTTTCCCTTTCTCCTGTTTTTTATTTGCCCAAATTGCTAGTTATTTCATTTTTCCTCTTGTTAGTTTGTATTTAAATCATATTTTCCATTCAGTCAATAATGTTTATCCTTTTTTTCCTGCTCTTCTATTTAGATACTTATGCCTCTACTATTATTTGAAAAAGACAAACTGTTTTCCCAGTTGAGATGCATTATTTTACTCAGCACAATATTCAATTTTCTTTGACTTCACCTGCACCCCTTACAACACCAACAAAAATGTTAAAACTTTAGAAGAGTTATACCAGGTCCTTACACTCTTTGCAATATGTCATTTCAATTTCAAGAGTTTTTATTTAGCATTAAATCACCCACTACTAGACGTTTATGTATTAAATATAAAGATATAGATTGATAAAGAGATACATGATCAGACTGATGGATGAATATGTATATCACCTTCTTTCCTCTTCATCTTCCTCTCTATAGAATTAGTTTTTGATTGGTTAGAGCCTTTTTTTCAAGTTTTTTTTTTTTTTTCATGCAGGGTACTTGGGTAATACATTTTCTAAATTCTTGTGTATTTTCGGATAAATAACAACTCAGCTGATTATAGGATTCTTGGGTTGTAGCTCCTCTTTTCTCTTTTCTGGCTGCTTCAACCATTACTAATAAGATAATAAGACAATGTCAAACACACTTTTTCCCCTTGTAGGTAACTTTTATTTCTGCTTGGAGGCTTGTGTGCTTTTAATCTTTTGACTTTAGGAATTTTACCAGGATGTGTTTGATGTGTTTTCTTATTCATCAGTTTGGTTTAGAAGTATGAAAGGCATTTCATTCTACAGACTTGATTCTTTCTCCATGTCAGGAAAATTCTGTAATCTAGTCTAATTAACTGTTGCCTCTCCTCTTTCTGTTCTTTTTTTCCTTTTAGAAATTCTATCATTTATATTACATCTTCTGGATCTCACCTTAAATTCTTTACCTTTTCTCTCATTGATTGACATCTCTCTCTCCATTTTTGCTTTGTGATTTGAAATTTTATTTGTACTTGATCTCACAGACCACTTATTGTGATTTCTATACTGCCCAACTTCTTTATTCAATTTAGATAATATATTGCTTACTCTGAAATAATGATTTTTGTTTTCTTTTTGTTATTGTTTTAGCACAAGAAAACTTTTGTATACTGAGTGTTCTGAATATGATTTTGTTATTTCAGATTTTCATCTGTCCCCACCAGCTGTTCTAACTCACTGCAAATTCTTCCTTATTCTTCCAAATTCTTCATTATTCTTCCTGATATTGTCTCCCTAGCTGCTGGGAAACTTTAAAGAGGTTGCTATTTTTTCCCTGCTATGTCATGGATCTTAGGGCTAGAGGTTGGAATTGCCTAAATGATTAGACTCCTGTTGGTAAGAAAAGCAGAAGAGCTTTGGTGGCCAGTCTAGAGGCACAGATGCCCGTTCTTTGCCAAAGCACCTGGAGGAAGGTTCCACACTCTGTAGTTTCATTGAACTCTCCCAGCCTCCAAGACACATCAATTTCCATCTTGATCTTCTAGGGCTCTGGAACACCTTGCACACTCACTCAGAATGAGATCAGCTTTCTTTTTATGAGTTCCAAACTATAAAAAGATAGCAATCACAAGAGAAAAAAATAAAAGAATTGTAGGCTAAGTCCAGAAGATATAATGTTGTCAACCTTCTACCTGTGGGTACACAAATCTCTGAAAGGTAGGGTCATCTTAGGATCTACTGCTTTGTGGCCCTTTCCCCTAGGCAATAATTACTTTTCCAGTAGCTTACCCTGGCCCAGTTCTTTCTGCTGTGATCCTAACAGATGTCAGATCCCAATTACGCCAGTTGTCTGTGAGTTCCAAAATCTCTTTGGTCGACAGAGTCAAATAGCTTGGAGTGGGAGTTGATAGGAAGGGCAGGTAGCCCTACTGCCAGAATCTCTGCTCATGGCATTTATTTTCTATTACATTCAGACAATGCGCTGGTAAAACATGACATTCACTCATTCACGAAACATCTGGCCATCTGCTGTGATACCAGAGATCTATGCCTCGATGTTTTTCCCCCTCAACTAACATGTACGTTCCAGGAAGACAGGTGTAAGAGTCTATATTTCTTTCACAGCATAAGTGGTACCTTTGTGAGTGTTGAGTGTTGGAGGACCTAGTAATTGAGCTGCTCCAAGGATGTTCTATGAAGATTTATAGTGAAGCCAGTGAACTAGAGATGCTAGACATCTGTTCTAATTAAAGAGAAAGTAATTATAACACAGTCTAGAACAATAAGAATATGAAAAAGATGTGGTGTGTGTATTATATATATATATATATATTATACACGCACAATGAGATATTACTCAGTCATAAAAAAAGAATGAAATAATGCCATTTGCAGCAACATGGATGGACCTAGAGATTGTCATACTAAGTAAAGTGAGTCAAAGACGAATATTATATGATATCACTTATATGTGGAATCTAAAAACAATGATACAAATGAACTCATATACAAACATACACAGATTTATAGACATAAAACAAACTATGGTTACCAAAGGGGAAAACAAAAGGTGGGAGATAAATTAGGAGTTTGGGATTAACAGATACACACTACTATATATAAAATAGATAACCAACAAGGACCTACTGTATAGTACAGGGAACTATACTCAATATCTTGTAATAACCTATAATGGAAAACAATCCTATATATATATATATATATATATATATATATATATATATATCACTTTGCTGTACACCTGAAATTAACACAACATTGTAAATTAACTATACTACAATTAAAAAAAAGAATATGATTCCACAGTGTAGTCATTCATGGGCAAAGTGTACTTCTACTTGTACACTGCTACTGCTTGTACCAGTGTTTCTGATCATTTATAAGCTATACCTCCTTCAAATAAATATAAAACCTTCATGCCCAACTTCATAAGACTTTTCCAGGTAGTACCCATTGAGAATTATCCTACGTAATTTTCTCTTGAGTTTTGTTGAAGTTTGGATTTTAATTTTTTTCAAAATATAAAATTGTAACATGGAATATATTTTTCAAATTCTATTTCTGTCCTTCACCCACGACAATGAGTTTAGAATCAGTGACTCATGTCATAATCATTCATTTAGCTTGTTAGTAACCTGCTACACCATTAATAAATAGATAGCTGTTGTGACCAATTTATTATCTTTACTCTGCTGAAATTAGAGCATCCAAACACATTATGGTTTCAGGTCATTTTAGAGTTGGAAAACATCTTTGATAGCACACAGCGAGATCTCAGATATAATGCTGTATAACTCATCATTTCTGTTTGGTTCAGTATTTGCAGCAATGATTAATACATGATTTAGAAAGCAACTTTAAGATGTGGCTCTGAATCAAAACCTTTGTGGAGTAGGGGTGCTGGTGAAAAGTTGTTTTAAGACATAGAAACTTAAAGTAAGTCAATGCTATCTCTGGCTGTCAGACAAACAAGCTAAGAAATTACCCTAATTCATTGTTAGGCTGCAAGGGTGAGAAAATATCACATGGAAAGATGACGGCAGGTCTCACCTCTAAAGAAGTATATTCACAGCATTAAAAGCATGTATAGCAGGACGTCAAATTTGCAAAACTAGAAGTAAATTTAAAGTACTTCTACTTTCACAGCACTTTTGATGTTGAAATTCCCTCTCTAATCAGACACCCAGACCACTTTGGGATCATAAATCATGTTGATGAATCAGTCTCTAAGCCCTAAGCAGTGCTGGCTGAGGCTCTGCAGGCAGAAAAGGCAGCCCATACCTAGAATATGTGTCAGTTCCAGCCAAGATAAAACGCTGTCCCTTCCAGGGTGGAAGAGGTCCAATGCAATCCATCTGCTACCAAGTAACTGGTTCCCTTTGAGGGTGATGTCGTATCAGGGCTCTGCACTGGTTCTGTTGCTGCCAGGCTGAACACTGGACAGCAGCAGTTGCTACATCATTCTTGGTGAGTGGGAGCCCATGCTGTTGGGCCAATGAATAGCCTTCTTCACTGTCAAAACAGCTATTTTGCTCATGAGCCTCTGTGCTAGCACCAAGGCAGCTGAAGTCAAGTAGCTGAGCCATTCTCTCTATTTTGTTTTTTTGTGCCTCTGATCCCAAAGGTACCACTTCTGTCTTAAGCTGCAACTGTGTGGGATTTTCCAGACCCTATCAATCTGTGGATCTGTCAGAAACCAGCTCATGGTGAACATCTCTGGTCACATGATCATTTGGTGTTCCACACTCAGGTGTGTGCCTGGAGCAACGTCCCAAAAGGAGGCATCCTTTTGTCCAAGAACCATGGGAATCTACAATGTGACTCTCTAATTGGGACTTTTCATAAATTCCTCCATGATGTATTTTTATAGAGCAGTTTTCTCCAAAATAATAAGGTCTACCAGGTCTTATGGCTCCAGTAGCAGAGTCAGTGGTACTGCAGACAGGACCTTCTATAGAACCATTTACTGCTCTAAGCCCTACTCAAAGCCTTTAGGGTCATTTAGAGTTGTATGGATTGAGTAGCACTCCCAAGTGCTAGTAGTTGGATGGGAGGTGCTACATGTAATAATCTTGCTTTATTTTGGAGAGCCTATCTTGTCATGCTTAAGACCACTGTACCCCTAAGACCTTCACTGATGTGCAATTCTCCTCAGTCTTTGTAGGTTTTGTCTCCACCTTCTGAGTATCATGTGACTTAAAAATTCTTCCAATGTATTTGCTCCTCCATGTGCATCCGGTCAAATTAACATAATGCCATTGATAGAGTGGGGACCAATGTCATGTTCTGAAGAATATCAAGAGGGTCAGACTCTTTGGACTATACTGTGACAGTGGACATAAGAATTAGCATAGTATATAAGATATATATATACTGTTTTCTGTCCCAGATGGATACACACCATAAAGATGGAAAAGATTACCTTTGTTAAATTAATGACCACGTAGGTTATGTGCATAGGGCCTTGCTCCTCTTCTCTAGCAAAGATATTTTATATGGTGCAGGGTCTGTAACTGAGATAAACTTACTCAAGTTGTAGAAGTCCACTGTCAAGCTCAAAGATCCACCTGACTTTTGGAGGTTGGTAAATAAATAGAGATGTTTTGGCAGCTACCTCCCATATGTCCCTAGGTCTTGAAAGGTCTTGAATAGTGGTAATAATTGTTGCCATTTCCCAGAAAGTAGCATGTTTGGGATTTACTGTCTTGACGGGAGAGTGGGAATGTTTCAGAGGTTTACATTTAGCCTTCCTTCTCACAACAGCTATTCCCCCACAGGCCAAGGAACCAATGTGGGATTTCTTCCAGCTATAAAGTGTGTCTACTCTAATTCTATATTCGAGATCAAGGAAATGTCCCAAGGTGAGTCCATAGGCCTCATACCCCCACTGTGAGCTGGACCTGTCCCTGGACCCAGGTTTAGGATGCAGCCCTCATTTTCTCTGACTCTAGTAGGACGGTGTGAGATTGCGTCCAGGCCCTGTTAGTGTATGTCAACTCTGGTCCTGTGCCCACCTGTCCTTGACATATTTGGATGTTCCCTTTTCCCCACTGAATATTTACCTGAGCAAATGGTCACAGGCCTTTTGGGGAAGGACTGGGTGATTTTTACCTACACACTCGCCAGGCTAGTGCAGGGTACTTCAGGCCGAGGACCTGGCCTCTGATCTGGTCAGCGAGTTCCAGGCCTGTAAATTGCCTCAAGTCCTGTAATAGACAAGAGATTGTTTACTCTTTACTGAGACAGGCACCCTTACTCCCCTGATTATCCCTCGCTGAGTTTTGCAGCTTGTGCACACTGAGTTAGACCTTGTATCAGATGGATATCATAGGTGTGATGAGAACATTTGGAAATACGTGGGCTTCTCAATGTCCTCTTCTGGTTGAGTGGAGAAAGTTTTGCAGCTCTCTGCGTCTGAGCCTCAGTTCACCTTGCCCACTTGGCGGTAAGAACATCATCGTGCTGGCACTGCTTCTGGTCACTTCTTACCTCCTTAGGAAGCCAGATCTGGCTTTGCCCTCAGGAATCTCCACTCTTGATTATGCTCTAAAGTGACAGGTTTCCACTTTGCTTGGTTCTGAACAGTCTCAGAGTCCACTGTGTAAGATGCAGTATCACCTGCTCTCAATCATTTCATCTCCCCACAAACTGACTCACTGAATTAGGCTGTGCCTGTTCCACATTAAGAATAAGAATAAGCAGTGGAAGCACCCTAAGTGTGCATCAGGTGAATGGATAAAGTTGTGGTACCTATATACAATGGAATATTACTCAGCCATAAAAAGAATGAAATAATGCCATTTTCAGCAATATGGATGGATCTAGAGGTTATAATACTAAGTGAAGTAAGTCAGACAAAGACAAATACCAAATGATATCACCTATATGTGGAATCTAAAATATAACACAAATGAACCTATCTATGAAAGAGAAATAGACTCACAGACGTAGAGAATAGATTTGTGGTTGCCAAGGGAGAAGGCTGGTGGGGGAATGATGGATTGGGAGTTTGGGATTAGCAGATGCAAATTATTATATATAGGATGGATAAACAGCAAGGATCTACTCTATAGCACAGGGAACTATATTCAATATCTTGTAATAACCTATAATGGAAAAGAATCTGAAAAAGAATATACATGTGTATAACTGAATCACTTTGCTGTTCACCTGAAACTAACACAATGTTGTAAATTAACTATACTTCAATAAAAAATGGTTAAAAAATAAAAACAACTTTAAAATAAGAATAAACAGAAGTGTGAGTGTATGTGTGTGTGTGTGTTTCAGGTGGAGTGGGATGGGAGAGGCTGTGGTGGAATATCTCTCTCAAATATCTTTTTTTCTTTTTTATTGAGGTACAGTCAATATATAATATATAAATTACAGGTGTACAATATAGTAATGCACAATTTTTAAAGGTTATACTCCATGTATAGTTATTATAAAAATATAATATTTGCTATATTCCCCACATTGCACAATATATCCTTGTAGCTTATTTTACACCTAAGAGTTGGTATCCCATTTTCTTCTATACAGTACCTCTGACTCACCTGTCCACTATATTCTAGCACTGAGACAAATAAAAGGTAACTCTCTCGGTTTTCTTCAGAGCTCTTTCAGAGCTCTGACAATGCACACTGAACGTAGCTGTCAGAATGCATATTGAGTTCTCAAAGGCATTTAATAGGTTTCTCATGATATTCTTGCAGATCAAATGAGTGACTGTTGAGTGGATGATAATAAACGTATCACGGTAGCTTTGAGTAACCACTCCCAAAGTTTGTCCAGCTCTGAGTCCCTGTCACCCTAGTTAGGTTTCTTGCGACATGCCTTGGGTACTGTCATCTTCAATATTTTAATCACTGACTTGGATAAAAATAAAGGTATACTTATCAAAGCAGGGGCAAAGGGTAAAATTAGGTTTAAAAATGGATTTAAATCGTGGTACAAAATTAATAAGGTGGAATTTAGAGAAGCACACTGCCATTAGAATTCTAGTGGCTAAAAGACCGGGCAGTTCAAACCACCAATTTTATGGATGAGGAAACTGACACCCCGAGAGATGAGGTGATTTACCCACAGTCACTCAGCCTGCTCATAACACAGCCAGGCTTGAACTCCGGGTTGTTTTTCCAGTGCTATCCACACTGTTTTCATTTTTCTCACTCTGCAGATATCCTCAAAAGTATTCTCAAAAATTGATTTTTGATTTGCTGAATTCTGAATAGATTTCAGAAACTCTGCTAATGAATGTAGAGTCCTCTATTTTGCCCCAAACAAACACAAATTCCTTGCATTCGTGCACTATGGACACAGCAAATATGGGGAATACATGGGTTTTTTTCAACAATAAGTCTCTAAAATGTGATTTGACTTCATAAAGAGCTAATTCCACCTAACAGATGTGAAGCATTTGGATTGAGGGTGGCTTTTGTGCATTTGGTTCTGTAGTGAGATGCCACTGTACCTAGGGTTGGGCTGCACCTTCCAACAACTTCACAAAACAGAACTTTCATCACAGGACCATCTGCAGGGAGAGGATCTGAAAATCATGACTGAAACCGAATATTTGTTAAAACTGGCAATGAGATACTTGGCCTGGGGAAAACATGTACTTTAGTTACGTGTGTGCTTGCTTATTTGTTTGGTACAAGACATTGTGAAACAGCCATGAAGTGAACAAGTGACTTCTTTTTCATCATGTTTGGTTCTGTCTGAACTGATCTAAATTTTCTGTAATAAAGAGACTCTGGTAAAGCTGAATTCTTTCTGATTAAAAACACCGTTAATCCTCTTTGTTTTTATTAATCTACAATGACTCAAGGCCCCTTTTTTAAGAAACCACAGTTACGTTTCTTTGTTTAGTACCCGAATATGTTACCCACTGAGCCAAAAGATATAAACCCCAAAGCACTTTTATTCTTTTGGCTGTTGGGCTGTACAAGCGATCTGCGGTAGAAATTTTATTGGAGTGTTTCTCAGTTAACCTCGCCTGAATGCCTGTAGGTTTATGAGTTGCCCCCTTGTAGTCATAGGCTTGTTTTAAATCTGTGAAAGGATTTTATTTCAAAGCATAACGTATTTTATTAATAAGTAATATCTTATTTCCACATGGTGTTAGTAGGTAGCTCAAAAAGACACTGAACATAAAGTGTGCATTTTCTCCTTATTCTCTTGAAATATCCTTTTTCTTACAATGAGAAACATTTTAGATCTATTAGAAAAATTGGGTTGAACATATTTTATTAGTCAAAACATTCAAAGACTATATGCATTCATATAAAGCAAGCTGTGATCAAACTTTCCCTAAGTGGAAAATTTTAAATATTGTTATGGACCATCTAGAAAGCCAATTTCTCTGATACAATTAGTATTGAAATAAAAATATAACTCACACTGATTTTTGTCAGTGAAATAAGAGAAGACAGTGACAAGAGTTAAGTTTAAAAACAAAGCATAAACACTGATAAATGGCCTTTGACTCTGTTATCTAAACTTTCATGATAAAAGTACTATGTGCAGGGTTGGCACCCACTGCATTCTATTTGTAACATGAACAATACACCCAACGAATCATTTAGGTATAAAAATTGTAAATTTCTTTATTTTTATAATTCAACCAAATCTCTGTTTGCAGACCGTACTTAATTCATATCAGAAAATATAATAATTGTTGACTTTGAGGAAACAGCAAATACAAGTTTAAACCCAGTTACTTCAGGTTTTCCTACAAGCCTCTTTCTCCCTTGGGTGCACCTAATTTGGGGAGATTGTGTCCCAGAGGCTCGGGGTGTTGTTGAGGGACATCGCTGGTGGTCACAAGCTGGGTGTGCTGGTCCCCAGAGTCCTCTGTTCCCTCCTGGAGCCACTGGGTCGGCCACGTTGCTGTTAGCCCACACGTCCTCTGTCCTCCTCAGTCTAATTTCTCTCCCCCACCATTTCTCACTGCTCTCAGAGGCAGAGGAAATTTCGGGGTGCAACCCAAGAGCACTCAGCACAGTGACAGTCCGGGGGGCTGGATCAGGTTCCATCCGTCTGCATTTGGCATGCCGACATTTCAGACCATTTGCTGAACCATTTGGGGTTCAAGATTATCTGGAACTTACCCCACGTATCTGGTCCCATGTGGGAAAAGGCAAAGTCTCCTCTTTGAGTTCCTTACTCTCTCCTGGCATCCTACCATTCATTCCTCCGGGGCCGGTGCCTTTGCTCTTTCAAGAGATCCTCATCCAAGTCTGGCTTTCTGACTTTCTTGCTTCCTACTCCCATTCTTTTCCTCCAAGCCCTCAGAGGTTTTTAAATTTTACTTTACTCTCTTCTCCATTTGGAGCAAAAGAAATGACTTAGAGTTTTTCCAGTTCTTTCTCTCCTAAACCTTGATCGGTATTTTTTTCATAAAGCCTAGGGTTTCCTGCCAGCATTATTTTCTGGCTCTGTCACAATACTTCTCCCTTGGGGAAAGAGAGTGTCAAGTCCCCATGGCAGCGAAGTGGAGAGAGAGGCATCACTAGGTTGAAGGTAAAAGTGGGAAGGGGGAGGATGGATGGGTAGCAAAGCCCACTTTATAATATTGTCTGCTCTACATTTTTTTCCTCTCCTTTTCTTATTTCATTTCTTTTATTTTTATTTTCTTTTGTATTGGAGTATAGATGATTAACAATGTTGTGTTAGTTTCAGGTGTACAGCACAGTGACTCAGTTATACATATACTTGTATCTATTCTTTTTCAAATTCTTTTCCCATTGAGGTTATTACAGAATATCGAGCAGAGTTGGAGATGATCATACTAAGTGAAGTCAGACAGAGAAAGACAAATGTCATATGATGTTGCTTATATGCAGAATCTAAAAAAAAATGATACAAATGAACTTATTTGTATCAAATAAGAAACAGACTCAGAAACAGACTCAAATAAGAAACAAAACAGAAACAGAATCACTGACTTAGAGAAAGAATTTATGGTTACCAAAGGGGACAGGGAGAGGAGGGGTAGATTGGGAGATTGGGATTGACAGGTACACACTGCTATATTTAAAGTAGATAACCAACAAGGGCCTTCTGTATAGCACAGGGAACTCTGCTATACTTTCTTTACAGTACTTATTGGTTTACTAAGGAGGTGCCTATGTGGAGAGAACACTGGTGTCTCTCACCAGGACATAGCTCCCTAAGGGCAGGGAACTGGCTTTGTCTCCTTGTACAGCTCCTGAGCGGTGCCTGCCGCAAGCACGTGCTCAGTCAACACTGGCTGAATGTTTGAAGGAAATGCTCATCCCATATCTCCATTGAAAACATACTTCAGCTCAGCCCTGTGCTTCACTGTGGACCTGAAAACAAATCAAATGAATGACAGCTCTATCTTAAAGCCAGACTGAAGCTTTGAGCATTTCAAAATGAGGAATAGGTCCATTTTTAGACTGCATCTTTGACATTATATGTATCTCTAGTGGGTCATTTTGTGGTTGAACTCTCTGACAAATGTCTCGAATGTGAGTGTCTTGCTAAGTGATGAGGATGGCTATCCTGTCTGCCATGTCCCTAGACCCTGGTCACCTGGAACCTGCCCATGAGTGCCACACCATCACCTGTGCCCAAATACACAGAACAGGCAGGGTTGGGTCTAAAGGAAAAAGTCTGACCTTTATTCAAGTTACCTAACCTCTCTGAGCCTCAGTTTCCTCTGATGTTAAATTACCAGATATTGAAAGTAATGTATAGAGCATATGAAATCACCAAGTACATAAACCCATATATATATATATATATATAGAGAGAGAGAGAGAGAGAGAGAGAGAGAGAGGGAGGGAGAGAGAGAGAGAGAGAGACTGCCTATATATAATAAATATTGACTGCCACACAGGTGCTGTTCAGTAACACTGGTTGTTATTATTACCTTATATGTAGAAAGGCTGATTTTGAATAAAGCTGTTTATGTTATTGGCATGTTAGTTCTGAAATGCACGTCAGGTTAAGCAGGAAAGAATTTCTCCCCATTTTAAGATATTAATTTTGCAACAAATGTATTAGTTTCTTAAGGCTGCTTTCTGGAACCTGAAAAGGAACTCTGTTATCAGGGTATAGGCAAATCCAGATTCTTTTAGTCCATCTTAGCTAATCCAGTAGCTATATCAAAAAATTTAGAAGTAAAAAAAAAACACCCAGAATAATATATGATTTTATACTTTTTCTGATCGAACCATTCTGTATGGTTTTTATCCACTCTGATTTTAGCAGTATGCTGTGCTACCTGCCTTGAGGAAATATTAATGACCTATAAAATTAAAAGAGTAGTTTGAACCAAAGGCAGTTCCTGACTATGGAATTGCACATTCCTGAGAGATTAATGAAGACTTTCAAAAGACATGTTCATTACTCATTCCTTTTCTCAGCTAGATTCCAACTGTTTATTTCTGCATAAAATTGTCCATTTCTCTTATAACATGCTAGATTGAGAATCCCGGGCAGCAATGTGTTTTGAAAGCTGGAAGATGGTATTTGAGGGATGAAAAAGAAGGTTATAATTTGCATTCTTATTTTGGAAGATGGACTACAAGATTCCAGGACTTCATTCTGAGAGTTCATCGAAGATTTAATTAAGAAAATAATTTGGCATGAGAAAAGAAGGTCATTCAGTGATAATATCTAAATAATTTTGGCAGCTAGGGATATATTATCAGTGTTACTTTTATTTTGCAGCACGTGATTAGCTGTGTTACAGTAGGATGGTGTAACAGGATCCCTAATTTAAAAAAAAAAACATACTCCATAATGTGGAGAGATTTTGCACAGGACCCAAGTGAAATAAAGGGTTTAGTAATCAACAGATTTATGCTCCTGTAATTTTTCTTTCAGAAGCCTAATAGTATTTACAAATTTTGCATTTATAGGTACCCCTGATGGCTGAAAGAAACACTATTTGTTGAGACCCATTATTATCCCCCCCCAAATTATTTGGATTATCTAAATTGTATATTAATGTTTATTCATTATCTAAAATCAAAATTCCATCTTAGATTTTAAATCACTTATTTTTTTTTTCATTGTTCTTTTTCTTCCTGGCTATCTTCTTAAAGCATAGAGATTAAATGACATTTAATTGTCCCAGAATGGAATAGTCAAGACTGCTTGCTACCCTTCTACAATCTTAGGCTGTAATCGAACGTGAGGCTGTATTTCTCCTTGCACTCTTTGGAAAGAGTGCTATAAAATCTTCTTTAGACCTCAGCGTATTATTTTTATTAAATTAGAGCTTGTCTTAACCCTTCTAATTGCTTATACTAGCCAAATCACTCAGGGCAGCAATGGGGACAGAGTAAATTTTAAAAGAAAGAAATCACTTATAATCCATCTTAAAATATTTACCTCGAGACAAAGGCATAGGTGCTAGAGGATGGGTTTTAAACAATAACATTGGTCCCTTCATTAGAAAATAAATGAAGTTCTCTTAGATTTCCCACGGCTGCCATTTACCGTTATGTTGTTTTGATAATGAGCTTGACCTGGTATTTTTCTCTTTGATTCAAACTGCTCTCCCCAGAGAAATAGTCCATAGGGAAGTAATCTTCTCAATCCAAATTTCCTATGCCAGGACCATTGACAATCCTGGTATCCGAAACCACTAAAATCATTAAGTCAGATAATGGCTATTTACGTAAAGTTCAGAAGGTTGTTAAATTGATTCCAGATGTCAAAATGATCTGCATTTACATTATCTAGAGGCACATCATATATATATATACACATTAACCTACCACCTGTCAACTTTATCAGGAGAGTAGAACAGGATCAGGAATAATAAAATCTTCTTAGATGTAACCTGTAACTCTGAAGCTGATTTTCTGAAATGAGCCAAAATCATATGTGATTCACTCACCTTTATCAAAATTGGTTTGAATTAAGGATAAGAGAAAAACCTTGGACCTTAATTCCATTATAATCATGTCTATTCTGAACCTAAGGTAAAGTCTGAGAGGTATGTTAAAAAGTGAGGTCTCTGCTTTTCATTACTCATTCCCAGAGAGGATTTTAACTGTTAGGAACTTAGTATAATGCATTTCCTAAGGGTTCCTCGAGAATTGTGGCCATTCCTAGGTATTTCTTTGTCTAAGAGAACGTGGATTGTTTGGGAAGATTTGGCCCATGGCATAAACTATCATGGGTTGGAAATATTGATTTGTGTTTGTGTATCCCCTTCCTCTACCTCTAATAACCAAATGATCCTGGAGATAAGATGGTCCCCCGTTCTGGTAGGGCCCCATTGTATGTCTGAAGTTACCACTGTCTTAGGCAGAATTCTAAATCATAATAATGTCTAACGGTCGTAAACAGAGATTTTAGATGTGCTACACTCAGATATCCTCCCAGGAGTTATCTTTAAGATTAAGGCACCTACTTGGGGCTAGAATGATTTAGGTTCTTGAAGGACCATGGTAGCATTAATAAAAGGGGAAAAGAAATATGTGCTTCCTTAGGGCGTAGGATTTTTTCCCCTATATTTCGTTCAACAAGTTAGAAACAAATCTGAAGATACATAAAATAGTTGAAAATCCACACTCTAAAATTTGGCACATTGCAATGAAGTAGAAATGATAAAATAATAAAAGCTGTTCTGCTGAAGGTAATCTATGAGCATCTTATAATTTTTCCCCTAAAGCAGTGATTCGTCATTTTTTAGGGTTGTGGTCACTGAGGTAAGGAACTTTCTCACCAGGAATGGCCCTGACCCCATTTCATATATAATTGACCACCTCCTAAAGTCAATCTCTGAGCTTCCTAGCAGAAACCCTCCTCCACACTACATCCTCCACATCCTAAAATATTTTACAGTTCAATCAAGCAGTTGAGGCAACCACAAACAAATGTGATTTATGCCTCAGAAGGTTTGCAAGGAACTTTTATGGCAGTGTAGGTGAGGGGATTGTTACATACTGATAGAAGGATGTCAGAGTTTCATGCTGAAGATTTCATTTAAAATCAAACTAGGTAATATACTGGATTTCAGAACAGACTGGTTGAGCATACTCCAGACAGATGAACTCATGTGAGGACAAGACCAGAAAAAAGACATCTCTGGCATGTTTAGTGATCAGGTTAATTCCTTAAACAAATGGGCCATGAAATGCAGTCATTTGAAAAAATGTTGGAAAGTTGATTGGTATCACATTCTTGGATATCAGATTACATTAATTTTTTTTTTTTATTGTTGGTAAAGGCAGCCCATCGCAAATATTCAAAAAAAAGTCTGCAATGTTATTAGAGCTGCACTGGAGAGATTGATGTGATGAAAGTCATAGGACAGGACAAGAAAAAAAAAAAAGCAGTAGGTAGAGAGATAAAAATCCAAACTAGGGTGATAACACTGAAGAAAGAAAGGAGTCAAACTGTGAAAAAACCCCACAATTTGTGCTTGCTTAAATGTGGTTATTTAATTAACAATTGTAGCAGCTGCTTTGTGTAACAAAAGAGCCCAAAGCATGATAAAGTTTTAGAAGGAATTTCAAGGGATCTGAACTATTCTGCTCTGGAATGTTCAGAGTATTAACAAATTGAAGTCTAAAAGAAGCCCTGCTTAACTTTATCTCAGCAAGAAATTCCCAAACTTATTAGAGAGTAGAAACTTTGACATGTGTGTAGTTGTGTGTGGAGCTTCCATGAATATTCTAAAAAACTAGTATTTCTTAGTACACACATTCTGCTGCTTATAGCCATAATAAACATTAATCCACAGTTCTGCCTTTTGTTGTGACATAGACATATTTGCTTGTCATTTTTATTCTACACATATCGTTGCTTATCAATGTGTGCATCTTTGGGAAGGGGGTCATTCTGAGCCATGTGTATTTTTGAATCATCAAATATTTTGAAATGGAAGATTTTTCAAGTCTAGCTTCATACAGGTGAAACTCATCTATTTGAAAATATCTTGGAAACTCATAATAGAGTGAAAACTGTAAGAGCAAAGACTATAAAACAAGCAAAGATTATAAAAAGCAGAGCTCCTGTAAGTACTAGATTTATGAAAAATAATTCAAATAAATCTAGCATTTTAAAAATAAGCAGGTAATATAACTATGAAGCCTAAGGATTGTATTACAATACTCTTTATAAAGAACATAGACATAGATCTACTAGTTTGTTTTTCCAGTTAATATGGGGTAATTTTATATTTAGATGAAAATTTTAAGGCATGTAAAAGATGCCTTGATAAGTCTTATTTTACTAAATAAAGACATCATAATTCTTTCATTTCTTACACAAAATGTAAATCTATGTCTTCATGTGTGTCAATCTAATTTTAATCTCTATTCTTAGGTCTATAGTTGCTACTGCAAAATAATACATTAATTCATAAAGTATATGATTTAGAATCTAATTATCTTAAAATTCTACAAAAGTTAACAAATACATAGGTAATGAAATGTTCTCATTTGGATTTTTAGAAAAATGTAAAGAGTTATATTTTCCAAAAGAGAAAAAACAAATAACCATCATGTTGTGACTTTGGGACAGAAAAGATTTTGTTTTCATTTTTGGTATTATCTGCTGGTGTTCAACAGTTGCAATTTTTTTTTTCCACAGATGAGAGCTGTGCATCAAAATTCACGTCCCAAGAGATGTTATCAGTCTGAACAGCCCAGTGAACAAATATTTGTGCGCCTCCTTCTAAATGAAATGTTCTATAGAAAGGTGGAAGTGGTGAGAAACCGTTGAAACAGTGGTTAAGAAGGTAGGTCTTTGTGGTACTGATGGGAAATAGTCGTTAGGGAAAGCTGCTCCACCACACAGGAAACAGAAAAACTCTTGAAAGCATCTTGTCCAGCTGTGGCAGACAGAAGAATTTACATAGATAACATTTTTAAGCCCCAGAGTTTGTATGTACTCAACTGGTGACCAAGAAAGGAGGAGGTGCAGGGGGAGAGGGAAAGGAAAAGGTTTTAAGGTTACAAGAGCAGTTTGGTATGCATTTTGCAAATCACATACCTACATAGCTTCCCAGAAAAGACATTTAAAATAAAGACCTACACCTCATCATATTGAAAAGCTAGATGGGCTCCGATGGAGGTTAAAAAAAAACAGGTTTGCAAAACAAATTCAAAGAAGCGTTTCATAACTGAATAGAACTATTGTTGAATGGCTTGAAATTAAAATATTTATATTGTCTTTTTATAGGTATTGAAAATATAGCAAATACAAAGATTTATAATAAGAATGAAAAATGATTATAACAAAGGTTGCCAATTTTTTTTTTTTGCTCACTTATTAAGAGCTGCTTTGCTTTTGTGATTTCATTTAATTGTTTTGAAAATTAAATTAAATTACATCCTAGATGAGCAAACGAGGCTCAGAGTGGATGAGGTTCTTAACCAAGATCATAGACCTCAGGGTTTGAACCCAGGTGTGTTGAACTCTGAAATTTGTGCTTGTGAAACATGCTGGGCTATTTCCACCATAATATTCTGAGCCATAATCAAGATCATTACATTCTGTTTTTGCTTAGTTATCTCTTCTAGTTTTCGTTATGTTTTCTTCCACCGTATCATATGTATCTTCCATACACATCCACATACTGCATCCTTAGAGAAAACTTTGGGAATGCTCTCTTGGAAAAGTGTTTTCGTGGTTGCTGTTTTTCTTCGTGACTCTCTATTTTAATGATTATTCTTCCACAGGATTTTGATCATCCTACCCGATTCATTTCATTTTGAACACTTTGAAAATACATGTGCTTCAACAATAATATGGTGACTGCAACTCAAATTCTCACCCTCATGTAAATAGCTATGCATTTCGTTATGAAATATGCAGAGGGAAAAGAAGGCAGAAAATGACCTAGAAGTGAAACTCTTTAGCAACTTGATGCAGTGGGTTTTCATCATGTTCTATTCGCCCAGTGAACTTATAATAGTTTAAATGTGCTGATAGTTTGTTTTAGCAATTCAGGTACCATTATCGGGGTGGGGGGGGAATCCCGAAGGTAAAACCCTGATATACTGATCTATAACTTGAGGCCATCTGCACAGACAAATAACTGGTGTGCATATTCCTTCTATCTTCTTGCCTACTTCATGGGTCTCCTTTTGGTAGGAGTTCTATTCTAGCAAGAAAGCCGCCCCCCGCCCCCCACCAGGTGACTTTTTCCCTTGCATCTAAAATCTACGCAAAAATGTTGCACACTAGCCCTTCCTTCCCGTTGGCCCTAATCTAAGTACTTCAGGAGGTGATGTTTGGTTTGTATACCTGCTTCATCCATCACTCCATGTTTCACTTAAACACTGCCTAGTCCATTCCTAAGTCTTCTTTTAACTCTCATCACTCTGCCAATGACTTCTTGAACACAAGAAAAGTCAATCTCTCTCTTTTTAAATAGAAGAGTTCTTCAGTACTTTTCCCAATGTTGCTATGTGTTTCTATATCATACTCTAATGGAACTTACATCAGCCTAAAAGCTCATTTCAACACTATTTTACTGCTTTTCTGTTTTGCGAAATGACTAGTTTCTAATAACAGGTTTTTGTGTGTTTTACAAGCGTTCACAATTCATGTGTGATGTTTAGCTAGGCTTGTTTGGGCTTTCCTGAGACCCAAGGTAGGCCAAAGAATGATGATAGATCACCCTCTGAGAAACAACCTTTTGTGCTGTAAAAATGGCTATACTTGTAAACATTTAATGCTTGTCTAAAACTCTCTGCAAGGTCCATGGTCACACTGTCATCAATTCCTTTAATGCAGCTCTTTTGGATTTTGAGATATAATAGATTCCCAGGATTAAACTCTTTAAATGAGAGGGACCGTGTGGAGTAATCTAGTCCAGTCCCCTCATTTTACAGCTGGGGAAAGTGAGACTCAGCCCTTTAAGTGCATTGAAGATTGGATCAAGGATCCAATTGTTTTCTGATTTCCAACGCTGCGTACTTAATTTAGTATAATTACTATCAGCTGGTTTCAGTCGATAAGGCACTGGGCCCAAGGGCTCAGGCCAGATTAAAAATAAATGTTCAAAATAGTCTGAATGTCTTTTAAATGCCCAAATATTCCCATTTTAAAGAAAAAAAAATGAGGACATCAGAGGATTTGGTCAGATGCAATGTTTGGACATCCTCATGGCCACCGATTGACACACATTCAAATCTTGAAAGCACAAATCTTTAACAGCATTTAGACATGACCATATCCTTTTGCTCCAACTGGATCCTTAAGGCAACTTCTAGAGAGAGCCATATGAAATCACTAAAATGGAATAAGCCCCAGTTATTAGGAAGGACAGCACACACAGCCAGGAATGAGCAAATATAAATTCCATGACTAATGATTTGAGGACTTACTACTTGACTTCTGTAACAGTGTCTTTCACAGAAATATTTCTTGTACTGCCCTTTAAATGTGGTTCTTTGTCTGGTCTAGAACAAGCTGGAGAAGAAGTGGCCAAGAGCCTTCAGTCTTCACAGTCTCTGAGTCCTCTTGTGGTCCGTTTTCTAACTCCTGCCCTGTACTTTGTTGTGTTCCTTTCCTTAAACCCACGATGAAACACAAGCGGGATGACCTCGGCTGCCTTTGAAAAGAACGCTCATTGTGATGTGTGTATTTGCAAGCTCTTTCTCTGCATTCCACATCATAGGAAGATGTTTTGTTTTTCGCTGTCTATATTTTTTATCTTGATCCATTCTGAACAAATAACTGGCCTCCTCCTGCCAATTTCAATTAATTTCTTGTCAAATTAAAATGGCTCACACACACACAGGGAAGTTATGATCACTGTATTCAAGGTTCATCTTATTCATGTGCACAAATAAAAATTTTTGTGCTATGTATTTTCAGACGTGCATTCTTGGGGCCTGTGTGTATTTTGGAAAGCGATTGTGAATTTGCTATTGCTCACTGGTTTTATAGACATTACTGCTGAGACCAAGTACTTTGGAATCTAGAAGCTGAAATATGATGGAAATGAGTCTGATTAGATAGTTCTTGTGGACAGAATAGGGTAGAATAGCATAGAATAAGGCAAAGAGAAAGAACTTTATTGAGATTTTTTAAAAATGAGGTTATAAAATTTAAGAAAGAATTGAAATATGCTAGAAAATACAAGAGGAATAAGTTGGGGAAGGACTAAAATAGAGTTCGAAGGAAATGTAAATTTAAACAAGTACAAATCTGTTAGGCAAAATGTAAGAATATTGGGAAAAAAGATAAGCAGACTGACTACTTTGGCTGTATAAAATAAAATATCTCTATCCATCTATATACCTATCTCTATAATAAAGAGCAGAGAGAACAAACCACAAGTCTGAAATATTGATGCATGAAGAAATGAGAAATAATCACTGCCATTGCTATTTCTTTTACTTTTGGTCACATGAAACACAAATCATTGACTACAAACTGAATGCAGTATTATTGTGTTAATCAAAGTAATTCATATTTAATTCTACATCTTTCCTTCACTCTCACTCTTATAAAATGTTTATATTGCATTATTGTTCAGTCAATTTATTGCATAGTGATTATTATTCCCAGTCTTGTTTACATTTTAGACATTTCTACAAGTGCAGAAATTTGGATTACTATGTAATATGTTAGGATTAAATAAAGATCATTTCAAAAAAAATACCTAGAATGTTTATCAAAAACACATGGGCTTCCCTGGTGGTGCAGTGGTTGAGAGTCCGCCTGCCGATGCAGGGGACACGGGTTCGTGCCCCGGTCCGGGAAGATCCTACATGCCGCAGAGCGGCTGGGCCCATGAGCCATGGCCGGAGCCTGTGCTCCACAACGGGAGAGGCCACAACAGTGAAAGGCCCGCGTACCACAAAAAACAAAACAAAACAAAACAAAACACCAAATTGTTTCTAAATCCCAGGGCTCCCTTACAAACACTTTCTTCTCTGTGAATGGGAAACTTTTTTTTTTTTAATTTTATTTTTGGCTGTGTTGAGTCTTCATTGCTGCACGCAGGCTTTTCTCCGGTTGTGGTGAGCAGGGGCTACTCTTCTTTGCGGTGCACGGGCTTCTCATTGCAGTGGCTTCTCTTGTTGTGGAGCACGGACTCTAGGCACACAGGCTTCAGTAGTTGTGGCACACAGGCTCAGTAGCTGTGGCTCGTGGGCTCTAGAGCGCAGGCTCAGTAGTTGTGGTGCACGGGCTTAGCTGCTCCACGGCATGTGGGAATCTTCCCGGACCAGGGCTCGAACCTGTGTCCCCTGCATTGGCAGGCTGATTCTTAACCACTGTGCCACCAGGGAAGCCCCGGAAACATTTTTAAGTGTTTAGTTTAATACCTGAGATGTTTAAATTATCTAAATTAATTTTAGTTGATGTTTATTTGGCCACCAGCTCTTTTCTCATGATCTGAATGACAATGATGAAATGAGGTGGAGGAGGAGGAAAAGAGGAGGAAATTTTCTAAAACAGTCACTTTAACTCATAACAGACTTCATTTCTGAACTATGAGGTTGTACTAAATAATCTCTAAACTCACCCAGTGGTCTAAAAGTATTGTCATAGATATGGAGAACAAACGGATGGTTGCCAAAGGAGGGGGGTTGGGGGATTGGGTGAAATAAGTGAAAGGGATTGAGAGGTCCAAACTTCCAGTTATAACATAGAAAGTCAGGGGAATGTAATGTACAGCATGGGGAATATAGTCAATAATATTGCAGTAACTATGCATGGTGACGGATGGTTATTAGACTTATAGAGGTGATCAACTCATAATGTATATCAATGTTGAATCACTATGTTGTATACCTGAAACATATAATATTCTATGTCAATTATATTTCAATTAAAAACAACAAAATAAAATTATGAGATTTGTTATGCCTATGTTTTAATTCCCAATTTTTATTTAATATGTATGACCTAATTTTAAAAATCAATTCACAGGTAGACTACCCTAAGTGCAAACAGTTCAACCAGACTTGCTCACATTCAAAGAATATCTTGATCTGTGGTTTTTTTCTCTGTGGTTATTTTTGAAGTATTTGAGTTTGGGGATTAACATACACACTACTATATTCAAAATAAACAACAAGAACCTGCTGTATAGCACAGGGAACTATATTCAGTATCTTGTAATAACCTATAGTGGAAAAGAATATGAAAAAAATATATATATATATGTATATATAACCGAATCACTTTGATGTATACCTGAAACTAACACAACATTGTAAATCAACTATACTTCAATTAAAAAAAAACACTACTAAATCCTCATTATTTGAGTCAGCTGATTTTAAGTTATAGTGCATGGTTAGTCAAAAGAGCCCATCCCTTATTCACCAGGAAACTGTGAGTCTTCTCAGAGAAACTTAGTCACTTATTACCTCTCAGAATTTAAGGAAGTTTATCTATATTGCTGAGCACTTATCTTTTCAGTTTTGAAAGGGAAGTTATAATACCAACTTTGAAATATTTTGGCCAGTTAAAAAAGATTATACATAGACGTAATCTAGTGAAATTAAAAGGTAAATAAATAGTAGCTACTGTAAGTAAAAATATGTACATTTGTTTCTTTGTCTTAACATAACTAAAATTTATTAAAAACTGATTTTCAAATGTTATGTACCTACAGTCCTAAACCTACCTCCCTTTTGCATTTCATTAGGGTTTGCATGCTATTTCATGAATAGGGTTATATTTCAAATAGTGCCAAGTGTTCATATGATTTTACTGTGTTAATTACACAAACTTTTAATATTTGAAAAAGTTATTTTTAATAAAAATATCATTTTCAAAAAGTTTATATTATTTCAAAAGTTGGACTGCTATTTGTTCATAATGTTTCCAATTATTATAAATAACCATTCAGTTCTCATTGAGATATGAATGAATCTTCATCTATCTACTGGTAGAGATAAGAAATATGAATGTGTTTTGAGAAGAAATACACCATGCTGTTTGAGATTATAGTAACTGATTTTGAGTCTATAACATCCGAGAATATACAAATGAATAGATCTCTGTCAAGACATAAACAGATACGATTCTAACTGACTTGAGGTTCAGTATAAAACATGACTGAATCTAATTATGTGGTTTTGCGTAAATTGTGACCATGCTGCTGTAACTGTTTTTGATGATGAGGTTGCCTGAAATATTCCAGGTTTTTAAACTAGAGGGGTACGAAGGAAAAGGTAATGAGTTTTCTTTAAAGAGATGGCTGTGCTGAACTCAGTTTTTATCTGTCAGCCAAAGCATTTCCAAGCACTCTAAATTTTGGTTAACATAGGCTAAAGGTACTGAACTAGAAGAAATTCTACACTCAGAGACACTTACTATAGGAATGAGTGTCCTTGCATATACGTTATTAGAAAATAAAATTGATGGACCCACTGCACTGTTGAAGTGAACACACTAATGCAAAGTCTTAATGGAATATGCCAATATAGGAAGAAGCACTGAAACAGTAAAGGTGGCCACATCATACCAGCATTTCTGGTTTGGATGGTATGATGAATGGTTTTCTGGAGAGAAAAAGAGAGAGAGAGAGAGAGAGAGAAGAATTTGAAAAAGATATTTTGTAGCAGCACTGTTTACAATACCCAGGACATGGAAGCAACCGAAATGTCCATCAACAGATGAATGGATAAAGAAAATGTGGTATATAAACATATATATATGTAATATGTGTGTGTATATATATATATATGCATATATATACATGTATATATACACACATTTTATATATATACATGTATATATACACAATATATGCATACACATTGTACACACACACATATATATATATATATATATATATACACAATGGAATGTTACCCATAAAAAAATGAAATAATGCCATTTACAGTGACATGGTAGACCTAGAGATTATCATGCTAGGTGAAGTAAGTCAGACAGAGAAAGACAAATACCATATGATTCTGCTTATATATGGACTCTAAAAAAAACTGATATAAATGAACTTATTTACCAAATAGAAATAGACCAGCACACAGAGAAAATAAACTTACCAATGAAAGAAATTAAAGATAATGCAAACAGATGGAGAGATATATCATGTTCTTTGATTGGAAGAATCAACATTGTGAAAATGACTATACTACCCAAAGCAATCTACAGGTTCAATGCAATCCCTATAGAACTACCAATGGCAGTTTTCACAGAACTAGAACAAAAAATTTCACAATTTGTAGGGAAACACAAAAGACCCCAAATAGCCAAAGCAATCTTGAGAAAGAAAAACAGAGCTGGAGGAATCAGGCTCCCTGACTTCAGACTATATTACAAAGCTACAGTAATCAAGACAGTATGGTACTGGCACAAAAACAGAAATATGGATCAATGGAACAGGATAGAAAGCCCAGAGATAAACCCACGCACATATGGTCACCTTATCTTTGATAAAGGAGGCAAGAATATACAATGGAGAAAAGACAGCCTCTTCAATAAGTGGTGCTGGGAAAACTGGACAGCTGCATGTAAAAGAATGAAATTTGAAACTCCCTAACACCATACACAAAAATAAACTCAAAATGGATTAAAGACCTAAATGTAAGGCCAGACACTATAAAACTCTTAGAAGAAAACATAGGCAGAACACTCCATGACATAAATCACAGCAAGATCATTTTTGACCCACCTCCTAGAGAAATAGAAATAAAAATAAACAAATGGGACCTAATGAAACTTAAAATCTTTTGCACAGCAAAGGAAAATATAAACAAGACGAAATGACAACCCTCAGAATGGGAGAAAATATTTGCAAATGAGGTAACTGACAAAGGATTAATCTCCAAAATTTACAAGCAGCTCAATATCAAAAAAACAAACAACCCAATCCAAAAACGGGCAGAAGACCTAACTAGACATTTCTCCAAAGAAGATATACAGATTGCCAACAAACACATGAAAGGATGCTCAACATCATTAATCATTAGAGAAATGTAAATCAAAACTACAATGAGGTTATCACCTCACACCAGTCAGAATGGCCATCATCAAAAACTCTAGAAACAATAAATGCTGGAGAGGGTGTGGAGAAAAGGGAACTCTCTTGCACTGTTGGTGGGAATGTAAATGATACAGCCACTGTGGAGAACAGTATGGAGGTTCCTTAAAAAAAACTAAAAATAGAACTAGCATATGATTGAGCAATCCCACTACTGGGCATATACCCTGAGAAAACCATAATTCAAGGAGAGTCTTGTACCACAATGTACATTTGCAGCTCTATTTACAATAGCCAGGACATGGAAGCAACTTAAGTGTCCATCAACAGATGAATGGATAAAGAAGATGTAGCACATATATACAATGGAATGTTACTCAGCCATGAAAAGAAATGAAATTGAGCTATTTGTAGTGAGGTGGATGGACCTAGAGTCTGTCATACAGAGTGAAGTAAGTCAGAAAGAGAAAAACAAATACTGTATGCTAACACATACATATGGAAACCAAAAAAAAAAAAAAAAAGTTCTGAAGAACCTAGGGGCAGGACAGGAATAAAGACGCAGTTGTAGAGAATGGACTTGAGGACACAGGGAGGAGGAAGTGTAAGCTTGGATAAAGTGAGAGAATGGCATGGGCTTATATATACTACCAATGTAAAATAGATAGCTCGTGGGAAGCAGCCGCATAGCACAGGGAGATCAGCTCATTTCTATGTGACCACCTAGAGGTGTGGGATAGGGAGGGTGGGAGAGAGACGCAAGAGGGAGGAGATATGGGGATATATTTATATGTATAACTGATTCACTTCGTTATAAAGCAGAAACTAACACACCATTGTAAAGCAATTACACTCCAATAAGGATGTTTAAGAAAAAAAAAGAAAAGAAAAGAAACTTACCAAAGTGGAAAGGCAGGGGAGGGATAAAATAGGAGTTTAAGATCAACATATACAAACTACTATATATAAAATAGATAAAAACAAGGTCCACTGTATAGCACAGGGAACTAAATCCAATATTTTGTAATAATCTATAAGGGAAAAGAATCTGAAAAATAATATATATATGATACATATTTATAATATATATAATTGAATCATTTTGCTGTACACCTGAAATTAACACAACATTGTAAATCAACTATACCTCAATTAAAAAAAATGGTATTTTGTTCATTGCCAAAATATTTAAAGATGAATTACACATAGATTGGAACCTAATTTTCAGAATATGACAGCGTATGGAGCATTCCCTGAATGCTCAGTTCAACCTTTGATAATGAATTAGAAAAGTCGACATCATTTCTGAGGTAAGAGCGGGACTCACTAGAGAAATTTGTGAATGACAGAGGACACTCTAGTTCATCATTTGGCCAACCACTGAGTCACCAGCTGTCACTCCAGCCAGCTCGTGTAGAGGCTGATGAGTGTGCCTTGGGTTATCACAACAGGAACGGCGAGAACAGGCACCACAAGGACAGGGTCTCTTGATACAGAATCCATTCTGACAACCACTTGATCTTTTAGGAAAATAGAGACTGAAATAATTTGGGTAACACTCATATATTTAGCCATTCATTATTTTTAATGACATGTTAATCAATGTGCAATGAGGAAAGTAGTATAAAAGGAGATTGAACCCACCACACTTAAATTATTCAGCTCAATGTCTGGTGAGGAGTCCATCTTTTTTCAGTTAATTTTCCCACAGAGCTGTTCCAAGAAAGCCTACTCATATCTAAAAGGTTCTTGGAGGTTATTTTTAATTTCCACCCTTGACGGAACTACTTTTGGCAATCAAAGACTTCCTATAGCTGAAAAACCTGAAGGTACTCTTAAAGACACAAAAATGCTCCACGGCAGTAACTACAAACACTGCTGAGTATTTGTATATTTGGGGAAGGATGAGATAATGTGAGAAAGTCAGGATAGCCTTTGCAGACATCTGCCTAAGTTAATATTTGCCATGGTTGTCTTTATCCATGCATAAAAATTTATTACACAACGCATATTATATTTAGGGCATAGTATGACATTTCAAATATTTTGGGAATATGGAAGAATCACATACAATAAATACATTATAAATTCTATATTTAGTATTACTCCACATTCATACTTCATATTGTGGTTTTTCTGTGATATTTATATCAATAAATATATGTTTGTATGTACAAATACATATGTCAAAGGAAGAATGTCCAAATATGTACATCTTTTAGCTATAGTTTCCTCCAAAGACTTTACAAATATTCTCTAGTTATATTGTACAAAATGTTTATACAAAGAATCATGTCCTTTTTTTTTTTCGGAGGATAAAAATTAGGAATTGAAATTCTGTTTAAAAAGTGTAGCAGCACTTTCTTATTGTTGAGTTTTGCCTTGAATGCATCCTTTTCCTTGTCAAGAGTTTTGTAATTGCCTCATAGCTATTCAAATACAATGAAACATGGTTTAGGTGTCTCATCATTTAAAATAGAAACACTGACAGGAAATGTTAGTTTATATGATTTGTAATAAAACATAGTTTGTGATAATAACATTTTAAATTAGAATCTGATAAGTTCATAATTTTTAGACCCTTGTTCAATATTGCTTTCAAAGCCAGAATGTGTAGGATGGACAAACTCAGTGTGTGGTTAATGTCACAGTGATAGAAGAACTTAGATTAACAGAGTTTAGGTTAATTAATTTAGAGTTAATCATATATATGAGTATATGTGTGTGGAGGAATATAGATCTAGATTGGTCTATCTATCTGTCTATTTCTCTGGTGATTAATCAGAGATGGCAATATCAGATCAGCCATATCCTGGCTAGTCGCTTATTTCCTGTGTCACTTAATCACAGGAAATGTCTCACATGGGAAAGACATAGTGGATGGAATAATTTAAATCTGCTCAGATAACTGTTTATAGGAACTCTTTTCTGCGTTTTTGTGTCTGGGTATACTTTCTATGTCAAGGTGGATCTGGAACAGCACCCTATTTCCTTTAGCATACTCAATTCATTTCCTGTAAACTTGTCTGTTTCACACCGCTAAATCATTTGTTGAATGCCTACAGTCTACACAATACTAGGTGCTAGAGCCTACATATCCCCATTATATCCCCTAGGACCGAGTACAGTGCCTAGCCCATAGCAGGACTCAGAAATGTTTACTACAAAAGTATAAATGAATAAGTGATGAAACAAGAAATTAGACAGAAGGAACAGACATGCTCTCTGAATTCTGAGTTATCTAACTATAATCCTGATTTTTAGATTTAGAAAGCAACTGCTGGTCATAAATGACTTTGGACCTCAAGAGTGGTGTGTCCAAAGTCACAAATGGATGACGTGCAGAGAAAGGCTGTGCTTGGTACTCAAGTCCCAGCTTCTTATTTATCAGAATTGTCTTCTCCTAAGAGGGGCAGAGACCCAAGCTACAGGGACACGTATCTGTTCTTTCTGAATTTCTGTGCTACTCAGGCATCTGAGTTTTACACAATAAAGATGAATTTCTTGCTCCACTCACAGTCAATGCAGATCCTGGAGGTGGAAGTCTCTCTGTATATGCTCTCCACGGGCCAAGCTTCTTCTATTTGTCTCTCCCCTAAAGCCTGGAAGTTCTCGGTGGAATTGTCTCCACCCAGCTGGGTAACGAGCAAAGAGAGAGAACACGGAACGTGGCATGAAAGTGTTCAGAGGTCAGATCTGGGAATGGGGCCCATCCGTCTCATCCATCTACCGGCAAAAGCCTTTGGGAGATGAGTTTTGCGATGTTCCCAGGAAGCAGGAAATCATGGCAGCCGCCATGATGGGCAACTCTCCAAGGTGGAATTGCACGTCTAGGATAACTAACAAACCTGCACCATGTTATGAGTTTATTTTAATAATATATATCTGTCACTACCAGGCTTAAAAAGAAAAAGGAAAGGAACGGGTAAGGAGAAAGACATGTACAAACTGTCTACTGGCAAATGACAGCTGATTTTTCTTTTCCCCACTGCAATAACATTAGTCTCAAGTCTTTGGGAAGAGGATAGAAATTAGACTTACATGACTGCTGGAAGGAAGTTCTCCATAAGTTTATAGACATAGAAAAATGACTTAATTTATAATATGCAAGTGTTTATAACTAAATATATGAGTATATGTGTGTGAATATATATCTGGACCTATATGTCTATCTACCTACCTATCTATCACACACATTCATATACTTCTTCTCAAGAGTTGCATACTTCTTGTCTTAATTAAGGAATGAAGGTGTAATGGGTATTTTCCAGGGTAGGAATAAGCAGTTGGAGTGAGAACTTCAATCCCCACTCAAAAGCAGTGCTTTATTCCCTCCTATTCTGGTGCAAACTCTCCCCTGAAGTCTAACATTTCTCTTTGAATATTTTTTCCTTTTTTCTATGGAAGGAAAAATGTGTCCCCTGGAGGCGTTCTCACAGGGTTAAAGCAACAGCTGAAATGTCTCACCCTTGCCTTTTTCAGGCCCTTGAAATCTCAAAGGCAGGCAAAGTCAATAGAGAGGTTTTGTTGCTTATGGTTCAGTGGTCCAACCCTTGCTCTGGGCAGGCCATGGTGACAGTACAAGTTTAAGAGGCTCAGGTTGTATTGAAAGTTTCCTAACACCTGGACAGCTATGAGAGAATTAAGTAGAGTGTCATCTGCAAATACATCAATGCAACATTTGCCTAATACATGACATCTCTCTTTATAAAGGTTCCCTTGTATGCTGTGTGGTTTTATTCTAAAATTATTCATTTGCAGAAATGTCACTTTAGAATTTATTTTTCACGTTTATTATTTCCCCTATAGATTTCCAGATCTTACATTTATTATGATTTAACCTGTAAAAATAATGATATATTTAATACCAAAAATAATTCAAATAATCCTTTTAATTGGTTTAGAATGTATTTGCTTTCTTTTTCTTTCAGTTATACCAGATTTCAAGGTTTAACTCTAACGAAAAAAGTTCAGTGTGGAATAAAAGGACTATACTAAGAAGGCTTTAATTATTTGCGTGTGTTTTCATATAGTTGAAGTCAAGAAAGGCTATTAACACTAGTTGTTCTAGTAAAAACCCAAACATCTTTAGATCAAAGCTACTGCATTGTTGTTATGCTGTTGATCTGAAGTTAAATTACTATAAAATTTAATGAACTATATAGACTTTAAGAATATTATAAATACTTAAAATAACACTTATAAGTATAGTCAATGAAGTGAAATAGCCTCCTATTACATAATCTAATAAAAAATAAAGTTCTAGTTTATTTAATATAGAACAATTACAGGTTAGTTATTAAATGTAGAACTTACCACATTTATTTACTCATCAAATATTTACTGATAGCCTATTATGTTTCAAGTATTACACAGTTATAATTTATAACATGACATATTAATAATTATAATGTAGTATAGTTGTTTTTTACAGTGTTCAGAGAATTTTCATATACAGTATCTTATTTGAGTCTCAGAACAACCAAATGAATTTCTTAAAAAAAATTCTGGGACCAAAATCTATGATTCTTTCTTCTAGTATATCAGGCTGACTCTACTGAAAACTCTCAAATTTCTTGGACATTTTATATAAATAATCTTCTAACCAGAAGATATTATTTAGTCCACACTTTCTTCTTTCACTTGTCTAGACATAAGAAGTTCCATGGCGTGGAGAAAGGGTAGGGCTAAAGAATATCACCCCTAGGAAGGGGGTTTAAGTTAATTGCAAAATCCATCTTCTGCTGTATACCACATGGTAGCATAAAAGTTTCATCATGTGCAAAATAGTAGGAAAAAATAGTTTCAGAGTTCATTTACTGCTTCAACATCCACAGCATGCAGTCATGGAAAGAACACCAAGCTTGAAATCAGATGGCCTGGCTTGTAGTCTTCCTACACTTACCAGCCACGGTACCGGACATGTCACTTAACCAATGTCCACCCCTGTGAATAAGGTTGTTTCTGTTGATGATGATAATAATGACGGTGTTGATGACAGGCTAATAATGACTGGGAGCTTCTCTCTGAAGTTCTTCACCTTCATGCTTGAAAATGTATCCCATTTAATAAAACTTATTTCATGGTAACTTGGTGTGTCTATCTACCATATACATATGTAAGTGTACTTTGACATACACAGATCAAATGTCACCATATCTGAAGGTGTATTTAAAAAATATTGGAGTCTAAAGTTTATAAAGAAAAGTAAAAGATCCAGAATAGCCAATACAGTATTGAAGAAGAGCCACAAATCTGGACAAATAACACTACCCAACTTCAAGACTTACTATAAAGCCATAGTTATCAAAATGGGGAGGTAACGGTGAAAGAACAGACAAGTAAATCAATAGAACAGATAGACAGTCCAGAAATAGACCCACATAAATATGCTCAACTGATGTTCCACACAGGAGCAAAGCAATACAATGGAGAGAAAATAGTCTTTCAGCAAATGACGGTGGAACAACTGGAAATCCACGTGCAAAAAAATGAATGTAAATATAGACTTTTCACAAAAATTAACTCAAAAAGAATTATAGATCTAAATGTAAAATGCAGAACTGTAAAGTTCCTAGAGGATAACATAGGAGAAAATTTAGATCAACCTTGGATAAGGTGATGCCTTTTTAGATATAACACCACAGGCACGATCCATGAAAGAAATAATTGAAAAGGCTGGACTTCATTAAAATTAAAAAATTCTGCTCTTCAAAAGACACTGTCAAGAGAATGAGAAGACAAACCACAGACAGTGAGAAAATGTGTGCAAAAGACATATCCAAAAGAAATATTGACTTTTTTCCTGATATAGCACTGTTATCCAAAATATACAAACAATGCTTAAAACTCAACAATAAGAAAACAAACAACCCAGTTTAAAAATGAGCAAAAGAGTTGAGCAGACACCTCATGAAAGAAATATACACAGATGGCAAATAAGCATATGAAAAGATGCTCCACCTCGTTAATGAATTGCAGATTAAAACAACGAGATACCACATATTAGAATGGCCAAAATCCAGAACACTGACAACACCAAATGCTGGTGAGGATGTGAAGCCACAGAAATTCTCATTCATTGTTGGTGAGAATGCAAAATGGTGTGGCCACCTTGCAAGACAGTCGGTCAATTTCTTACAAAACTAAACATACTTCTACCATATGATCCAGAAATCACGCTTCTTGATATTTACACAAAGGGGTTGAAAACTTATGTCCACACAAAAACCTGCACATGGATATTTGTGGAAGCTTTATTCATAACTGCCAAAACCTGGAAACAACCAAGATGTCCTTTAGTAAGTGAATGGAAAAATAAACTGTGTAATTGCAGGCTATGTAATATTTTTCAGTGTGAAAAAGAAACTAGCTATCAAGCCATGACAAGACATGGGGAAACCTTAAATATGTATTGCTAAGTAAAAGAAGTCAAGAAAATGCTACATACTGTGTCATTCCAAATATATGGCTTTCTGGAAAAGGCAAGACAGTGAAGACTATATATATAGGATGGATAAACAGCAAGGTCCTACTGTATAGCACAGGGAACTATATTTAATATTCTGTGATAAACCATAATGGAAAAGTGTATGAAAAAGAATATATATATATAAAACTTTATATATATAAAAAATATATATAACTATATATAATATATATCTATATAAATATTATATAGATAGATAGATAAAACTGGATCACTTTGCTGTAAAGCAGAAATTAACACAACATTGTAAATCAACTATACCTCAATTTAAAAAAAAGATCAGTAGATGCTAGGAGTTATGGGGTTGGTGTGGGGAGGAATACATCGTTTGAGCATAGAGGATTTTTAGGGCAATGAAAATACTCTGTATGATACTGTAAATGATGGATACATGTCATTACACATTTGTGCAAATCCACAGAATGTACAACACCAAGAGTGGACCCTAAAGTATGGACTTCGGTGAATTAGAATGTGTCTGTGTAGGTCTGTCAGTGATAACAAAAGTACCACTCTGGTGGGGGATGTCGATAAATGGGGGGGGAGGGTGATGCATGTGTGCGGACAGAGGGTCTACAGGAAAACTCTGTCTCTTCCTGTCAATTTTGCTGTGAACTTAAAACTGCTCTAAAAGCTTAGTCTTTTTTTAAAATGTCCACACTGCCTGCTGTGTATAAAATGAAGACAAAGATAGAATCCCAGAAAACAGTTAGAAGGCTACTGCTTTGGTGGAAAGGAGAAATAACCAAGGCTTAGACTAGAGTAGTGACAGTGGAAATAGAATTGAATAAGTTGAAAATATTTTTTGGAAGTAGAGTGAAGAGAATGTTGCAGATTCCACGCAGAGGGTGTGGGAAAGAAAAATATCAAAGATAATGCCTAGATATTTGTTAAGTAGGCAGCTGGATATGAGTCTAGGTCAGGCACAAGGTTGCCAACGTATAGATTGGTGGTACATAGCAAGCATCGTACTGCCATACTAGAATGCTTGGAAATTTTATGAGAGCCTTTCCTGGATGTCACAATGATTGGCAGGTGCTACTGTTATTTGGTTGGCAGTGGCTGGGGCTACTGCATGACCTGAAACATGGGTGACAGTTTGGCAAAACAAATCATTTTCCCATGTCCTGTACAACTTTTCCATGTTCCCCTCAATTAAATACCCTATAAAGATAAATTGGCATGTATAACTGAATCACTTTGCTCTATACCTGAAACTGTCACAAAATTGTTAATCAATTATACTCCAATATAAAATAAAAAAGTTAAAAAAAGAGAAGGGGTATTAAAAATCAAGGGGCCTTGAATAACCTGCAAACTGGATCACATATTACTAAACATTGGAAAGTTAATGGTAGTGGTTTTAGAAGGAGGTGATCAATTTCTTAACACAGTATATGGATTAAATAAAAAATAGATATTGCAAGTTTAAAAAAATAAATTTGCCATAATTAAGTACATGATAATTTTTACAAGAAGTTACATAATAAGTCTAACAATTTATAAGAAAGTTGTTAGGGAGAGGAAAACCTAAATAAACATAATGTCTGAAACTCATGAAATAAGTTTACCCTCTCTGTTTATCTGTCTCCTCCATGTGTTATTGTACTTCCATCCATATATTTAGCGATTAAGGGTTCTGGTGTGGTAGCAAAGCTATTTAAAATTCCTGCCCTACAAATAGGTTCATCTGTACATTTTTCTAGTTTCCTCATATATGCGTTAATATGCGATATTTGTTTTTCTCTTTCTGGCTTACTTCACTCTGTATGACAGACTCTAGGTACATCCACATCACTACAAATGACCCAATTTCATTCCTTTTTATGGCTGAGTAATATTCCATTGTATATATGTACCACATCTTCTTTATCAATTCATCTGTTGATGGGCACTTAGGTTGGTTCCATGTCGTGGCTATTGTAAATAGAGCTGCAATGGACATTGTGGTACATGACTCTTTTTGAATTATGGTTTTCTCAGGAAAAGTGCCCAGTAGTCGGATTGCTGGTCTGTATGGTAGTTCTCTTTTTAGTTTTTTAAGGAACCTCCATACTGTTCTCCGTAGTGGCTGTATCAATTTACATTCCCACCAACAGTGCAAGAGGGTTCCCTTTTCTCCACACCCTCTCCAGCATTTGTTGTTTGTAGATTTTCTGATGTTGACCATTCTGACTGGTGTGAGGTGATACCTCATTGTAGTTTTGATTTGCATTTCTCTAATAATTAATGATGCTGAGCATCTTTTCATGTTCCTCTTGGCCATCTGTATGTCTTCTTTGATGAAATGTTTATTTAGGTCTTCCACCCATTTTTTAATTGGTTTGTTTTTTTTGATATTGAGCTCCATGAGCTGTTTGTTTTGGAGATTAATCCTTTGTTGCTTTGTTTGCAAATATTTTCTCCCATTCTGAGTGTTGTCTTATCATCTTGTTTATGGTCTCCTTTGATGTGCAAAAGCTTTTAAGTTTAATTAGGTCCCATTTGTTTATTTTTGTTTTTATTTTCATTACTCTAGGAGGTAGGTCAGAAAAGACCTTGCTGTGGTTTATGTCAAAGAGTGTTTTTCATATGTTTTCCTATAAGAGTTTTATAGTGTCCAGTCTTACATTTAGGAATTTAATCAGTTTGAGTTTATTTTTGTGTATGGTGTTAGGTAGTGTTCTAATTTCATTCTTTTACATGTAGCTGTCTAGTTTTCCCAGCACCATGTATTGAAGAGGCTCTTTGTTCTCCATTGTATATTCTTACCTCCTTTGTCATAAATTAGGTGACCATATGTGTGTGGGGTTATCTCTGGGCTTTCTATCCTGTACCATTGATCTATATTTCTGTTTTTGTGCCAGTACCATACTGTCTTGATTACTGTAGCTTTGTAGTATAGTTTGAAGTCAGGGAGCCTGATTCCTCCAGCTCCATTTTTCTTTCTCAAGGTTGCTTTGGCTACTCAGGATGTGCATGGACCTAGAGTCTGTCATACAGAGTGAAGTAAGCCAGAAAGAGAAAAACAAATATTGTATATTAATGCATATATGAGGAAACTAGAAAAATGGTACAGATGAACCTATTTGCAGGGCAGGAATAGAGACACAGACAGAGAACAGACATGTGGACATGGAGGGGAAGGGGAGGGTGAGATGAATTGGGAGGTTAGGATTGACATATATAACTACCATGTGTAAAATAGATAGCTAGTGGGAACACGCTATAAAGCACAGAAAGCTCAGCTCTGTGCTCTGTGATAACTTAGATGGGTGGGACGGTGGGTGGAGGGAGGTCCAAGAGGGAGGAGATATAGGTATACATACAGTTGACTCACTTTTTTGTACAACAGAAACTAACACAACATTTTAAAGCAATTATACTCCAATAAAAAACAAACAAATAAATAAAATCAATGAGACCAATTGCAAGTATGCAACAGATGAAACTCCTTGGAAGAGACTCAGAAGTGAGTATCATTTAAGAGTTCAGTTTACTAAGGAATTTCATTAATAAATGTTAGAAAATATTTTAGATCCTTGCCAAGATATCTACTACAGTGAAAATTACATTCGGAAATGTGGTATTTGTTTCTAGGTTGCGTATTGTTTCTCAGTTTTGCTGTGATTCTGTCCCCTGAGGTCTAATATACAACTTTTCTATTGCCTCTTATGTGGCCACTTCTTTTCAAATCCGTTCTGAACTCCCTGTTGCCTGTTGAAAGTGAAATTCTGGGTCTTTTAGAGTACTGTGGACTGACTAAATGTGTGCCTCTATTTGTGGTGGAATTTCAAGACAGGAAATATACTTGAGATTTTGAGATACTTTATTGCTACCTCATACCATGCAATAACTTAGGAATTCTTTTGATTGTATCCTTAGAAAAAAGGCAAAGCTCCTTTATAGGATATCAAACTTATTGCTTTATCTTGGACAGTTTTCTTACTTCCTTTGCGGTTATTTCCCTCTTCTTCTTATCATGTATAAATGAATCATATTTACTGTAACTTATTCAAAACTAGCTTTTATTCTCATGCCCATTTCTACCTCTTTGTACTTTTATTTTCTTTTACTTCTTGTATGGAATGGCCTCTGATTTTATCACTTCTCCTAAATCCAAACCTATTCATTATAAACAGGCATAAGCATTACCTATGCTATGTCTTCCAGTAAAGACATGCTTAAACATTTCCACGTGAAATGAATTATTTTTTTAAAATTAATTTCCTTTGATTTTTTTTCCTTTATCTTTGAGTTAGTCACCCTATCGCACTTTTGTCTAATTAAGTCTGGGGGTAAGCTATATGATCTACAAATTTTATGTGGGGATAGTAGAGAAGGCAGTGTTACAAAATATGTCATCTAATAGAAAGCATTAAGTTCAGTAGGAATGAGATGTACTGATAAATGTCATTTTAGCCATATTACAAGATGAGATCATCCAGGAAATGTCATAGCTAGAAAAGAGAAGGGGGCCAACACCCCGCTGTAAGGCACTCTAACACAGAGATTTGGGGTCAAAGAGGCAGACCAGCAAAAGTGATGGGGAGGGGTAGCCAATGAGATAAGGAAAAAACAGGAGCTATCAATTCATGGAAGCCGAGGGAAAGGAGTCTCCCCAAGAGGAGATGGGGTTTTCTTTGTTAAAAGCTGCTGCCGCCATGACATCAAAGATGAAGGGGCAAGTGTCCTTAGGATTTGGCATGATGGCGGCTCTTGATGACCTTAAGAACAGTTTCCATGAAAATGTGGAGAAGCCAGATTGGAGTCATTTGAACAGTTACTTGGAGGTAGAAGCAGGAAAAAAAATTTTTTTTTACAATGGAAATAAAAATTGTATCTAGTGAGGATTTCAGAACAGGGGAAGAATTTTCTAAGATGTGAGATATTAGAACGTGGAGGAAGTAAATTAAATTTTAGCAGCTGAATCTTCTGATTTTTTTTTTTTTGATTACCCATTGAGCTTATAAAGGAGGATATGTTTGTTATATATGTTAACTAAGATTTTTAAGATAATACAATTTTGAATTCTGGTAAAATAGGCATATATATTAAAATGGAAAACTTGGAATTGAATTAAGAAAAGAAAGTCCCTGGCACATAAAAGACACGCAATATGCTTTCAAACAAATAAACAGATTATTTGTAAATGATCGACGTATTACTGTCCTTTGGAAAAGATGTAAATCCTGAGTCTACTTTAGATGGTTTCAGACTTTCTGTTGGGACTGTATTTAACTTTGCTACTTAAGGAACAAAATGACGCCCCTTATTTTGTTTTCTTCAAAGAACAAGTAGGTACTTGGTGAATATTTGATTAGCCATCTAAGTAAACATCATAGCTTAAATATCAAAACATTACATAGAAAATCATGTGTCTACTTGATACTGGAAGTGGGAAAACTATACAATGACATTTCTTTTATTTTGAAGCACCTCACTAACATTTAGTGCAAGTATTTTAAGTTCTTGTTATAACAATATAAAACTTAATTTTAATTTAAAATTAATATAAATGTTAATTTATATATTTAATATAGATGTATAATACAGCATATATATGATATTAAAATTCTATATAAAATATAGAATAGTAATATAGAATTCAATATATTATACATATTATAAAAATTCTACAATTCCAGTAGAATTTTCACCCAATGAGATTTTCTCTTTAGGCAGAATAACTTAAAATACAATAATAAAACCTGTCTTTCCTGGCAAAGCAGTTTCTGTTGATCACCATAGTGCAGGCTCAGAGAGAATGGCTTTTTATGACACCTGTGTGCTTGGAGTTATTTTAAGATGCAAAGCCAGGTCAGCTTGGAACTTGGAAGCTAAGCTGAAAATTGTCTGGAAGTAAGAGATTCTCCAGATGCCTTTGTCAAATCTTGGAGACAATCATTCAAAAGCTTACTTAGTAGGGAGCTATATAAGTAGTTAAATAAGTAAATCTATGTGAACAGAAGATGTTTCCCTAAATGGTTATTATCGGAACACACATTTCACAAGTCATTTATCCCTAAGGCACAGTGGTTTATCAACAGAAAGGCTTTAGTTTAGGGCATCCTGAAGCATGTGCCTGCTTTCAAGTTGTTTGTGTCGCTGATTTTGGCCTCATCATAATGTTTACTGCTGGCTGAGGGGCGGTGGAAATGGCAGTGGCACTGAAAATTGAACTGGATTCTTGCTTCTGATGACACTGTGAATATCACATTCCCATGAGAAGATCTGTAACATGTCTTGCTCCACAGGTCTTTCAATCAAAATCATAGAATCAGTCTGTTATCTGCCACACCCTCCCAGGAACTCTCCATGTGGAAATGACCAATTTATTCCTAAGAGAAAGTTGACTTAGACTGTTTTTGTGTTAGTCCAGTGAACTTGTTAACGGTATGATTGTTTTTAGGGAGAAGATCATAAACTCAAACGTAGGTAAAAATATTTCCTCAATGACTAACTTGAAAAACAGTGATGATAATTACATTTTTATAATGTAATAATAGTAATTCTTGCCCTACTATGTGTAGGTCCTACAATAATTCAATTTTATTCTTTGCTAAATTTGTTACTCTTAAAAGCATTCCTTAAAATGTGCATTATCTCTTTTTACACTGGCATTTCACACGTCTCTTTTCCCATCCCTGGGACTACAGACATGTCATCCATCAATAGACATTCCCTTGATCTTAAAAGTTTTCTCTGTGTCTCTCTCTGTCTCTCTGTCTCTCTCTCTGTCTCTAAGGAATACCATATACTCTGATACATAATGTACTACACCTTGGGAAGTTCTTAATTTCAAGATCTCACATAATTGAAAATGAATTAGTTCCTTCTTTAACAATTTTTAAAGTTCAATTTTCTGCAGTTTAAGTTTGTTGATAATGAGTAATAGTTGTATTTATGAACACTCTGGAGAATATAATCCATTCTATTTAGAATGCTAAATTATTTATAAATTTATTCTAGACAATGTATTGGGTTTTCTTCTGTAAATAATCAATTGTTCTGGGGATAGAAGCATATTAGCCTCTGTTCCATATGCTGTTGTTTGCAGTTTATGTTCAGATTTTCAAGTTCAGCCCTCAGGGGTTACTTTTTGGTTTCCCATGTTTGAAAAACTGGTGATTTTTTTTTTTCTATAAGTAAAACTGAAACGTAGTCATCGTTCAGTTTGTAATTTTCCTAGCAACTTCTACTGTTTTCACAAAACGCAGCAGGTGATTTGTGAATCCAGGTCACTGTAGTACTTGGAAAATCTTATAAATCACCTACTCTATTTGATAGATGAGAAAACTAAGTTCTGACAGGTGAAATGATTTCTTCAAGATCAAAAATTTGGTTAATAGAATTTCTCAAAATTAATTTTCTAAACAAAGTATGTTTCATCACCTGAAAAAAAACCCCTGAAAGTTGATTAATGAAACAAAAACACTTTAAGCAAAATGAAAGTCATTTCTTGTAGATGCATAAACTATTTAGAAAAAAACATTATTATTATTTGAAACACACATACTCATATACATGCACTTGAAATTTTCATTTCAGTTAAAGTTTCAACATTCTTTTCCTTCTAAAATTTACAGGAGCAGTGGTCTAGTTGTGCTCTTAAATATACCTCTGGCTATTTCTCCAGCAGAATCATTACATAACAATCCCTACTCCAACTGTGATCAGATGATGACCTTTGCCCATTTGTACTACACTTGAAAAATACATTTATACTGAGTTGCCATGTCTCAGGACAACGATGATGCGGTCGAGATAAAACTCAGAACAGCACTTCAGTGAACTTGCTGCTGGCTATGAAGAAGTAGCCTTAAATTAAATCAAATACACTCTTGGTCTTACTGTAAATTGAAAGGCAAATTCTCATTTGGTTGCTCACAGTTTAATTTAGTCCAAGAAGAATACATTTCTAGGCATCGTCTTTATTATAAATTCTCATTGCTACCTCTTTATTCCCATGTAAATCATTTTGTTTTATGGCTGAAATAGATGCTTTAGCACATAAATATTTCAAGTCTTGCTAGAGTATTTCGGAAATGCTCTTAGATGTAGAATTTCATAGGCTGCTAACAAAGTTGGGATTTTTTTTTTTTTTTTTGGCTGCGTTGGGTCTTCGTTGCTGCACGCGGGCTTTCTCTAGTTGCGGCGAGTGGGGGCTACTCTTTGTTGCGGTGCGCGGGCTTCTCACTGAGGTGGCTTCTCTTGTTGCAGAGCACGGGCTCTAGGCGCATAGGCTTCAGTAGTTGTGGCAGTCAGGCTCAGTAGTTGTGGCTCGCGGGCTCTAGAGTGCAGGCTCAGTAGTGGTAGTGCACGGGCTTAGTTGCTCCGTGGCATGTTGGATCTTCCCGGACCAGGGCTCAAACCTGTGTCCCCTGCTTTGGCAGGCGGATTCTTAACCACTGTGCTCCCAGGGAAGCCCCAAATTTGGGATTTAATCTTTAATGATCGTGCATCATAAATTGAATTCATCTGGTTGTTGGGTGGCTCAGTGAATGCTTATATAGTTTTAGTATTCAGTGAGTAGCTATGTGAATTTTGTTAAGCAAATGACCTCTGGAATGCAGAGTGGTGTCCATTACGGAGGTGACAGAAATCTTATGGCTACATGGACAAAAGGCAGAATCAGCAAGGAAATATATGTATCAAGCCTTGAATCACTTTTTGAAAGAAAATGTTGAAGTTTTTCAGTTGTATTCATGACTGGAAAATTTTAATATATTAGGTTCAATGAGCGAAATGTGAATAAAGTAATAGCAAGCCATGTTACAGATGTGTTTTGAACAATCAACAGTTTGAGAGAAAAACAGGAAACTCTAATGCTGGTCTCCTGCTGATGTGTGCTATTTCTTTTTTTTTTTTTTACAAACAGGAAAGGTTATAGTCACTTGATTTGACCTGTCTTCTATGTAAGACCACACCTCTTAACTGCCTCATTCCCAGTTTTACTCAAAAGAAGACATCACTCTGTCCCACCCAGCTCTTCCACATTATACCATATCAGTTTGATGGCTCAGTCTATTAAATTTCCACAACTCGATGATTTTTGTTATCTAGATCTTAAAGATACATATCATTGTTATTTTAATGATGGGTTTATTGCTTAGACTCTGAAAAATACATTTAAAGCCACTCAAAACACACATGCAAAAACCCCATTATTCAATGGCACTTAATCCTTAGTTGGATATATAGACTCTACCTCATCAGTCTCATCTTTTCATAAAAGGCTAAAAAATAAAACTTAAAACTTCCCTGCCATTTTTAAATTGCATTTAGACATTTATTAAAAGCAGAAACCAATCGTTTTATTATTTTTTTTAAACAGCAACTTCAAACAAGCAGATAAAAGTGAATGCTAGGTTGTTTATCAAATGTGCTTGTTTCAGTTTATCTGTAGTGTACCTCCTTTGGAGGCCATTACCAGAAGTGGCTACCCCATGCACTTTAATCTTTCTAGTTTGTGATACGGTGTAACTGAATGTGAGATTAAGTCATTATATTACCCTATCTTCACATCAGCAGTATCTGGTGAGAATTAACTTTGTCTATAAATAGCTTAAAATTTTAACCCTTTCTATGTAATATTGATTTAAACTCTTGTTAGGCTTTCCCATATATCAAATGTGAAATGTAATGAATAATTTAAGTTTTTATGGCTCAATGTCTAATCATAGATATGTAGAAGTATGTGGAGGATTAAGCATATTTATAACTAGGAATATTAAATATAGGAAAACTGAAATGTATCTTTTATACTTCTGCTCCTTTGATTTACTGGTACATCACTTCAAAAAGACATCCTCAAAAGTAGGTAACGTACAGGGACCTATGAAGGCCATCATTCATGCTTCATTGCTAAAACTACAGACTTGATAATTTGTTGCAAACGTGACTATAATGTTATGAGCTTAACCAACAGTTTTTTGGAGAGTTAGAAAGGATTCCAATAATCTGCTTCCCATCCAATTCAGAATGCCCGTTCTGTACAGATTATCTATTCTGTTTGTACACACACTGAATATATTTATCTCAGCTTTCACATAAGAACCTTGAGAAAAACCAATAGTCATTATTATACCCAACCAAAATATTTATTTACAGTTGAACAATCCTGGTTCTTCTAAGCTTTCATCTATGACAATTTTTCTAGGATATCTTTATTCTAGTCATCCTTTCATAGGTAAACGATAGTTCAAAATTATGTTTCAAAATCCTTTTGAAGAGAGTGTAGTATAGATAAACATAGTATTTGTCATTTTCCTCTAGCTATGGAATATAGCTCTTCCTTTAATTAAACAATATTGAAGTAGGTGGATTTTTTCGTTAATGTCCCTGTTGCACAAAAAAGCATGGTTCCTAAAACATTTAGATCCCAGTGTGGCAAGACACTCACATCATTTGATGTCATCACAGATGTACATTTCCCACATCACTCACTCAAGGGGATATATTGAAATTGTGGAATGGCAAACACGATCATCCACATTATTTAAATTTTAATTCTCTACCCCATTAAAATTTTGAATGAGATTCTAGTAAATATATGAATGCATGTTTCCTATCAAAAGTGACACCTCGAGAAACTTTTATTGAAACAATGTACTCAGTTTCTAAAACAAAATAATGCCTGCATGTATATGTAGTCCTCCCACTTTAAAGAGGTAGTTTCTTTCTATTTTCTACATCCCTCCACAAGAAATCCATCCTCTTCTTACTTCCCCAGGTCCCTGAAAAATAGCACCTGTAAACCCTTATTGTTCTTCAGGGCCCTTTTAAAACTATCATCCCAATGTAAAAAAAAAACCGACAAAAATAAAAGCAGAAAAAGGGGGGAACTCCCTTTTTTTGCAATGTGCCTTTTCTGAATCTACATTTCCATATCTTACACCAGCATTTCTATCTCATAATTTGCATAGTATATATTTATCTTAACATCTAATTAATTGTTTTACTTTCTGCCCTGTCTGTCCACTGACATTAACTTCGGATGTTAACCATACAAGTTAAATACCTAGCTGAGGGGTAGCAATGGTGAATTAAAACAACGCTACTTATCTTCCTTCCAAAAATCTCACTAAAATAAAAGCAAAGGGATTTTTAATGTGGGAACATATAAGAACAAAGATAATGGGACTACAGACAATCATAAGTGTATTTTGGAAGACAGCATATGGACAGATAATCACTGAGCAATCTGGAAAAACTGGGTCCTAAATCTGTGACAGAAAAGCCAAGAAACAACTAGTTTATGCTATAGAATATCCCTCCCAAATTATAAATCTGTAGTATTCGTTTTCTGTAGAAGTAAGGGTAAGGTGGACTAAAAAGAGGATGATTAGTTGAAAGCTTTAAGAATTAAAACTAGACAGCCATTAGAATGGCTAAAATTATAAATATAAATAGCATCAAATGTTGACAACACTGTGGAGTACATGATGGTACCACCAATTTGGAAAACTGACAATTGCTTAGAATGAGAAGCACACCTAGATATTTATGAAAACATGTCCACATAAAGATGTGTGCGTGAACATTCACAGCAACTTTATTCGTAATGGCTAAACCCAGAAATAGCTCAAGTGTCCATTAGTAGGAGAATGGATCCACTAAGAGAGGAACATTTATGCAGTGGAATATTATTCAGCAATAAAAGGAACAAACTACCATAAATGTAAGAACATGGTAAATATCAAAATAATTATGCTGACAGAGCAGGAGACAAGAGACTACAAACCATATCTCATGTATATAAATTGCAAAATCATCTACAGTAGTTGCCTGGGATAAAGACAGAAAGAGGGGTTGACTGCAAAAGTGCCAGGAGGACTGTTTTGTGAATAGCAGGTATATAATGTATCTTAATAGAGTTTGTGTGATCATGGGTGAATGCAATTGTCCAAACTCATTGGACTGCACATTTTAAATAGATGGGGTTGATTGTATGCGCACTATTCCTCAAGAAAATTGATAGTTTAAAAAAGTAATTTAACAAGAACAGACGCAGACATAGAGAATAGACATGTGGACACAGAGGGGGGAAGGGGAGGGTGGGATGGATCGGGAGATTAGGATTGACATAAATACACTATCATGTGTAAAACAGACAGCTAGGGGGAACCTGCAGTATAGCACAGGAAGCTCAGCTCGGTGCTCTGTGGTGACCCAGATGGGAGGGATTGCAGGGGGAGGGAGGTCCAAGAGGGAGGGGATATAGGTACGCATATGGCTGATTCACTTCACTGTACACCAGAAACTAACACAACATTGTAAAGCAATGACACTTCAGTAAAAATATTTTTTTTAAATATTAAAAAAAGTTAAACATCCAGAATAAATAAAGAAAGAACTGAGAAACAACTAGAACCTCAGATCTTCTCAATCATCGCATGTTGCCAAATGGCTTCTTTGCTTTTGTGCCAGCAAAAGACTGGAGGTAAGTAAGACAGAAGGTCTCTGGCTGGGGGATGCCAGGCACATTCCTTTGAACATGGGAGGATTAAGCAAACATTTACAATACTGAGTGGTAAGCCCCTAGCTTTCTCCCCAGTTTAGCTTCCAGAATGACAACAGCCAGGACTATATCCTCTAGACAAGCTGTGGGAAGATCTATATATGGAGAATCAGCTCAACCAAGAGAAACAACATAAATATACTTACATTTTTTTCCCCAAGGAAATGGCATAACCTATAGTGAAGATCACGGTAACAAGCTCCGTCAAGTTCAATGTCCCCAATCAATCAGCTTTAAAATTCCCCACTTTTATTTTTATGAATATTAATTTTATGTATTCATTTGTTTATTTTTTATTTATTGAAGTATAGTTGACGTAACAATATTTTATTAGTTTCAGGTGTAAAACATGGTAATTTGATATTTTTATAGACATTCAAGGATCACTAGCCATTTACATAAAGCCTCCAAATTAAAAGACAGAGCTCAAAATAAAGAACGAAAAGAAAGAAATCTGTGGAAACAGAGACTGTGCATGGAAAAAGATCAAAATCTTTTATTTATATCCTTAGAGAAACACATTTTTTATAAACAAAGAATAAGGTGCTACTAAAAGTCAGCAAAAATTCTATAGAGATTTTAAAGACAAAGTTGAGGAAACCTCCTGTAAAGTGAGACATATGAAATTTTAAAAAACAAACAAGGAAAATTAAGAGGAATAAAGAGAAGAAAATGAGAGGAATGGTCGAGGAGGTACAACATCCCAATAACAGAAGTGCCAGAAAGAAAGAAAAATAAAGACTGAAGGGAGAAAATGATCAATTAAATAATTCATGCATATTTCTCACAACTGTAGGACATGGGTCACCAGAATGAAAGAGGCCCCCTGTGTGCTTAGCAAACTAGATTCAACATTGACCCCTATCAAGGCATATTAACATGAAATTTTAGAACACTGGGGGCAAAGATAAGATTCTATAAGCTTTCCCAGGGAGGGAAAAATATCAATGGGTCACATGAAAAGGAGCCGGAATTAGGAAGGCTTCAGGCTGCTTAAGAACAACTCTGGAAATGGGAGACAATGGAGCAATGTCTACAAGATTCTCAGGGGAAATTAATTCAGACCTAAGGCTTGACACCCAGCCAAACCATAAATCAGGGGTGACGGAAGTGACATTCAATGTCGCCAAGGTAATCTATCTTGTACCCTTTCTCAAGAAGCTACTGTACACTCTGCTTCGTTAAGACAAGGGTCTGCACCAATGAAGGGGGAGGCATTGGATGTAGGGGGAAAGGAGAGAGGAATCTGGGGTCATGATAAAATGGAAATTCCAGGGAGATAGCTGTGTACCAAGCATAAGGGAAAATCAGTGCAGAATGGGGCAGACCAGGAGTCTTCAGAACAGACGTCACAAAAGATAAATTTTATTGCTTAACTGATAAGTACTAAGAGGAGATTCAGACAATTGGTGGAGAGTGTGGATTTGAATTAGTGTTAATATATGAAAAAAATACACAACTAAAAGTAGGACAACTATTTACTCTAGAGGATGAAAAATTAAGAAAGGAAAATATTTTCAGCGTACAATATGGGTCAGAATAGCATTTACTTCTTCATACTTATGTAAACATTGATCTAACCAAAATTATGTAAACTATATGAAGAGTATGGGAGAAGATTGTGTGTGTGTGTGTGTGGGGGGGTGTATATTTGCGGTAAGAGCAAAGGGCATGAGAGTGAAAGACAACAAAAATTCATCTTTTCTGGAGTGGAAAAGAAATAGGTAATACCTAAACTGGAACAAAAAGTCAAGAAATAGCGATATAATCCTCTATTTAAAGTACGAAAGTATACACCAAAACAATCAGCTAAAATTGTTGAAAATGATTGCCTCTATAGGTAGGCAAACTGGAGAAAAAAGGCACAAGGATTATTGTCTATTTTGTTATGAGCCTGGATGGACTTCTTGACTTTTCTGGCTTTGTCTGTGTATAAGTAAGTTTGATAGACATTACAACCATTTTATTAAAAACCAAAGCTGGCATCCTGGCTTCAGCATTTCCCAACCACGTGATTTTTAAAGCCTCTCATCTCTACTTTAGCCATATACCATCACACAATCACACTTTTTACTTGGTCATCAGGTGGGGAAAATTGTATTTTCAGTGTTTTGATTTTAGATCTAAATCCAAAATCAACCTTTTAGCTTTTGATCACATATTTCTTTCAAATATCTGAGCTTGTTATCCTCATTATGATTTACAGTAACTTCCTCTTAATTCTTTCCTATTCCCTATCTTTCAGAGCTTCCTGCTTTTTCTTGACCCCTTAATCACCCTAAGCTATGTATTTAGCCATACACTTTTGCTTCTGTAACAGCCAAGAGTCCCTCAGCTGCTCAAATTTTCTCTACTCTAAACCTCTAACTCCTTCTAGCTACATCCTTGACAGGTTCCAAAAGATCTTCAGAGAAGAATGGACTTCTTTACTAACTTATGTTGATTACCAGTTCTATCCTATGGACCTCAAAATACCACTTTCATCCCTGTCTTTTTCATATTTGGTGAATAATTTTATTTTCTCAACTTCTCATTTTCAGTTGATCATTTTTCAACTTTCCTCTTTTTTCTATAAAAATGTCCCTAATGTTTCATCATTTTCTATCCAATAAAATATCCCTGACTTCCCATTTTTAATGAGGTCAGTTCCTCCTCTCTGTGCCATGGACAGAATTCGAATAAGCCATCTCCTCAGCCCCAAGATTCCTTGTCCCTGGCATATACACACTTTGTCCCAGGTATTCAATCAAACACTAATCTAGGTCCTTCTGTGAAGGGAGTGCATGATGCAATTAGTGTCTTAAGTTTTAATCAGTTGAGTTTAAATAAAGAGATTATAGGGGCAGGTTGGGGGCTTGGGGACTGACCTAATCACATGACTTCTTTAAGAGCAAAGAGTTTCTTCCATTCCAGTTGCAGAACAGTAAGTCGGAGATTTGAAGCAACATTGCTTGAAGATGGAAAAGGATGCATGGCCAGAAATGCAGGTGGCCTCTTGGATCTTGGAGCAGTGAGCTATATTTTAACTGACAAACCCTATTCTTTTTCTTCATTCTTTCTGTTTCTCTGCAGTGTTAATTCCTGGCTGACATCTCTGGTCATCTTGTCCCCCACAATGTTCTCTCCACTTCTGTTGACATGGAATTTTATACCCAGCAAACAATCTTTCTAAACTAAGGGCCAAATAAACACATTTTTATATACCAAAAAAAGAGAGAATTCCTTACTAGCAAACTAAACCTACAATAAATTCTAAAAGACATTTTTTAAACAGAAGGAATATAATACCTATTGGAAATACGAATTTCCACAAAGGAATGAAGAGCACTAGAAATTGTAAAAATGTAGGTAAGTAAAGAGGTTTTCTTTCCTTATTCTTAATAAGGAACAAACTACTGAAGACATCCCTGGTGGTCTAGTGGTTCTCTGTACTTCCAATGCAGGGGGCACGGGTTCAATCCCTGGTCAGGGAAGTTTCACATGCCACACGGAGTGCAGCAAAAAATTAATTAATTAATTAAAATAAAGCAAAACTAGTAACAATGTATCGAGGAATTTATAACATGTCTAGTAGCAAAATGTATGACAAAAACTGTACAAAGGACGAGAGGAAAGGAATGGAGATAAACTGTTGAAAGATTCTTATATATGAAGTGAGGTAAAGTAATAAAAATGAAAAACGTGCTAGGAAAAACACAGAGCAAGTGGAACTGTCATACACAGTAGAAACGCAAAGTGGAATTACCATTTGGAAACATTTTGAGAGTTCTTTATAAATTAAAATATTCACTTGCCTTATAACCCATCAATTCCACTTCTAGATATTCGCTGAAGAGAAATAAAAATATGTATCCACACAAAGATCTGTAAGCAAATTTTCAGAGCAACTTTATTTGTAATAACCCCAAACTGGAAACACACAAGCGTCCACCAGTTGGCGAACGGGTAAACTGTAGTATATCCTTACAACAGAATATGACAGCAACGAGATGCAATTGCCGATACAGGCACCAATATGGATGGATGGGTGTCAAAAGCATCACACTAAGTGAAAGAGACCAGACACAAAAGTCAACACACAGTGTGAGTCCATTTTTATGACATTCAGGAAAAGGCTGGTAGGAAACTCTACAAACGGAAAACAGAATAGTTGTCCTCAGGAGTTGGTGATAGGGTAACGGAGTATTGATTGTAAGCACTGAAATGTCTGGGGTAATAGAAATGCTCTACGCTTTGATGGTAGCATTTGGCAAACCGCATTGAACTGTGTATTTTTAAAAGCTGATTTTATTGTGTGTATATTGTACCTCAATAAATGATGTTAAAAATTAATGTATTCAGAAAGTTTATAATTCCACTTTTATAGATTCAGTCGATACCTGTATGATCACATCAGCATATTACTCTGGTCTGTCCAAATCTATTACTAAAATTAGAAACACAGAATCTTGAAATGCCACACGGAGTGCAGTAGTGTTCAAAAAATTGCTTTCCCTAGATTTTCTAAAGAGGGTAGCAGTGCTATCAAAAGTGTAGTGAGGGCTTCCCTGGTGGCGCAGTGGTTGAGAGTCCGCCTGCCGATGCAGGGGACACGGGTTCGTGCCCCGGTCCGGGAAGATCCCACATGCCGCGGAGCGGCTGGGCCCGTGAGCCATGGTCGCTGAGCCTGCATGTCCGGAGCCTGTGCTCCGCAGCGGGAGAGGACACAACTGTGAGAGGCCCGCGTTCCACAAAAAAAAAAAGTGTGTTGAGGTATTATTATTACTAACATTGGACAAGATGCCATATAAAACCTACGGTTTTGTCTTCAGATTTCTGCTTTCCAACATGTTTATAAGTACATGTTTATATAAAAACATGTTTATAAATATTGTGATTTTTTTTGTGGCATCAGGTATTGGTGGAGTATATCAGCACCTTATTTTTCAAAGTGATTTTGACATAACTCTGATCATCCCATTTCAACTTTCTCCTTTGGAAGAATATGCTGCATTTTATTGCAAATAAGGAAGAGGAGAATTTCAGGAAGAGAAAGGGGATGGGAGAATCATTTTATCTGCACGTAAGTGCTGGTGGTTAATTTTCCCAGTGAAAAGGACAGACCCTCAGAAATATACAGATAAAAGAATACCACTCCTCTTTCTCCTACAAAGTAACAAAAGCAAATCAGCATTTTAGCTCCATGCTATCTGAAAGAGTAACTTTGCACTTAAAAAGGTGCCTAGGGACACTGAACATTTGGTATCACTTATTTTCTTGAACATATAGAACAGTGTATATAAATATGTATACAGGTAATGGCTTACTTCCTTCATATAAATTTCAGCTTTAAAATAGTTCCCAATTCATCCAGTTTCATAGTACTTTAAAATTATCTTAATAATTTTCATCCAACTCTCCACTCATAATTTGTGTTCATTTTAAATATAAAACCTGGGACTTCCCTGGCGGACCAGAGGTTAAGACTCTATGCTCCTAAGGAAGGGGGCACAAGTTTGATCCCTGGTCAGGTAACCAAGATCCTGCATGCCACAAAGTGCAGCCAAAAAAAAAAAAAGAAAGAAAGAAAAGCTTTGTCTTAAAAAAAAAGTAAAACCTAATTCTAACTTTACCTAATTTTTGATGGTGATATTGGGTTGAAGTTGAACTAATTCTAGTTTTTAAATGTATCTTCCCAGTGATCTAGAGCTGCATTTTGTATATGAGATGTTGACCACTGTGATTTTTAAAATTATCATTATCTGCATTAGAGAGTCCAGAAATAAACAGTATCACCATTTAGAATTATTCACTTACCAAACCAGCAAAACTCAAACAAAACTTATTGTCGTCATGTAAACAAGACGTTCATTATTGTTTTGCTGTCAAATCTCAATCCATTTTTCAACATAACAAGTCTTTTGGCTTGTTTCAATCATTTGTACACTCAAAGGCCTTATTATTCTGTTTAGCATTCATTATACATTTTTTGTATTACACTGCAGAAATCTGAAAATAAATGATCACTGCATGTTGCTGCATTTTCAAATCAATTCCCTCTTTGATCTGAACATCCAGTTTATAGTTAAATCACTACATTTCAATATTTCATGCAAATATCCTTTTTATCGACATTTAAAAAATGTGCAGTAGCTGATTCTCGCCTCACCTTTCATCGCTTGACTGCAAGAAAAGATTCCACATATGCAACTTTTCCAGCATTAACCTCAGTCACTAAACCATAATGATCTAAGTAAAACTGGGATCTCCAACACAGGAAACGGATGTTTAATTAAAGATGACTTCTGCCATTAAGTCATTCTTTACATGGTGGCCAAAACCACGGTATTCTCCTGTCTCTCCATAATATTCACTTTTCTCTCCTCCACAATTTTTAGGTTTCAACTCTTTTTCTGGGAATATGGTGTGTGGACAGTAAATGTTAATGACTCTGAACTTACCAATACTACTATTTCTGGAGGCATCTTCTCCTGAGAGGTAGAACTGCTTCCCTATAGAGCCTCTGTGCCTCCTTCACTTTGATTGCAGCCTAATTCTCCCTCCTGCCCTTTATCACCCCACCTCTAAGTATGCAGTGGTGTCTAAAGTCCATGAGGTTTTGCCTTTTGTATGCCAAAGGGAGTCTTTGCACACTTCCTCATCTGTCCTGCTCTCGGGTTGAGGTTAAAACAAATACGTAGAAAGGCAATGGATCCAAGGCCAGCAAGAGTGTTGATGGGAAAAAAAAAAAAAAAAAAAGAGTGTTGGTGGGTGTTGCTTTCCTCAAACTACTACATTGTATCGCTTTTCCTTTTCTTTTATCATGCAGTCACTTTGACCCTATTCTCAGTAGATATCTTCCTAGGACATCTCCTGGAATAAGTTATTTTTTTTTTTATCATTTTAGACACGAAGATATTCACGATTCGTAGCACTTTCACAGTCTTCAAGTTTTATAATCTGACTTTTGAAAGACGCTCCAATCCTAGTTTATTATTTTGTCCATCATCACACTGAAATCGATCATTAACGGTCCCCTTTAAATAAAGGGAATAAATTATTCTCAATCTGTCATTAGCATCTACACTTCTTTTAGTATAAATATTTGAGAAGCTACTTATGTGTGAAATACTACGCGGCCCACAAAGAATTTTAACTGGTACCAAACTCGGTGGAAAATAAGATATGTACAAATAAAATAAATAACCAGGAAGTCAGGGAAAATTTGATAACACTAAAATGAGTGTTTAGATCAGAAAAAGATTTTGGCTACCAAATTCTAACTACATTTGTCATTTCCCCAACCTTACCAAAATGCTTGAAAATGTAAAATGGACTCAGGACTTGCCTTGTTCTTTGAAGAAAAAAAAAACCTATCAGTGTTTTGTATTCCAGTCGTAAGAAATAACTTTACTACTGCAAAGGAACAGCCACATGACTGAAACTACTCCTTTTTAATGCACCGAGATTCACAATGTCTAGCCTCACAGGCAAAATGTGGGCATAACTCCTAACCCTTTCCACTGGCCACATTTCCATAATGGAAACGCGTGCCAATTAGAGGCACGAAATTAGTAGGAGGGATAACCAGAAAGGACTCAGCCAGGCATACCTAACAATTTCAAATCCATTCCCAAACTATTTTTAAAATGTTTACAAGTAATTAGGTTCCTAGTTTCACCACATTTTACTCAACAGAAGTCAAGACTAAATGCTCCCATTTCTATTTACAAACAAGTATTAGCAGATAATAAGAGCAGTTTTTGCTAAATGTATAAGATGTTGGATAAAAACATACCCAATAAAAACACTGGAGAATTTTACTGTGAGATAATCACCACGTTAGAGTTCATCTCACATTCTGAAGGACACCTATGAAGCATCTACGTCCGCGGGGTGAGGAATGGTTTTTCCTGAGGGTTGTGTCAGCAGTTAGGTTTTCTGAAGAGTTCTGATTTATGGCCACTAGGATGTCACACCTTGAATTTTCATTTTTTCTCAACATTCCACTCACCATCTTCCAATTTCAAAGTCAAATTCTCTTTGTAAACTCTCATTATCACTTCCTTCCTCTCTGTTTGGGGATATTTTTGACAATCTTTATAATAGTTCTAACATAACAACTTCTACAATTGTACCCATTCTTTTCCTTTCATTTTTACACTCAAAGCTACTACTTTATAGTTCTTATATTCATCTATATATGTGTGACTTGGGGTAAGTTATTCAACCTTTCTGAGTTTTTTTCTTTTTCTCATTTGATGAAAAAATTAACTTAATAATATTTAAATTACAAGGTTTAATGAAAATTAAGGGGTTAAATGAGATAAGGTACTAAAAAGCAGAAAACTAAGAACGTCTCTTTCAAGCCAAATACTCTTTTCTGGTTTTCTTCTTTTCTCAGTTTCTTTGATTTTTTTCTTAATTAGGATATTCTTTCTATAACACATAATACATTTACATTTCTCATTTGTGCATTTGATTCAAGTAGACTCAAATCAACTAGGTTGCACTCAGAGGTTCTGTTTTATATTTTTTATATTTCTTTATATGTCTGTGGCCTTATTTGTTTTACCTCCAACAGCTAGGAAATTCCAGGAGACCAGTGTATTTAAAATAGGCTTGATGGTGGCCAGGGCTGGTCAGCTGCCACAGCCTCAGCTTCATCTGTTTCAAAAGGCCTTTGGTAGAGCTGGGTGTTTCTGCCCCCCATTCCCCAGGGGAAGGGAGGGGGTGAGGGGTGTCCAGTGTATGTGTGGTATCATGGTCAAAGGCATTTTCGATTCCACGGCTCATACCTGGCCTACCAGTCCTTCATACTCCTGATCATTGCCAAGTCACCCCCTCAAGACCGTCCCCTCCTGCCTCAGCCACAGTTCCCCAGCTACTAAGTCACCACAGTTCCCCAGCTACTAAGTCACTGATTTGAGCTGCTTGGGGAGAAAATGCGACCACGCTTAATTCTATTATAGATCAACGTTTTCATCAGCCACGCAGGCTTTTACTTTAGCAAGAAAGAAGCAAACAAATGTGTTCTGTTCGTGTGTTTAGTCCCATAGGTTCCAAAGCTCTTTTTCGAGTAAGAATAAAAGCTCAAGTGTTGTGTTTTCTGTTTTTTTGTTTTTGTTTTTGTTTTTCTCTAAAGAGACACCATCTCATGCCATTAGTTAAAGAATACTGAGTTTCAGGGATTGAATTTAAAAATATGGATGCTTGCGAAGCATGAACCCTATTTATCCTGGTCAAACGTCGGGATGCCATTGAAATTGAAGTGGTATTGTGTAAAGTTTTTGCTGGATGGTTGTTTTATTTACTTTATTTTGCATGCAGCTTCTGCAAAGTTCGAACAGTAGCAGTTTGTGATGTGGCAGCCACTCTTCCAACAATACCAAGAATTAGTCTTTTGTCCACACACACCGAGGGCAATGCCGTCTCTGTCTGAGGGCACACTGAGGCTGTTGCCTATTTTCAGCTGGGTTGATGACTACATTCCACACTCAGGAAAACTAAGCACTGCTGTTATGGTACAAACCCTGGGTTTTCCTCTTGGCAGCCCCTAAAAATAACCCAACGAATTTGTAATTTTCAAGATAATTTTGGCTTTGGTTTTATAAGTGATGGCATGTATCTGGACTATGTCTTTTAACCTTGACTTTGTTTCAAGCAACTATCTCTGAATACATCAGCTCTCAGTTTGGACTCAGCGAATGCATATTAAATTATTTTGGTTTAGTAGCTACGTGACAAAAAATATAAGTGCAAATATTTTGGAGTTTATTCAGCATATAGTTTACCTAACACTCATTTCATTTAAGAAAAATGAGGTGGAATAAATCAATGACTAGAATATATTAATTTACTGAGGTTTAAACATTTTCGTTGTCAGTTAATGCAATATTTTATTTCCAGCTACTTTTCTGCTGCTTCAGACATAGAAAAAAGAGGTGCTGTTGAAAAGTAACAAGGTATTTTTAGGCTCTGTCAAATTTTCAAACTTTCATTCTTGTGGGGTGCTAATTATATGCACAGGAGGGTGAAAAGTCTTCCTCTGCCGCCTTTGGGATCCTGTGACCACCAGGGGAAGGGATTTGCAGCTGCCCTGCAGTCTCTGCCCAGCGGGAGGATGGCGCATTGTTTAACAAGGAACTCAGGGCCTTTCCTGGCAAGCGGAGGAGGTGGCTGATTCATCACCATCTGTCCCCGTGACCATAGACTCTACACAGATATGCTCCACCGGGTCATGTATGTCACCTGCGTGCATGATGAGAAAGGCTGGGGGTGAGAGCAGAGGCTGAACAACCATGGACTTTCCCTCCAGCCCTGAGCAAAGCCGGTCCCTGCCCTGGTTTGCCTGATGATGATCCGGAACTTTTCACGCTACCCATTCACATACTAGATGGCTGTCTGTCCTCAACAAGGAAGGTCAAACCACACACAAAATGAATCTGGAATTTCAACTTGGTCAGAGTGGGTCGTGAAGAACAGAACGGACGTCAGGAAAGATGTATTATCTGCAGAGAAATATTCAGCAAAACGGAGAAGTTCCTCCTTTAATAGCCCTTATCTCTCAGTAAGCTGGGCAAGCGTATAAGCTGATCTTTCAGCGTTCCGTCAAGCACTTAAGTTATGTTTTTATTGCGAGTATCTGGTAGGAAATGACAAATCTGCAAGTACGTTTATCAGTGTTTTTGTTTTTCAAGTTATATGGTGATGAGTCAGAAATGTAGGGTGGGGACCATGACCCTCAGTCAGTAATTGATCTTATCGCTAAGTCAGAGAAAGTCTGGTTAGGAAACATTAATGCCAGAATGAAGGTGAGAAGTGGGAACATCAGGGGGATGACGGAAGGAGAAAAAGACAAGGAAAAACATGCATCTAATGTGGGAAGGATCTTCCTGGTGACATTTCACTGCATAAATGCACTTGTCACGAATGGCGGGAAGGAAGGATAAATGTCTGGCACGTTCTCCCTAAAGAGCAGTACCCCTAGCGGGGATGGGCTTCTTGTTGCACTTGACAAGAGAGAAAGTTTCATTCTACCCGAAAATATGATGCATCTTTCTCAGACTAACTGACAATATAAATGGGCTCATGTTAAGAATCAGAGTGCCTCTGACACTCCTGAGAATAATCAGAGGGGCCCCTCCAGCCTCTGGAGCAGATATCTCAGCAGCTGTAACGGGTCCTCCACCCTACGAACCCCACGGAGAACAGAAGGAGGGGGGAGAAGGAATGGCACCCCTCTCAGTGACGTCGCTTCTCATAACCTGACAGCTAAAGGCGTCTACTGCCTATTGGAACGTTACTGGGAAAATCAGAAGACTTCAGTGCATTTCCAGGGCCTCACACAGGCTCTGGCATGTTTTCTCAGCACTTTGTCCTGCACCCTGCTGGGCAGCACAGCACAGTCTGGCTGGGAGGGTCTAAGTGGTCCTCTGCATCGGATCTCTGATCAAAAGAACAAGGAAGACAGGAAGGACAGAAAGAAGAAGGGAGAGAGGGAAGAAGACAGAGAGAGAGAGAGAGAAGGAAGATAGTGGAAGAAGATGGGAGTGAGAAGAGAAAGAAAACGAGTACCATGGGCTTCCCTGGTGGCGCAGTGGTTGGGAGTCCGCCTGCCGATGCAGGGGACACGGGTTCGTGCCCCGGTCCGGGAAGATCCCACATGCTGCGGAGCGGCTGGGCCCATGAGCCATGGCCGCTGGGCCTGCGTGTCTGGAGCCTGCGCGTCCGGAGCCTGTGCTCCTCAGCGGGAGAGGCCACAACAGTGAGAGGCCCGCGTACCGCAAAAAAGAAAAAGAGTAACGTGAAACAAACACAGTGGAGACGTGATCTGTCTTCTGATGGGGACCAGGGGGAGAATGGCAATTAAACTATCTCAAGTCTCTCATTGAATTGCGTCCTCTTCATTGAAAACAGCTCAGTACGAAAGGGAATTCCACATGATATCTTTTCTTTTTTTTTTCAATTCAATTGACCAGGACAGAAACCCGATTAGTTGGGGGCAAGCAAAGCAGTCTGGGCTTTGCTCTTTCCAGAGACAGCTGGAAAGGTGATGTGCCAATTGCACGGCTGTTGGCAGTGGGGGGATGTGGTCAGGGCCATGCGGGTCAGAACATCAGTGAGTGGATTCATCTGACATTAGATGCCAGGTACAGTTCAGCCACCCTTGGAAATTTCAATCCAATTGGAAGAGTATATAAGATTCAGGACTTCTGAAAAACCCCTACCAAGTAGCATACCCAGAGGGACAAAATTCCAGGCACTCAGCTCCAGAATCTATGCCACCATCTTAAGGAATACTCTCCATCCCAGGAAAGAATTAGGATCTTTTCTGGGCCTAGAATTTTCTTCCCTACTTCTTCCACAGATAAGAAGTCCCCTCCAAGAAAAAATGGAAGTACCACTTTGTGGATGTACTTCACCGACCCCAAAGCAAAGAGTTTTGCTTCCTCTGCGAGTCTCACAAGACATTACAGAGGCATCATTCCAACCTGACCTCTTGACACAGAAATTATTTCGTTCAGTCTCTCTCCTGTGGCTTCTCCAGAGCAGGACCCGTGTCTTGCTTATCTTTTCAAAAATGATTTGTTGTGTTGAGACAGTAATTTTTCTCAAAAGTAATGTGGCACAAAGAATGATTGTAGAAGCTTAGGAGATGCAGAGAGAAAAATATCAAGAGGCTTTCAGAGATTATCAGATAAAACTTGACTAGCATAGAAAGGAAAGGGAAGATATAAATTAAGAGGGTTGAAGTGGGAGTGTGTTTAGGGAGAGGGGAGTGGGAGGGTAGGTTAGCGGAGTAGAAATAAGGAGGTGGAACATGGGAACCAGAGAAGGGGCAGCATGTGAAGCTGGGAGATGATGCTGGGGAGACTGTAACTTGAAACTGTGGGAATCAAGTCGAGAAGAAAAGTTGGTTACTTTTTGTGAGGAGAGAAGGAAGGATTCGTGGGAAAAACATTGAAGGCTCCACAAAAATGTTGGTTTGAAATGGAGTCAGTGGCCATGTAGTGAACTGGACCCTGCTGGATACAGTGGAGGAACACCAATAAATAAAAGATCTAAAAATGGCTCGCGTTGTTACTAGGACTTCAGTCGTCAAAGGGATTTTTTTGAGCATTATTTCATTTGGTCCTTGTAATGGTTCTATAAAGAGGACAGAGCAACGATCAGTAACTTTTAATTCATAAATGAAGACACTGGTCCTGTTCTCAAGACACTTACCACAAATTAGGTGAGAGAATGCAAAAGAAGAGGAGGAATAAAAAAATAACAGCAAGCAAGGGCGGTGCCTGACTGAAAATAAGTGTTTTATGTGTTCACAGCTGGCTGGCGGGGTGCTGCCACCGGCATCCAGAGTAAAGAGGTTAAGGATACAGCTAATCAACCCCAAAAGTACAGAAGAGCCCCTACAAAGAAGTACCAGCCAGCCTAAAATGTCAGTAGTGCCACGGCTGAAAAATCTGGGTATACAGAAACCCAGCGAAGATACTTATTTAGACAAATTGTTGATAAAAATAGATACCTTTGTCATATAAGCATTAGGTGTTATTAGCACAAATTTCAAATGGCACTCTTCACTTGGGTGATACGGAGATAACCTGCTTTGGTTCAGTATCTAAAAAACCAGGAATTTTTTTTAAAATGTCATGTTTAAATAGGAAATAATCATTGTTTAAAATAACAAAATCCAAAATATGGGGCTCCCTACAGAATGAATGAACCAGTTTCTTCAGCAAATACGTTATGGGGAAAACACACACAAAAGAGAAGGGGAAAACCATCGATAATAAGAGACTGAAGGGCTTCCCTGGTGGTGCAGTGGTTGGGAGCCCGCCTGCCGATGCAGGGGACACGGGTTCGTGCCCCGGTCCGGGAAGATCCCACATGCCACGGAGCGGCTGGGCCCGTGAGCCATGGCCGCTGAGCGTGCGCGTCCAGAGCCTGTGCTCCGCAACTGGGAGAGGCCACAGAACAAAAATCTCCTTGAAAATTTATAAAACAATCAGAGCAACCGAGCACTAAATGGACGTTTGGTAGTATTAAGGGGTTTTTGGTTTTTAGGTGTGATGGTAATATAAAAATATTATAGTATGTTATAAAAAGAGACTTTCTCTTTTAGAAAGATATATGGAAATAGCAAAGGATAAAAGCATATACTATCTGGGATTTGTGGGAGGAATTACGTGCTGGTGTATATGAAAAGTGACTGGTCATGAGCTGATAATTTTTGAAGCTGGGTGATGCATAATATGGGTTTACTATACAGTACTATATTCTTTAAGTTTGTATATATTTGATATAATCACTAAAATAATTTTTAAAAAGCACTTCTACCCATACGTGTAGGTCAACCTAATTTTTCATAAAAGTGACATCACAGTGCAATGGGAAATGGATAGTATGGTCGATAAACGGTGTTGCATCAATTGATTATCCATTCGAGAAAAGAAAAAGAGTATCTTAACCTCTACTCACCCAAGTCACAAAACTCAATTAAAACTAACTGTGATATAAGTGTGAAAGGTAAAACAATAACGGTTTTAGATGAAAACACGGGTGACCATCTACAGGACTTTGAAATAATATGATTTTTCTTAAACAAGACATGCAAAAATAGCTGTAAACTAAAAAACAAAGTTAGATTGATAACTTCTGTTTGTCAAGTGACTAAATTAATAGAAAAGAAAAGGAGGATATTTACAAGACATTTACCCTACCGAAAATCATGTCTAGGCTATGTAAAGAACACCTGCAAACCAACAAAGACAGAAAACCTAGTGGGAAAATGAGCAAAACACTTAAGCAATTCACATAAATATCGGAGAAGGTACTCATCTTTGTCACTTATTAATAAGATGCAAATTAAAACCACAGTGTTCTATGTCTACTACCTTGCTGGAATTGCTAAGATGAAATGACATACAGACAATATTTGACGTTGGTGAGGCTCTGTAACAACTCTAGGTTTTGTACATTGCCAGCATGAGATATAAGTTCACACAACCTCCTAGGAAAGCTGTCGGGCAGTGTCTTCTGAAGCTGCGTGTATGTATACCACGTGACCCAGCAACACAAATTCTAGGGATGGACTGCCCTGATAGAAAAGTATATGCATGCTTACCCAATTCCTGTACCAAAATGTTCAAAAGCCTAGTGAAACCCTACATATCAATAAAAATGAACTAATTACAACCATAAGCAAAACAGTTATCAATCTCCCAAACATGATGTGAAGCAGGAAGCTACACACAACAAAGGAAATACAATATAATTTCACTGTAATGAAAGCTTAAAGACAGGCAAAACCAAGCTATGGTTTTAGAAGTTGAGAGCTGTCATCCTTGGGCAAGAGAATAATAACTGGGGTGACTGATATCAAGGAGGTTCTGAGATGCTGGCAATTCCCTCTTTCTTGGTGGAGGTGGTGGTTAAACAAGCACATTCAGTTTCTGAAAATTCATGGAGCAGCACATCTAAGATATACACATGTTTATGTAAATATGTTATATTTCAATAAAAAATTGTCCCACAAGCACTCCCGGCTCGACTTTGTGTTAAAGCCGAGTAAACATCCTAGAGGAGGTATTTCTTGTGATACTTCTGACAGCGTGATGTGATGATAGAAGAAATGTGTCCTTCAAAACAGAAAAACTAAACCATGATAAAAAAAAAATCAAATATTGCTACAGACCGATGACGGATATTAATTTTGATAAAATATCAAAAAAACTGGAAAGAAAATTATTATTGTATTCTCATGATTTTAAAGTAATATTTCAATATAAAATGAATCAATCCACATGTGCAAAGATGTACTTGATTGAGCTATGTAATATCCTATGTAATTTGAAATATTAAAACTTGGAATATTTTTTCTTTACAAGTTTTTACTAAAAAACAAAGCAAAAGAGAAAACATTGTAATTGAAGCAGCGTTTTGCAGAAATGCCATTATTTACAAACAAGAGATTACTCTTTGCAGGGGGAAATAATGCTTTGATATCTATCAGTGGGTTCTCAATAATATTTTTAATCTCAGCAGTGTGCTATCATGGCAGGAAAACAATGAAGTGCATACTAAAAAGTATGTCATTAAGAAATAATTTCTCTCTAGAAAAAGACTGGCTATCCTAAAACTATGAAATGGGAGGCACAATTTGATTAATAGAAGGGAAAAAGTAAACTATACTGGGCGTTTATCATGTTCTAGACTTAATTCTTGGTCCCATATACGGTTTTTCTTTTAACCCTTAAAACAATCCCTTGAGGTTGATAACAGTAGCCTATTGTGCAAATCAGTAAGTTGCCTAAATATGAAAAACTAGTAAATGGTTGAAATATCAATTGAGGTGTGAATCACACAGAAGGACCTGATCAGTGTGGACCAGAATGACCAAGGGTATTTTCTTAACTAATTGATGCTGAATTGGACCCTGAAGCATAGGTCATATTACATTTTGGAGAAGAGTTCATAGCAGAAGTAGGAGTTATAAAAGTAGATATAAAAAAATATATATATATATATATATAAAAGAAAAAAGTAGGTATAAACTGTGTTCACCTTACCTTGGAGGTTTATGGCAGGATGAAAACTGGTCCCCAAAGACAATCAGATCCTAAATCCCTAAAACCTGTCAATGTTACCTTATGTGGGAAGAGGGTCTTTGCAGATGTGATGAAGTTAGAGATCTTGTGATGGGGAGATTCTCCTGGATAGTCTGCGTGGACCCTAAATGTGACCACAAGCAACCTTAGAAGAGGGAGTCGAGGGAGATTTCACGCAGAAGAGGAGAAAGCAACCGCAAGACCAGGAAAGCCACCAAAACTAGAAGAGACAAGGAGTGGATTCTGCCCTACAGCCTCTAGAGGGAGCCTGGCCAGCGAAGACCTTGGCTTTAGCTGATACAAATTATTTTGAATATCTGGCTTCCAGAATTTTAATAGAATGAATGTGTGTGTGTGTGTGTGTGTGTGTGTGTGTGTGTGTGTGTGT